>NC_060895.1:21405324-21722824 GCF_014805685.1 Silurus meridionalis
AAATACATACATAATAAATACATTATAAATAAATAAATACAATATAAATAAATAAATAAATAAATAAATAAATAAATAAATAAAATAAAACTTTCAAACAGTGGGTAAGTGTATGTGAGTAGTTTTGAATTTTGCTAAAGCTAAGGTAAAATAAATATAAATGCATTCTAAATTATTTAATTTAAATTATTTTTATTTGACATTTGTATTTGATAATCATTTGACTTGGGGACACATGATTCTAAAATTTCCCACACATCAATGTAAGATATTCTCATGTACCCTGTTTAATAAATTCACCCAAATATGAAGTGTAGTTGATTATAATTGTGTGGTTTTTATATAGTAGCCAATATTAGCCAATGTTATACATGGGAATGATGTCATTTTGCAATGTGATTGTGATCAGGCCTTGATCAGGGCACAAATCCTCACAGGCACATTCCAAAATATTTGAGTGAATGGAATGTCCGATTAACTCATATGGGTGGGATTGGGTATGATGTTCAGGTGTCTACATATTTTTGGCCAAATAGGGCAGGAGTATTAGTAGTAATACTAGTAGTATTATTATTAGAAGTAGTAGTAGTATATAAAGCAGGACTTACTATTCGGACGAGCCAGTGCAGGGTGGAGGTTGCAGATGAGTAGTGGGTGGAGTAGTGACAGGGTGGAGAGTCGTCATCCCACGCTTCAAATCGCTCAGCATAAAACACAGCGCGCTTTGGGTTCAGAGCTCCGATTGGCTGCAGAATACACCAACAAACAGACAAACAAATAAACAAAACAAACAAATAAATCACAATGCCTTTTTTTTGTTCCTATGTTGCAAATTCACACCACATTAAATGTTTCATTGCGATATTCATCATTGCTAACATTTTATATTAACTGCTTTATTACACAAATAGTTCACGCTTGGCTAGAACTAGCTAAACCTGGCTATAAATCTTTTATACACCATTAAGAAATAATCATATATGATAGATTATAATAATCAGTAACCTGCACAGAAACACAGATATGACCTTTCCTTCATAACCATGTGCAGAACTCATATAACTTGGTTTTAAACTGTGTAGAGCATTGTGGCATTTTTAGAGGACTGAAACAATGTAAAATCATAATTTGCGTATTTTGTAATGTAAAGCAGTTTGTATTGAAACGTTTATATTTGAGAAAATGTGCAAATGGGTTAACCAGTTCAATCCATCAGTAGGTATAATAGTATTAACAATAGTACATCTGTTAATGGTGAGACAGGGATAGATGTAGATAGATAGAAGCATATAGATAGATTTAAACAAAGCAAAGATGCAAGAAGACAGACAGACAGACAGACAGACAGACAGACAGACAGACAGACAGACAGACAGAGAGAGACAAATAGACAGACGAATAGACAGACAGACAGACAGACAGACAGACAGACAGATAAATAGACAGACAGACAGACAGACAGACAGACAGACAGACAGACAGACAGACAGACAGATGAATAGAGAGACAGACAGACAGACAGACAGACAGACAGACAGACAGACAGACAGACAGACGGACGGACGGATGAATAGACAGATAGACAGACAGACAGACAGACAGACACACAGACAGATGAATAGAGAGACAGACAGACAGACAAACAGACGGACAGACGGACGGACAAATAGACAGACAGACAGACTGCTTCATTATTTCCATGGGGACATTTTAAATATTACGGCAGAAAGTAAAATTTATATGATAAATGAAAGATAAGTAAATAAATATATAGATGTCAGTATGCAGATAAGAAATAGATATAGTGTGTACAGATACATTCACTTTAATGGAATTTGGCAGATGCTCATATCCAGAGCAACTTGCAACTAAAGGTTTAAGAATCTTACTCAAGGGTCTAATAATCGCAGCAAGGAGGTGCTGGAATACGAACCTCAATCCCCTTTGAGCAGTAGTAAAACATCTTAAATATTGAGCTACCACTTCATACCGAGGGTGTGATATGACTGTTTTGTGTAAACAGCAGATACTACAGCAGACGTGTAAGTGCAACCTGTAACTGACAGTGTAGCAGCAGAAGAGTGAATGGCATTTAAGGGACAGTGCATATGTTCGTGAATAATGAAAGCTGGTCAAATACAGATACTTATAAACGTGATATAATACAAGGTTATAGTCAACTTCCTTTCAATGAACAACTGATCAATTAATATAAAACATTAGGAAGATATCAGTTTTACTTATGACAAATTAAAAAGTTTTATTATTATTATTATTATTATTATTATTATTATTATTATTATTATTATCATAGGATCTAGTTCTGTTTTTTCTCCAGGTAAAATGTTCTCCTTAAACGTGCCCTGGATGCAAACATTGTGCAAACATTCCTCCTGCTCCACGTTTGACCTTTAAAATCTCACTTTTGACATAAAACCCAAACACTGGAATTGTTTTTGAATATCTGAGCTCATACACTGATAAACCATGCCTTTTTAGCGTGCACACTCTCAGTGCATTGCGCAGATGACGAACCGTCTCATAAAAAACATCTGATGCGAACGATTCATCTGCTATAATGCTGTGTGCCGAGGGCGGCTAGAGTGCATGAGAAACCTATGTGAGTCTGTGTGTGCGTTACTGTGTTAGCATGCGATAGTGTATGAGCAATATAGCCCTGAATGTTTGATGGGCGAGACTTAGCAGAGCTCCATTAGCTGCTGTTCTGGATTCAGAGCTGTGCTCTGTCTGTCACACCCTATTACAATCTCCGTCCAGAAACCACAAATATCTTTCGGCGGATACGGTTTGTGTACGCCACGCAAACCTTGGACACAGACGTAAAAATTTAAACACGGTTAGTGCCAGAAACAATATACACTCGTGCATACACATCGGAGTGTGTTTGTTGCAACCTGGAAGGCTTCTAGTGAAGGTTGCAGGTAATCAGGCCTGTCTTTACCTCATCTGACCTGATTTACACACACACACACACACACACACACACACACACACACACACACACACACACACACACACTGACACACACCGGCACTGGCCCTTCTCTGCAGTTAAGCCCCTTTACACAGTCCTGCACAATGTTCAGCGTAAACATCCACCCTGGCATGTATTCAGCTGGGTACAGACGCAGATGGTGATAAACCTGTCTGTGCACAACCTAAACATTTTGCATCAAGGAAAAAAACAGCGACTAATGCAACCATTGAATATAATCCCTCTCTGTATTTCAGCATAAAAAATGCGCTCTCTTAACCTTCAGTCTGATATTCACTCAATTGGCAGCCAAGCAGGAAAAGCCGATAGCTTTAAATGTCACGAGGTTTCTCTCCTTCATCCAGCTCCCACAATTCGGACATCAGTTTGCTTAATTTGACCTGATTTTGGTTTGGCAGACAAGCCCAATTAAACGCTAGTCTAATATTTATCACATTCGAAACAGCCAGGTTATGCTTTATTCGCTGTTATTTGGATCATTGCTGCAATTCAGAAACATTTGCAGCAAAATACTTGAATATTTGAAACAGCTGAGCCAATTAGCAAGTTAACAAGAAGGACATGACTGGGATTAGACTGCTCAGACAATAAAACCAGTTCCAGAATAAGCACCAATACCAAGTACCAACATATAATATATATATATATATATATATATATATATATATATATATATATATATATATATATATATATATATATATATATATGTTGTCAAAATGTCCACTTTAACGGCATCTAATATTATTAACGCACGATTACTGCAGCATGCAGTAGTCTCAAATCAGCACCATAATCCACCATGATGCAACTCAGGACAATCGTGTGATTAATTACGATAAAACATTTTAATTGATTGACATCCCATAAGGTTTTTGGAGACGCATAACTACAGTATATAAAATGTCTTTAGATGCAGCTCCAAAAAATGTGGCCTTCACATGAACCAGACCCAAACCTGTTCCAACATGACAATGCCCCTGTGCACAAATTAGTAATGACAGGTACTGATTTAAGGAGAAGATGCCTGGGGTGCAGTCAATCCCAAATTTAAATTCATCCCAAAGGTGATCTTAAGAGAGGTGCCTGAAGATCACCTTTGGGATGAATTTGAATTTGGGATTGACTGCACCCCAGGCATCATCTCCTTATATCAGTACCTGTCATTACTAACACCCTTGCGTCTGGATTAACACAAATGTCCACAAGCACACTCCAAAGATCTAGACGAATGTCTTCCCAAGGAAAGTGGAGGTTATTATAACAGCTAATGGGGTATAAATGTGGATTGGGATTTTCAAAAAGCAAATAGTAATCTTATAGTTAGGTGTCCACAAACTTTTATCTCTATAGTGTATTTACAGTATATATTCAGGGATTGCAGCTGATGTTAGCTGGCAAGAGCTAATTTTCAAGCTCAACGTTTAAGTAAACACATCCTTACCTTCATGCAAAAAAGTGAACTGCAAAAGTTGCAGAGGTTCATAAATAAACAATCAACATGATTGACAAGCAAGTAAGTAGAGATGTCTCCTTATCCTATTTGGCTGGATGTTAGTAGTTTGCTTCAATTGAAATTCATGTTTATAGATCCCAGGTGTCACAGAGTACCGCCAGTAATATTTTGCATAAGCAGAATTTGTGCACAGACAATATTTACTAGTTAGATGTCATGGGGATGACTAGCGGGAAAAGCATAAATATATAGAACAACTTAAAATACTAGTAGTACTTACAATAATTACTACAACAACTACTACTACTACTACTACTACTACTACTACTACTACTACTAATAATAATAATAATAATACTTCTGCTAATATCACTACTGCTACTACTAAGGTTTAGAGCCTCACTCAAGCACCCCTCACTGGCAGCTTGGTAATTGCTTGGATTCAAACTTACAACCTTCTGATAAAAAAATATTTAAAAGTGTAACCACTGAGCTACCACTTTTCAGTTTGCTTTAACCCTAGTGTGTGATCCACTAAGAAGTACCGCTTTCAAAAGTTTATACAGACTCAAGGGTTTGTTGGATATTTAAGAGTTTCTAAAGGAAAATTCTGTAATTAATGGAAATATAATGAAACATTTCTAAATGATATCTATATATAGTGTGTGTGTGTGTGTGTGTGTGTGTGTGTGTGTGTGTGTGTGTGTGTGTGTGTGTGTGTGTGTGTGCATGTAAAACCGTTTGGAAGGTCTGTGAAAAGTTTTAGAGTTTACTTTTCCCCCCAGAACCATCTCCATTGCAAAAGTAAAGTAATGCATCATTTAGAAACAATGCCTAACCAGGAGCTGACACAATGCAGCTATTCAATTTACTTCCTCCAGAGTTATACAGTATAACCCTGGTGAATACTCCATTAGAAAATCCTTTAGAGCAGGACAAATTGGCTCCCAAGGCTTCTCAGTCACCCCATGCTAGCACCAGGCTGAACGTGGGCAGTCAATATTAATATACTCAATGTCAGCTAGTGTGAGGATGCAAGTCGTGAGAGACGATCGATAGTCCTTTGGCTCTCAGAAGTAGCGGCGTGTAGCTGCTATGTTCATGGATTAGCATGGAGCGTTTAGCCAGTGCAAGGCAATAAGTGGATGCTGGAAGAAAGCTCTTGGAGCAAGTGACATTATTAGTGGAGTGATTAAAAAGTATGTGAATGCTAGCTGCTAGATGGAAGAACATTCAGAGACACCAAATGGTAACACTATGGAGAAAACCAAAGCAGAATATCTGAATATGGAACACGTTTCCACATGTTTCTCTTCCTCCCACTTTCACATCCTCTCCTTTCTGTCCTTTCTCCCACTCTTTTTCTTCCTTTTTAATGACCAGCCTTCGTAGAGTTAGCACAACTGGCCTGGACGATAGAGGAGTTTATGGAGATCTGCTCAGATTAATGGGCTGATAATGAGCTGCCATGTGATGGCTAGAACTGAGCCTGATAGGGCAGGCAGCCACAGGAAGTCTCACACTCTGTAAAAAGTTGCATTGTGGAACCAGTCGAAAGCATAAGATGAGTCCAGATCACTGGAAATGTAAAATCCACTTAACTGAGAAAATATTGTTTGGCATGAAAGAGAGTGCATGCCAAGTTCAGCTAAGCTGTTGGAGAAGTCGAAAGTATGCAGCGCAAAGAGGTTAAACATGTTGCTCAGTGGAAGTGAAGTGGGTGTACAGTATATTGGAGTGATGTCTTGAAAGGAACAGTTTGGGCCAGAATATTTAATTTGCGCAATTTTCCACAAATCCAACATAAAGCACATGAACTCCTTAGTTTTGTGCTGTAAAGATGAGAGGTAAGAGTATAGTTCTATAAAGTATATACAGTGTACATAATACAGGACCAAACACTGTTAATGTTTACAAATTAACCAGTAGTTTTTAAAAAAATTCATTATAATAAAAACCACTTACAATAATTAATATGATTTGTCACATGTACATTACGATGAATTTTTTTCTCCACATACCCCAGAATATTAGGATCTGGGGTCAGAGTGCAGGTCAGCCATAGAAGCAGCCCCCAGAGCAGACTAGAATTAAGGCCTAGACAGTTGCAACTTGACATTGCTGGGAATTGAACCGCCAACCTTCCGATCAGTAACCCAAAGCCTTACCCTCTGTGCTAGCACTTGATGACTTTTTTCTCTTCACTTGAACTAGGAGACCCAAACCTGTTCCATCATTACAATAATCATGTGCCCAAATTAAACTCCATGTAGCTCTGTGGGTTGGATGGAAGTTCCTGAGTGGCCTGCTATAGAGCGCTCTAAACCTATTGAACACATTTTGGGATAAATGTGAACACTGACTGCACCCCAGGCCTCCCCACCTTAACTACATCAATCCCTGGCTTTACAAACTTCATTGCAGCTAAATGAATCTCACACAAATTTCCACAAGCCCACTCCAAAATCTAGAGCATCTTCACAGAAAAGCTTGTTGTAACAGAAAATTGAGCCTAAATGTGGAATGAGATGTTCAAAAAGCACATATGAATCTAATGGTTATGTCTCCACAATCCTTTTTACAGGCAACATCATAACTTTGTGCCACTTCCTGTCTGATTTGGATACTTGCTTTGATAGCAAAAAGAAAGAAATTCTATAAAATAACAATACTGTTTTTATCCCTTGTGAAGTCCTTTCTTTCTACATAGCGTTGCATAATGTCTGAAAAAGAATTAGGTGTTAAAGGAAAACAACAAAAAAAAAGTCAGTGTGGTCCGCAGTGTGGATCGTTTACTTGTCAGCAAAAACAGCATTGCATAAAAACTACGGAATTGAATTTCAAACAGGAAACAGATCTTTCCTGATCTTGAAACAACAGAAGCTCTGCATTTTGAATCTATAAGAACATACTGTAGTGATTCAAATGCTGGTGATACATATACGTTCCTCAGTGATAAATCAAAGAACATGCTGCTTGTTTTTCTTCTAGCATATAATGAAATATATGCAGCGACCACAAATATGAAGAAACTTCAAGAATCCTTTATATTTCTTCACACTTTTTCATTCAAGCTACGATGAAATGCTCAATGCACTTAACTAAGACAGCAGAGGGATTTGGTGCATGTAATTGTGCAGATAGGAATTCTCTGGGGAATGCACCTGAAAGAAGAAATGCAGACTTTTCCAGAAGCATGGTTGCTCAGCTATCGAAAGAAAACCCACTGCACCAGCTGCTTCATGAGGAGAAAAAATTGCCCAGTGAAAGAGAAAATGAGCTAGTGCTTTTACTGCACAGCATCAACCAAGTATTGATCTGCCAAGTGTTTTGTAATTTCCTATTCACAATTCGCATATTTGATTGTACAGAACAATTTCTAGGTTTTTCGAGGTCCGGCACAACAACTTCAAAATAATAATTATTGAAAGTCTGATCATAATTAATGATTTAGTACTACTATTTGTACTTGCTGTTATCTATGTATACTCATGTGCAATATAAAATAATATGTATAATAATGCACAATATTATACCATCATACTATGTGCAGTTTCATATTATGTGCAATATCATATGTTCAATATGTTCTTAGTTCCCCAGCACCTTTGTTTTTTTTTAGTTATAGTTATATTTTATTTATTTTTTAATTATATTTCATTCATATATTTATAGTCTCAATATAGTCAGTAGGAGTAAGACAGAGTACATGTGTGTGAATGAGAGGGAGGACAGTGGAGTGGTGCAGGTGGAGAAGTTTAGGTACCTGGGGTCAACAGTGTAAAGTATTGGAGAGTGTGTTAGAGAAGTGAGGAAAAGAGTGCAGGGTGGAGTGGGTGGAGAAGAGTGATAGCAGGAGTGATTTGTGATAGAAGAGTATCTGTGAGAGTGAAAGGGAAAGTTTATAGGACTGTGGTGAGACCTGAGACGTTGTATGGATTAGAGACAGTGGCATTGAGTAAAAGAGGTGGAGCTGGAGGTAGCAGAGCTGAAGATTTTGAGATTTTTATTGGGAGTGACGACGATGGACAGGATAAGCAATGAGTTTATTAGAGGGACGTCCCATGTAAGACATTTCGGAGACAAGGTGAGGGAGGTGAGATTGAGATGGTTTGGACATGTGCAGAGTAGGGACATGGGGTATATCGGTAGGAGAATGCTGAAGATGGAGCCACCAGGAAGGAGAAAAAGAGGAAGACCAAGGAGGAGGTTCATGGATGTGGTGAGGGAAGACATGCAGGTAGTTAGGGTGAAAGAGGCAGATGTAGAGGACAGGGGGGTATGGAGACGGATGATCCGCTGTGGCGACCTAATGGGAGAAGCTAAAAGAAGTTTCTTGTACTCTGAAGTACTTCTTGTTTTTTGTACTCTGTCAAAATAATCTCATCTGTGATTAATAAAGTTCTACCTTATCTTATCGTATTGTCCCATATTGTATCCTATCTTACCTTAGCAGGATGTGTTTCCGGTGCATCCATGTGCTGCAATGAAATAGTAATACTATTGTATTCATACAGGTAGTGTTTGAATTTTATGTACAAAAAGTTAGTTTTAAGGGCCAATCTTCTGGATTTTCTATATCACTAAATATTTTGAAATGAAAGGTAATGGGTTTTTGATACGAGACATGAATCATGATGACGATCACGACAGCGCTAATGTTAAAAAGAAACAAGGCTAATCGGTCTGTTCGACATTGCGTGCAATTGCAAAATATTAAAACGCAGCTTGGAAACCAAATGGATACAGATGTTTTTGTCTCTTATGTGTGTACAGAAGTCCTAATAAGTCATGCATTATGATATTTCATTTTTTTTTCTCCAAAATCATTCTTTTGTTTTCTTGTGATCGCAACATAACTATGCAGTTCGATCATGAGAAAATCTTGTGCCTTGTGAAAGATGCTGGTGCTGCTTGAACATTCTGAAGATAGAGTTTATCACTAAATTAAATATGTATTCATACAGCACTGTACTTATACAGCAGGGATTCACAAATCTTCTTGAGTCAGCGACCTCTTTAATAATAATAATAATAAATCACCAACCTAATCGAAAGATTTGCAGTACAAGCATATTTGGTGCATGATTTTAATTGTGTAAAATTATTTTACTTATCATTGTACATTCAAATCTCATTAAATTTAGTAGTTATATGTGTAGTATCAATTTGATTCTGTTGGTTTGTTACACAATAATGTAGAGGACGCATGAGTCCCTGAGTGTAGTAACATCACGGTTGTTCATTCATGATTCTATGGGATTGGGTGAAGCTTTTTCTGTCTTCAGAACCATAAAAATCAACACATGTCAATTGCACAAAAAAATCGCAAGGAAAAAATGCTGTTGGGTCAAATTCTCAAAGAAAATTGAGTGTAAAAACAAGAAAGGAAAACGGCTTCTCCTTAGGGCTTCTGTAGATGTGCTAATTAGGATAGCTTGCTTTTAATACCGCAAATACACTATACAGACAAAAGTTTGTGGACACCTGACCATAAGATTCGTATGAGCTATTTGAACAACCCATTAAACATTTAGTCCACATTTGCCATTAGAATTGCCTCCTCTCTTCTGGAAAGATGTTCCACAAAATTTTTGGAGTGTGCTTGTGGAGAATTGTGTGAGATTCTTTCAACCACATGGGTATTAAGTAAAGTCAGGTACTGATGTAGGTGAGGTGAGGAGGCCTGAGGTGCAGTCAGGGTTAACATTCATCCCAAAGGTCCCAAAGGTATAGGGTAAACCATACTATCATGGCGCTACATCCAGTTCAGACTGGAACCAGTTTGGGTCTCCTAGTTCAAGTGAAATATATGCTACTATACACAAAGGCATCTGATACAATTGTGTGCCTCCAACTTTGTGGTAACAGTTCAGGAAAGAATTATATATATATATATATATATATATATATATATATATATATATATATATATATATATATATATATATATATATATATATATTGGCAAATCTGTTTTCAGAAATATTTTCAAAGATGCTGTTCTAGAAGATGCTGTTCTGTTTCTAGCCAATCAGATTTGAGAATTTAACAGCACTGTGTGGTATAATAGTAGTTACTGCACTGTATTTACTATACATTTTTGTTACAGTATTTTGACTGCAAAAACAAACATTTAAGTTATAAATTTATTTTGATGCTGAACTGAAATTATGGTACAATCTAAATTTGAATTAATGATAGGCTGAATAAATGACACGAGTTATGCAAGTTATTTTGGCCTCATTTACATATTACAGCATCCTTTAATATTTACTCATTTTAACCTTGTAGCTCCTCTTTAAACAACCTCAACTCGGCCTAAAAAAAAGCTTGAGAGCATTAAAAGACGTTCTTTATTAAATATCAGGAGCAAACGGAGCTGTACTTAATCCCTTCATATTCAAGCTGTTTAGTAACAAACCTATTATCATTTGTCTCTCGTCCCTGCTGACCTCATTAGGCCAAACCTATTCGAATACTAACGATACATTAGCCATAATGTAATCATAAAATCTCGATTAGCTCATTATCAGACAATTAAAAATCCATTTGCAATGCTGCGGCTTTAAGATTTAAAGGCTCGTAAAGAATGTCTGAGTGTTTCTTAATCCCTCAAATTCTTCATCTTGGGGAAAAAAGTGCTTGACCTGATGTCTCATAAAATCTTTTACATAAATAAAAATCCCAGCTCACAAATTTTATTGAGATGTTAACGATACATCAGGATTTTTTTCTCTCTGGGAAACGGAGACCCCCTTTGAAATAACAAGCCCGGGTCAAACAGTTTTTTAGTAAAATATCTTTTCAGTCGTAGTGTGATTTATAAACAAAGCATCTATTTGACACACTACGTGACTTTCACATTAAAGAGAAATATGAGAAAAGACTGTCAAAGAAAGTTGTCCTGATTTTGGCAATGTTCATAGCCGAGTAATCAAGCTAGATCAACAAAGAACTAGCCACTAGCTTGTTGACATACTAGCTAATCTGATCATTATTATATGTTGTGCTATTAAAACCAAGCTAGCATTTTAGGTAGGGTTTATTCTGTTTGTATTGTGCATCCATACAAGTACATTTTTAGAAAGCAATCATTGTAAACTGATTTATGTGAAATAAAAATGAAATTAAATGTAATGTAATGGTAAATAAATAAAAAAAACATTTATACAAATATGCATTTCACGTATTGTGGTAATGTGGACATATTTTCATAATTTAGAAATTGTACTTTGGGAATTCAGCACTATGTTAACCCCATTGCCTATTGCAGGGGTTATGTTCCAGACACCAATACCCCCAAGCCCCCCCACGATAGGTGAAAATCCAAAAGTAGCAACCTAAAATGCATACAGTAACAATATACAGAATACCTGTATATCTTACGGCTTTATAAATTGCCCTGACACTCTTATAAAACTTTCCTCTGCTCTTGAACACTTTCAATATTTTTAAACCTATGTAATTTTAACATAAAAAAAATTCTATATAGGTACTCACCAGTGAAGATACAACTTAAAAAACGAAGATGATGATAAATTAAGTGTGCAGTACTAATGATGGTGAAGGTGATGACAAAGAAATGAGTGTACTGCATACCCAAGAAGAGCATTACAGCTTTTTTCCACTCTTAACAATACTACCTATATACCGCAAAACCCCCGATAAAGTTCCATGTAAAAACCCGCGATACAGTGAGACCGCAAAAGCTGAACCGCGATGTGGCGAGGGATTACTAAATAATTATGTGTATACTGTTAAGTATTACGTGTACTTATCTTGGCAGTCAGAATTGTCAGTACTTTAAATGGATATGATTAATACACATTCCCAGGGAAATGAGAACAAAAACAGGGTATCCATTCATATAACATTATGGAAATGTGTGTATTAACACTCTAACAAATGCATATTTATGTGTTGATCATTCTATGAGAAAATACTGTAGTAAAAAAATGGTATCCAACTTAAGGCTACTGAATGTGAGTAAATTCATGCAAAAGGAGACTAGAGTGACCAGAGTCATATTATTATATTAAACACCTTTGGGTTAAATGTGAATGTTGTCTGCACTCCAGGCCTCCGTACCACACCTACATCAGTACCTGATTTTACTAACACCCTTGTGGCTGAATGAATCTCACAAAAATCTTCACAAAGATCTAGAGGAACAAATTCCCAGAAGAGTGGAGATATCATAACAGCTAATGGAGATGAAATAGGGACAATCTCATTCATTCTTTATTACCGGATTATCAGTGTAAAGCTGCTTTGAGGCAATGCCCATTGTTAAAAGTGCAATATACCTAATAGTTAATTGAATTTGAATTAAATGTAGAATGGAATGTCCAAAACTTTTGTCCATAGAATATTTATAGATAAAATGAAACAAACAAAAATTCAAGGTTAAACCTAACAATTGTTGACAGGCTGATTTATTTGTAAAAAAAAATTATCATGCCTCCGAGAAACTTGTTGATTTGCAATAGTAAATTTTTTTATTATTTTATTTGCTTTGTTTTAAAACCACTGTCTTTTGAACTCACTTATATTGAACAAAAATACTTCCGAGAATTCTTTGGGCTGGTAGTGATTTTGTGTAAATGAAATTCAGATTGAAGAATAGTGCCGAGTGATTTTTGCAGCCGTTGGAAAGTTTACACAACATGAAGAAAGCCTTGAGAATTGCACACATTTCCTGGAAACCCCATTGTGCTAGGCTAGACTTATTAGCTAGGCTCCTATTTTAGCAAACTCGGCCCTCATAGACTCACGATACATCAAGTATCAGGCAGCTAATGAAATGCACTGAGACACCACTCAGCAAAAATCAGGCTAAACTCCCTTACGTTGTGACTAATCATGTACCTCGTGTACCTCATTACTGTAAAAACCGACTGCTATCTTCAAACCCAATCAGCATCCGCTGCTGAGCCCCCACATTTAAGCCGAGCGGTTTGGAGATTAGAGCGCAAGAAGAGTGCATTTAGCCAGAGATATGTGCTCTGCCTTTTCCCTGGAGACGAGCAGGCAGCATTTCATATTTCAGAGGAAATTACATTAGGGCTCAGCGCAATGGCAGCGTCTGTCAGAGGAAGCAGCGCTTGTTTTCTCTGGCCTCGTCAGTCAGCCAGAGCAATGTACAGCTACAGTCTGATCTAATCAAGATCTTGCAAGCCAAAAACAAAGCAGATGCTTCTCTAAAACATCAGATGCAGCAAAAGAGCAGTATGGGTTTGTGTATGTGTGTGTTTATGCTAGCTGATTATTCACCCTAGGTGGTCAGGGAAGAAAAATCTCCTGCAGTTAATTCCACTGCAGATATTCTTATTTTTGATCGGTCAGAAGGTGCTGATTCATGTCCATAAACTGCAGCTCTGACTTTAGTGTACGTACAAGTCAGAGAGTCATACGGTGGCAAGCCATAAGGGCCAGCAAGTCCTTCTCTGCTGGCCTAAACTCAATCAGAATCACTGACTTACATTTATTATTTTTACATATACATTTACATTTACATACACATACATTTACATACATTTACGCCAAATTACAAACTTAATATAAATATAACTCTTGAATTCTACAGAGCAAACTTAGAAAGTGCTAATTTAAGTGTTTCAGGAACACTTTCTTATACATGAATATGTATTACATTATTCCCATTTTATAGCGTTTCTCCTGGATGGAATTTTGTTTTGAGCAGTGTTGGGCAGTAACGCGTTACTAGTTACCTTGTACAGTAACTAATACTGTAACACGTTACTTTTAAAAATAAAGTAACTTCGTTACCGTTACCGTATGGTGCGTTACCCGCTACTTTTTTAAATGAATTAATTTCGGCTGAAGTGAAGATTACGGCCTAACCTGCTTACAGCAGCGTCGCATTGTAGGATTGGTGGATGACCATTGTAAACACGAAGAAGACGCATTGTAGGATTGGTGGATGAACCATTGTAAACACGAAGAAGACGCACTGTGGGCGTGTCTCCGTTTATTCAGGTCTGTGCGGCAGTAATGGCGAGTCGAGGCGAGAGCAAGGCGAGTTTCTCAAAGTGGAAATATGCTCATTATTTCTCTTTAGTTGAGTATAAAGACAAAAACTTTTAAGGCAAATGTAAGCTGTGTCTTTCTGGTTCGAAGCTCGTATCTACTGCGATAAACAGCAACTCCAATCTGTCGAAGCTCCTCCAGAAACTCCATGCCTGAGGAGCTAGAAGCTAGAAGTTAACCCGGTGTTCTGTTCTACATTGTTGATAGTTTTCATACTTCAGCTGTGAAAGGAACATTTTTAAGAGCTCAACACAACAGCAGAAGCCACTTTAGTTTTTGATTGTGAATATATTATTCAGCTTGTTTTGTTATTTATTTCAGAAATCCTTGTGATATATTCAGTGTGTGCTTCTCTGACTTTATTAAAATAGTATTTAAAAATGACTTTGTGTTTAAGTCAGTTTTGTGTTTGTAGACCACAACACATAAAAGGGCATTAATGGGAACATTAAATAACGTTCTTTAAAAAAGTAACTAAAAAGATACTTTTAACAGTAACACATTACTTTTTGGTGTAAGTAATCAACAAAGTAACTGAGTTGCTTTTTGAATAAAGTAACGAGTAACTGTAACTAGTTACTATTTTTTTAGTAACTATCACAACACTGGTTTTGAGTTTCTATCCAATCAGATTTTAGCCATCACATGTTCCCGAAGTCAAAAGATAACTGCTGTACACCACAAGGAACCGCCGAACTCTGAACACCTCAGGCATCCTATTGCTTCAAATCCATGTTGCTTAAAGCTGTTGCTTTTTAACCATTCAGATTGCAACTCACATTTCTGTATAATATTGATCGTTTCTATATCCGTGGCGTACAGTGGCCAAGAAATGCGAAACAAATTAACAAATCCAAAAACAAATGGACAATTCAGAAAATAGAAAAAAAAAATCCAAAAACAAATTAACAAATCAGGAAACAAATCAGGAAATCAGGAAATTCAATGACAATTCAGACAAACTGGAATAGTTTGAGAATAAGATACTTCACGCTCACTGGATTTAACTTTCTCCTCCCGCTTACTGTGTATCTTGAATGACAGGCGTCTTGTCCAATTAGTGCTAACTAGTCATTCATAAACTATACTTAAACTATAATTACTTTTTCCAGTTTGTCTGAATTGTTGTTGTTTTCGGATCTGTTAATGTGTTTTCTGATTTGTTATTCAGTTTTCTGATGTGTTAAATTTCTTTTCTGATATGTTAATTTGTTTTTGTATTTGTAATTTTGTTTTCTCATGTGCTAATACGTTTTCTGATTTGTTAATGTGTTTTCTGATTTGTTATTTTGTTTTTAAATTGGTTAAACATAGACACCATTGTGATGTCATAATTAAGGTATTAAAAGGAAGATTGAGTCAGGTAGGACACCACTGAAGGCGCTGTTGTGAAATGCATTGCCCACCACTGGGTTCATTTTAATGCATTAAAGCTAGTCAATATAAAATGTCCATGTAGAGAACATAAGTCATATTTTGTACATTAAGGTCTTTTGTTTAAGTTTTTTTGTATGTTTTCTCCATTTTTTGGGAAGGAGTCTCTGGTGCTCAAGTTAAGGACAAAATGCAAGTTTTTTTTTCATTTAGTGAATGAATAGAAATGGCTAATATATGATGTGTGACTGTCAAATTGCATAAAGAAAGAATAAAACACATTGAAATAGGCACAAACATTAAAATAGTAAACTCTTTGTTGATTGCTAGGATGAAAAGTAAAGCAAATGGGAAGGTCTGAGAAAACGTTTGACACAGTGTGATGTAAAAAGTCAGAATTTTGTTGCATTAGGTTTGCAATCAAATGCACCTTTATCAATGAAAATTTCTTGCTAGCAGACTTATACACCTAAGATAATTATGTCCGCTGTCTCTCCTTCACTTTCCTCTTCACGCCTTCTTGAAAAGTTCAAACAGAGACAAGTCGTCTAATTCTAATTTTCTGTCAAAGCCGCACAAAAGAAGTTGAATAACACGTGCCGGAAAGGTGGCACTGGAACGCGAGCGTCTGATTGGCGAACATTAGCATGCGCTAATTAACAGCTGCAAGCTGGGTGTTTTTCTCTTTTCCATCAGCTCCCTGTCTGTCAAAAAAGGAAATAATCATTACATTCCAATAAATCTGTCTTCTCACACCAGAACACTGCTGTCATGCAGAAATGAGCAAAGCCTTCGCCCGGAGCACAAAAACAACCGGACTTGGGTTCTGAGAAACTCTCTTGAACAGGATGCTACGGTGTGTGGGTGTGTATGTTTTGGGTGTGGTAAAAGGAGAATTAATGTACGCTTCATTGGCAGGACTGTTCAGTGGCACGAAGCTGCTCGTCATGTAGCTCCTCAGGGACATTCTTAGCTCCGTGACTGGCAGCTGTTTCCTGCTGGGCGAGTTATGGAGGCTCACACCGAGCCGCTTGGCATGGCAGTCCTGGGAGAACAGCATGTGAAGCTTTTTGAAAGATGGAGGTTTGGGGTGAGCTTGCAGTCCCAAGGTAAAGAATTTGCATAACGTATTATCAGCACGTGTTACTATCCTGCCCACAATACACGCAACGTCTAGAAGCAGTAAGAAAGTAATGGGGGAAAGGCAATAAATGTGTTTTACAAACAAATCATTCTTAAAATGCATTAAATTGATTATTTATATTGTATCAAGTGATCAAGTGAAAATTATTCTATTTTTTTATTTCTGTACAACACATGTACACTGAGTTCCAGAACTAATGGCACCCATCAAACTATACTTTATTTCATCATGCTTGTGTGTCCTCTACACTTTTACTATTACTCATTTTTATATTAACTGTAGTCCAGGTTTGTATTTAACCCTATTCAGGGCTGGAGTTAGCTAAAGGTAGAGCGGTAATTGCTTAGGGCCTCAGGCTTCGATGAGGCCCCTGTAACTGTAACAAACCTATTCACTAGTTCACCCATAAAGACGGCTGCGTAAGACAGGGCTCTTTGTCCATTGGATATAAATGTCACTCACCTGAAGTGGAACCAGTTAATATCACCATTTAAATATGGTTCTCCACCCTCTGAATGCAGGAAGAGTCCGATGAACAAAATCCAACTTTTCTGCATTCTGACCTGATGGGGCCAAAACTAATGCATCCCTTTGAGCAAGAAACTGAAGGCACGCAAAGAAAGTGCAGCTCGTGATGCAGCTATGTGAGCTGTCATGTATTTTTGATTTCGTGTCACGTTTATTTCGAGTTCAATACAGCAGGAGCGACGCGCCGACTTTACGAACACTATAGAAAAGTACGAATTTGTAAATAGAAACAGCAATCGCAGCTACCTGTAGGCTAGAGCATTGTTTATTTTTGAATAAAAAAATAACCTGAACTGTCTGTATATCTAATAAATTCCAGCGATGTTTACATGATCATAATAGCCTAATTCATACTTAACTCTTTTTAGTTTTTCAATAAATTGTCTTGTTGTATTTACAGAATAAAACAATCTAAGCATACGAATACATCTGAAGTTAACTATCGTTTCTGCTTAATAATTTGTCTCTTTTACATCCACTGTTTATTTGGTTATATGGAGCAGATTTAGGGAATTAAAATGCAATACATAATATGATCTATATAACTATATCTATAGTCTACATTGCTCTAGTAGGAGGGGGAAATCATGTCCATATCCAGCTAGAAAAATGACATTTTACAGTAATTTATGAGACAATCAAAATCTTAAACAAACTACAGTTAGCATTTAAAAGTAATACAAAAAACATTAACAAAACTAATTAATATTTGACAGCGTAGCCTAGCTAATGACATTACTTGTTTTAAACAAGTGTCCATGGACAAGATAAAAAAGAAGAAGTAGAAGAAAAAGAAGTAGAACAAGAGCCGGATGATTTCTTTTTCTTTTTTTTTTTAGTGTTGATGTTATTCCAATTTGAATTAATATGCATATTTAAGTAAATGTATAACAGTATTGATAGGAAGACTTGTATGAATAAAATGGGTAGAGATTATATATTTGTGTCAAGTGCTTTTTATTAATTCTGGAATGTGGAAGTAAGAAGGCTGGGGGTCTCCAAAATAAAAATTTCACCTAGGGCCTCCAAATGTCTAGAACTGGCCCTGATCCTATTTAATATAATTTTTATCAATTTACATCACACGTCAATGGATCCACTTTAATTGGTGATGGAGAGATTTTATATGTATGTAACCTCTTTATTGTGTTCTATCTGGGTAAAAATGGCCCCAGGTTTATTTGGAAATAAAAAAGTAAAAACAGCAAGATTCTTTATAGCATGAATTGAAATAGGGATTTTAATCACATCTCAACCATCATCTCAAAACAAAAAGTGGCTGTGAATTCAATGGTTTGACTTTCAACAAACTTTTGTCCATACAGTTTACTGTAGCTGATATTGAGAAGCTTCTTTAGTCTATTTTTTTCCACAAAATCTGAAGCAGATTTTCATTCGAACACAAGCAGAAGCCTGACCTGATAAAATATTTGAAGATAAAGATCAGGCAGGGCTTTTTATTTGTTGGAGTGAAAACTTGTAAGACACAATGAAATTCTGTGCAAACGTCTGTGCAAACGTCATTTGCGAATGACCAAATGGTGGCTTTAAAAAACACATCATGTGACTCATGTTTGGATTCCAAATTACTTTATTTGTCCATTTTTACCCTTTAGGGATAATTTTAACTGTGAAATAGTATTCTAGCAAAGATGCAAAGCCTTTTAAAAGAATGAACTGTCAACGATTTACTTTAAACTACCAGTGACGTATCTCATTCAGGGGTCTAACTGCCGCATATATACTACTGAACACCACACAAGGGTGTGTGCAGCATAGAAAAGAGCAGAAAGTGAGTTTGCTCCTCTAGCGGTGAACTTTTGGAGGTTTGACGCTTTAGCTAGTCAAGGACAAGCATCAGGAGGCCTGCAGCTCTGTTCAAGTCCTACTAATGAAGGCAGCTCATGCTGCTAAAGAGCACCATGAGGGTGTCACATTATGATGCATCAGTGTCCTCGTCCAACAACCTGCTTCCCTCACCTCTCCTCTACGTTTCTATAGACGATTCGAGGGTTGATCTATAATATAGGGCATATGTGTGTGTGTGTGTGTGTGTGTGTGTGTGTGTGTTCTTCAATAGTAATTTACACTATAGAACCCTTACCCACTAAAAATACTTTAACTATCAAAAGAACTCTTGTCAAGTCCTATTATTTTGCATTACACTATTGTTAGTTCCTGACATGATATCAGTGTTAGAGTTTCCTTTACTGATTAAATATTTGCACACATTTTTTTGCTTTGACTTCAACATGTCTTCTATCCTCAAAGCTTTGACTACATCCCCTCAGTTTTTCTCAGCCTTACTTGCTTGTTTTCTTATAAAAATAAAAACACAGACGATGCAAACTTTTGCATTTCTATAGTCGGAAAGATTTGTGTGTAGCAGTGTATGAAGTATAACGTTGTACTAGAACGGATATGCAACAGAGTTTAGTAATACTAATGCTGAAATGGGAGCTGTGAAGAAATCAGGTGAAAATGGAGACACAGTCAGACAGACAGACAGACAGACAGACATACAGACAGACAGACACCCAGAGTTAGAGTGGGTGGGAGATACAGTCACAAAGAGAAACAAAGAGAAAGCAGAAAAGAAAGAAAAAATGAGACAAAAAATGAGAAAAAGAGATGGACAGGAAATAAAAAAAAGAAACAGAAATAGTTGAAGAGCGAAAGACAAACTCAGTGTGTGTGTGTGAGAGAGAGAGAGAGAGAGAGAGAGAGAGAGAGAGAGAGAGAGAGAGAGAGAGAGAGAGAGAGAGAGAGAGAGCGCAAGCAGAAAAGGAAAGTGAGACAAAGACACAGAAATGGAAGAATACAGAGAAAGCAGAATTGTGGGATAGAGATAGAGAAAAATGCAGAGAAAAGGTGTGTGTGTGTGTGTGTGTGTGTGTGTGTGTGTGTGTGTGTGTGTGTGTGTGTGTGTGTGTGTGTGTGTGTGTGTGTGTGTGTGTGTGTGTGAGAGAGAAAGAGAGAGAGAGAGAGAGAGAGAGAGAGAAAGTGAGAGAGAGAGACTGACAGAATGACAGAAAAAGCAGAAGAGAGATATAATAATTAAGATTATTTATATTCATTTACTGTAAATGTAAATAAAAATAAAAGAGGCGAGATTAAAACTGCAATGGAACACACATTTATTAACGACGTCCTTCTTTACTCACATAAAAAAAATAATAAATAAATAAATGTACTCCACCAAAAAAATTATTTGTAATCACATAACATTTTTTAAGTCTCAAATCAAGCAACAAAATTCGCCATGATGCAAAATGCGGCAAATAAAACCGTCCGTGTGGAAACAGCAAAAGTTCAGTTTAATGTCTTGATGATTTATGTTATTTAAATCACCATAATTAAAACATTTACAAGAATATTTTCTCCTCATGCACTATGTTGAGCCTGGTTTCACACATAAAATACATTTGCATAAAGCATTCATATTTATCCATGCCCATGTTGATTAGATTATTAAAAACATGAAAAGTATCAATTTAAGTTTGTTTTTTAAAAATGTACGAGTTAACTCATGACAATTTTTTTATTAATCATAATTGAATATTTGAATCTATTGATAGCACAAATATATATTTTATATATATATATATTTTTTTAAGAAATTACTAAAAAGACAGAACAGTCTTTTTATTAATAAATGTAATAACACTAGCATTTATTTCCAAGGATATCTTAACTTTTAAACTTAATTAGTACCTCAAATTTATTTCTATATAGTACATTTACAGTCAGTATTAAAATTAATGGCACCCTTGATTATTATTATTATTATTATTATTATTATTATTATTATTATTATTATTATTACTACAGCCTAGATATGAAGTGGTGTGAATGAGATTTGTAATTTAAGAGAGAATATCGAAAAAAAAATATGTTTAAACAAAAATTATATATATATATATATATATATATATATATATATATATATATATATAATTTACATTTAATTTGAACATAAGAAAGTTATTTATTCCACTATTTAAATAGACATTTAAAATATTTTCTTTATTTAATACAAAATGTATTTATTCTTAGCCATATTATACAATGAATACACTGTAACCAAATTCTGATAATATATTTGTAATAACGTAATAATTGTTTGAATTTTTCAGTTTTTATTACAACATATTGTAATTTGTTTTGTTTGACTTGGTGGAGTTTCATTAAGATATATGAGCATCCTTTAAAGAAATACATTAGGAAACAAAAACATTACGAAATACTTGCTCGCCTCTTATTTTTAGTTTCCTCCAAACAAATGGCCTCGTTTTCCTCAAAGCTCGTTAACCCTACAGCGCAGCTCCGTTTAGACATTTTATTTCCATATGGGTCGGTTTGCTTTTTCTTCGGATATGACCTGCCTCGGGTCCATCTCGCCGATTTAAGCGATTAGTTTAATGGAGGGAAAATTCCGACTGCAGCCACACTCACGCAGGGAAGAAGTGGAAATATGGGCCGATCCGAGCGTGTGTGCAGAGGTCATCAAAAAGATAGACGGCGGTTTGAGTTGGAATTCAACAAGCCTGCCTTTGTTTGAAGGGCCACTTAGGTTATGATTTAAAATTGCATAATGTGTGCTTTGGTACGCAGATCGTTTTTACGATGCACTGCATGGAAAGTCGATAGCGTCTTGCCAAAAAAGAACGCGACATGCACACTTGATAGCAAAGTTAATGTCAGGTAAATAAGAAAGAAAAATCATGTTCGGCTCCATAGAGAGGCCGTAGACATTCCAGAAAATGCTGTAAATCTACCATTTCGTGAAAAATTTATGCAGGTTTTAAACCATTAATCACATCCAATGGGAGAAAAAAGATCCTCCAGCTCTATGCGATGTGGTACGGAAGGCGATGATCTATTAGATACTTGTACAGCAGTGTTTATTTAATTCGTACCTTAGACAGATCTCGAAAGTTGCCAGGCAGCGTGAGGTCCAGCTCCTCCGACTCGTAGTTGGTGAGAACCCAGGGGAACACGGGATATTGATTCAGGTCATTATACGTCCGCCCTAGTAACAAAAAAGGCAAAAAAGGGGGGATTAGTGGTCATTTAATACTGTAAATGATTTTACAACCTCCCCCATTGGTTGGTATCACAATTTTCTTTGTCTAGCTATTCAACAGAACTCTAATAAAGCTTCGTTTAAAGCTTTCGAATGGTGAAGCAGAAAACAACATTGCGCAATTTACATGTGGAGATTTTGAGTTGTAATTCTAAACATTCATAGCTAAAAGTCCAAAATAAGCAAACAATGAAAGAGTTGTATTTTTCGAGTGGAAGAAATGATTCCAGCCAATCAGAGACATCTGTGAAATCATGTATGCAATAGAGGGCAAACAGTCCTTTTCTCCGAGTGTGTTATGCTTCTCTATGGTACACAGAATTCATGTAAAATAAATAAATAAATAAGTTGTCTCAGAGAAAGCATGTTAGCCGTCACCCTCTTCAGCTGGCAGTGTGTTAGTGGAACGGGTGGGAATTTGCAGGACCCCAGACAAGGAAAAACAATGACAAGAAACTAAATTTTTGGAAGAAAAAATATGACTCTATATGATGTATCACCGCAGTTATGTTAATTAGAAAGTCTTTAAACAATGTTGTGTCCCTGTCCAAAACTCAATCTGTCAAGTCGTTTGCTGTTGAGTTAAGATTTAAAATAGAGGGAATCGGGGAAAAGACTCTCACAGGACATGAAAATGATGACCTTTCACTAAACTGGAGAAGAGGATAAATACAGTAAGTGTTTAATAAGTCAACATCGCTAACAGTGAACGCTATTATTCAGAAAAAGGGAAGAAATATTGACACTAAAACTTTCAGAAATAAAAATGAGAGAGATTTATTAATAATTTATTATTTTCTTAGTTATTAAAATAAATCTAATGAAAATGAATAGTAATAATACAATTCTAGAAACCTAAATATCAAAAACCTCTTTATATTATTTAAAATTAAGCATGGAGTATTAGAGTATTTAGAGTATTTATTTCTGAAATCATTTTCTTAAGATTTACCCTAATTAATGAAATTCTATTAACAGCTACAGCAAGAAATTCTAATTGCACCTAATTTTATGTTTTAATTCAAATTTTTTCTCATGATGTTTTTTTTTTTACTGCCTCTGAGAGACTAAAAGTCTATTTTATTTTCATTTCCACTTTCACCACTTGTCACACTGGGCCTGTGGTTGGAATATACACCGAATATGATGCCAGTCCACCATAAGCACACATTCACACACTTGTACGGGTCTAAAAGAAATTCAGGAGAGGGTTTTAGGAAGTGGGAGGAAATCGGAGAACATGGAAAAAACCCACAGTCAGAGGAGAATACACAAAACAGGTGTGAATGATATTTTATCCACCACCTTTGTCAGACTTACTGCAACAAAATGTTTACTATTTTAGATATTTTAAAGAGTCAGTTTTGTTCATTTGGCCACCACTAGAGCTTAATACTTTTTCTGGCACTTTGGGAATCACCAGCTTTATCACTATTAACGGCTGGGTAATGCCCAGTAAGCTCTTTTATGTATCTATCTATATGTATATCTATATATATATATATATATAGTCAACCGGAATTACAGCATTTTTACACCAATACTTTGATAAAAGCAACAAAACCAGGAAGAATGCAAATGAAAAACAAAACCAATGTCCATGCTATATATATATTTAGGATATGCCATATGTGACAGAGACTTAGATTCCGTATTGTCAGTATATACAGATCGCTCTCAGCCCATCACTCTCACTCTTGCACACACTCCCTTTCTCCTCCTCTGCCTGCTTTCTAAAGATGGGTTCATATAGCAAAAACTACTATCACTACATAAACAGGCATCAGAGACATATCTATCCTGTCTAATTCCTCAGTAAAGGAGAAAAGTCTTTATCAGGTGTGACATTTCCACTTAAAGTCCAGAGTCCCACACTCACAACTTCAACGAATCAGCTTTTTATAAACCAGGCAGTCAAAAAAGCATGTATTTATATAAATATATATTAAGCATATATATATATATATATATATATATATATATATATATATATATATATATATATATATATATATATATACAGTGGAACCCGGTTATCTCGCCCTCGGTTAACTCGACAACCCTATTAAGTCGACGTTTTTGAAGTGGAACCGCCAAATTCTCACTTTTTCTAAGCATTTTTTATCGGTTATGTCAACTTTTTTTATGTCGCCGAACCCTAATATCTCGAGCACAAGGGGAAAATTTTGCCATTTAACGTCGGTTATCTCGGTGCAGCCGCAGAAGAACTCACGGAAGTGGCGGAATAATCAAGCCTTACAGCTGCTACAGGTGTTGTATTGTATACTGGTGAATCTCTGCTGTTAGTTAGTGCACATATGCCTTTTGTGGTTAAATGTTATGCGACGAACGGGACGCGAAAGCCGCGATTGGCGGCGCAGAACGTGAGATGAGCAGCAAAATCATAGAATGAACACCGGCAGGATCGGGGGGAATCCGCAGTGCGCTTTGGGAAGAAAAGCGCAGCCGTTGAGAGAGTGCCGGTGGGAAGGCACGTACCGGGATACGCATGAGCGATAACAACGACCGCCGTGAACCAACATATACCACCAATAACGGACGGTGAGAGTGTGGAAGTTTAAATAGGAGCTGGTGATGATGATAAACGAGCACCATATGTGCGCGATTGAAGCCGGGAACTTCAGAGGGAGCTGAAGGGAGCCGAAGGGGGCGTGGCAGGTGGATTCCTGACAGATAACGCTGTTGTGTAAAAAAACCCTTCAAAAACACGTGCATGCACATTCTCATTTATTAACGCACATCATGTACATAAAGAAATTTCAAGCACGTTAATATATTGCCGCCATTTTGATTTTCGTTTATCTCGATCATCGGTTACCTCGATGCTTTTTGGCGACCCCTTGGACATCAACATAACCGGGTTCCACTGTATATATATATATATATATATATATATATATATATATATATATATATATATATATATATAATTTTTATATGCTTTTTGAACATCCTATTCCACATATAGTCCCTGTTTGCTCTTATAATATCCTCCCCTTATCTTGAAAGATGTTCAACCATATTTTGGAGGGTGCTTGTGGAGATTTGTGCTCATTCACCCACAAGAGTGGTAGTAAAGTCTGGTAGTTATGTAGGTGAGGTGAGATGAGGTGAGGTGAGGTGAGGTGAGGAGGCATGGGGTGCAGTTGTCAGCATTTCAATTTATCCCAATGGTGTTCAATCGTTTGTATAGAGCTCTGTAGCAGACCATTAGAGATCTTCCACTCCAACCCATAGAAACCATATGTTAATGGAGCTGGCTTTGTTCACAGGAGCACTGTCATGCCAGAACAGGTTTGGATCTCTTTGTTCAAGTCAAGTAAAAAATGTAATTGTACCACATCCTAAGTCTGGAATACGGCTGGAAAAGGCAGATGCCCCAATAGTTTTGTCACCATAGTGTATGTTTTATATATATATATATATATATATATATATATATATATATATATATATATATATATATATATATAGTATATATATATATATATATATATATATATATATATATATATATATATATATATATATATATATATATATATATATGAAATCTACAGTCTCACAAAAGATCTTTCACAAATGTACATATCTAAAAAAAATCTTTTTTTTTTGGCATTTTAATATATCTCTATTATTTGATACCTTGATAGTAAGATTTTTGCAGATTTTTTAGAAGAGTTTTAAACATATATAAACACAGACATTTAAACACGAAGATATTTTTGTAATCGTATAAATAGGGTGATTCTGAGTAACTGACTCAGATGCCTGAAGGCGTTTTTTTGGACAGGATTTAGGCATGAACATTTGACGAAATCATCTGACACCCGCCTGATTCTGCTCCACACAATCTTTAACACACGGCCAGAGTCATGGCACGACATGGGAAAGCAGCATTAGTCTGATGTGCGCAGGCGTCATTTTGCCCATTCTTGCTATAATGCATGCAGATTTGCAAAACAGGAGGACAGCATCCAGCCTCATTACCAAATCCGACCCTATTGATTCCCATTCATTATGCTCTTAATTAGAAGGTATGCATCGCAAGCATAGAATAGATACGGGCAATTATAAAGTTACTATTGTGGTCTGTAGTTAACCCCTTTTTGTTATATGCAGCAGTGTTTGCTGTTGTTGGAAGAGTATGTACTTTGTACCTAATGTCTTTTCTATACAGTAATCCTGAGCTATTAATGCACCTCGATTTCAGGATGAATATTAGATAAAACTAAGTGAGAAATAATTTGTTTTGTAGAAACAGAAATGCAAATGAAAATGCACAAACTCCAGCTCCTCACCAAGCCTAACCTTCAGACAGTGCTTGACAACAGTGTGGATACACTTCTTTTTATTTTTTATGGTTTTTGAGAGACACCTGGATGTACCTTTTTTTCTACAGAACCAACTGGGCCATTAAACAATATGAACATTGACTTTGAACGTCTCCAGGTTACGTATGTACTAATGGTTCCCCGAGAAAACGAGTTGCTGCATCAAAAACATTTTGGGAACGCTTCTGCATTGTCCACGCTCTAAATCATGTGTATAATCAGTCCAATGGAAAGCATCACGATTTAAGAAGCATAAAAGCACATGAAGTAAAAACAGCGCTAGCTTCTGAAAAGGAAAGGAAGAGCTGCAGGGATAGAGGCGCAGCATCTTGTTCCCTTAAGGAACCATGGTTACATACGTAACCTGGAGATGTTTCCCTTCAGGAACTCAAGCTGCATCAAAAATGCTTTCGGGAACGAGAGTCCAATTAAGCCAGACTGACCAATCCCTGCCTAGTGTGGATGGGCACAGCTAGGGCAAAAGACAGAGGGGCCAGGAGTGGCACTGAGGTCAAGGCAATAGAACTTGACAAAGGTCAGCAGGGTGGACCAGCCTGCAGCTTTGCAAATGTCCTGGAGGGAAACTTCAGAGGACAAGGCCTTAGAGGCAGCCACACTTTAAGTGGAGTGCGCTCTGACCCTAAAAGGAGCGGGGAGACCTAAGGACTCATAAAAGGAAGAAATAGCATCCACAATCCATCTGCTGAGTGTCTGCTTATTCGCAGGGAGACCTCTCCTTGGAGGGCCATAGCAGACATACAGCTGCACCGACTTCCTCCTCAGTTCTATTCTGTAGATGTATATATCTAGTGCTCACACTGGACACAGTCGGTTAAGCTTCTCCTGGTCTAGCGTCTGACAGGGAGGAGGAGAGAATGCCTGCAGCATAAAAGGTTGTGGGACGACCAAGGGTACCTTAGGAACACACCCTGATCAGGGGTAGTGGAAGGTAATAACCAAGCCTGAAGTAAATTCCAGTAAAGAAGGGGTCACAGAGAGGGCCTGAAATTCCCCTACTTTCTTGAGAGAGAAGATGGCCAAGAGGAGCACAGTCTTAACTGTGAGGAACCTCAGAGGGAGGTTTAGACAGGGCCTCCAAGACAATGGCAACCACCATGCAGGCACTCTAGGTTGTACCTGAGGCCTCAGACTACGCATAGAAAACGCGTTCCTACCGAGTGGCGGCCCTGAAAGGGGTGCATGGCAGGCCGCAATGGGGGACACGTAAACCTTTAGGGTTAAAGGAGCCAACCCCAGTGCTGGGAAAATTCCAGCACTGAACCGACTGGGCAATTAACTGGATCTATGTGGTGTTGTTCACACCATGCAGTGGACAGGTGCCACCTCGTGACACACAACGTCCTTGTAAAGGCAGCTCTGGATTGAAGAATGGTCTCTACCACATTGATAAAGAGGCCAGCAGCTAGGAACTGCACCCCCTCAGGGGCCACATCCACAGCCTCCACAGCTCTGGGTGAGGGTTTATTATTGTACCCCCTGCCTGAGGAATCTCCTAGGGAGGGTGTTCGAAAAGGGCTACCAGGTCCGTAAAACCAAGGCCTGCCTAGCCATCACGGGGCTACCTGAAGGAGGCGGACTTCGTTTAAGTGGCCTGGGATATATGCTGCATTCAAGGGGAGCAGTTTTCCTTGGGCCCACTGGAGGATCTGATGTGCCAGCTTGTACAGGAGGCAAGATTACAGAAGGAAAAGGAAGTAAGGTGGAGCTAAGAGCTCTCCTTGCAAAGGGAAGAAATCGCCAAAAGGCGTGCTTTTAAACCTTGCAATCGTGTGCTGGACCCGGAAGGTGAGGGAGGCAAAAGGGACAAGCCCGTTTCCAAACCCTCTGCGAGGTCCACTTGTGAGATCCAGGTCTTTAAATGCTGCTTTGCCTTGGCTAAAGCGGGGCTTGAGCACACTCCTCAGAGAGGCGTTGCAAACATCATGCAAGTGTAATCTGTGCAGTCGGCTCCCTCGAGAACCAACCTACCATGCTCCGCTTCCAGACAAGCGACACATACTGTAGCTTGTGCGAATCCCCCTGTGCTATAGTGGGGTCAAGAAGGAACGCAGGGACAAAAGCAGTGCTTCATCTTTTTGGTTGCTTTCATCCTGTAAAGAAAATACCTTTCCTTACCTTACTTGACAAACACACACAGGGTGCTTCCTAAACAACAGAAGCTGGTTTCAATCCATGTGCTTTTATGTTTCCTGATCGTGACGTCACCCCGTCGGTGACGCCGTACTTTCCATTGGACTGATTATACACGTGATTCAAAGCCTGGACAATGCGTAAGCATTCCCAAAGTGTTTTTGACGCAGCTCGAGTTCCTGAAGGCAAACAAAGGATTATATACATGTACAGATGGTTCTATTTCATTTCCCTTAGCATGAATAACAGGTTTACACACATGTAGTTGAAATACTTTTTTATGCCTCTTGTAAATATTGTTGCTCTATGCGTAAAAACGCAGCAGGCAACACAGTTTAACCTTAGTGATCTACAGGTATTAGCCTATTTCATTTCCCCCCCGGAAAGATGCCTCCCTCGTCACCTATGCCCAAATCCCCCACAACCAAGCAGCTATCAAAACAAGTTTAAAACAGCACACGCTATATCCTGATTGGTGGCTTGCTGACCAGTTTGCCACTTTAATTTACCTCATATATTGTTGTATCAATGATATAACAAGGTCATGAGTTTACATCTCAGCACCACCAAGATGCCACTGCTTTTCTAAACAGTCAGAAGTCTGCATTACAGCTTGCAGTCAGTACTAAGGTTAAATGCATGCCTCCAAGGGATCATAAAATGGAAAGTCTCACTTTAATTGTGCACAAATTATCATACAGGAAACAATCACACTCTACATAGGGACTCCTCAGGGGATATTTGGATGGTTAATGGTTCTTGATGCTTAAGGGGGTTCTATAGAAAGCATTTCTGAGGAGAAATCCATTTTAGTTCATTCGGGTTCCTCAGTGGGAATCTTCAGGTTGCTAGTTGGAGGCATTTTACACAAGCATCCATGTTATTAGTAAATAAATCCGAAATGGGGCGCAAACAAATGCGTTATTAGCTTTCACAAGATAATGTAAAAATCATTAAAAAACGACTGTTTAAAAGCCCATAAAATATATTAAATATAATAAATATATATATAAATCAAAGCACATCGGGTCGCTTGGTGACGTGAAATGAACTTTTAGAAGATAAGATCTCGCTCTTCAGCCCAATGACCTTAACCACTTAATGTGTGTACTAACTCCAGTGGCATTTAGCAGACAGCACAGCACTGATGCCGACCAAATCCCAGTGACCTTCGTTCATGGGGTGAATGTGTGAGCTGTGCGTTCCGGTCCAGCTTTGATTACTTAGGTCAAGCACATGGAGGAGTGGGTCAACGCAGAGAAGAGGAAAGGAAAAGAGAGCTGACAGCACCGAGGCCCGGGCGGAGGATGTTAATAACAGTGAAACGGTGTTTAATTAGGAGAAGGGAGGCACTGCATTAACACCCCCCCCTCTCGGGCCTGTCTGTGTGCCCAGGCTTCACTGACACCTCTGTCAGCCGTGGTCATTACCACTTCAGGTTTTTAATGAATTTTCTCCCTGTACCCATCGTGCCTTACATCTAATTAGCTGACAATAATGTATCAGAGCAGCACACGAGCTAAATATAAATATGCATGAATATGCAGCGGGAGCCAGGATGACACTTTTCAGTGTCAAAACAAAAAAAAAGAAGTGTGTGTATGTGTGTGTGTGTAAGAGAGACTTTGCAAAGAAGTTGGTTCACATTAGAGAGTCTGTAACGGAACCTCTCGACTCCGCTGACACCCACGTTCACACTTCGTGCAACTAATTATCAAGAAAAATGCGCAGCTCCCATGCTCTCGCCAAATCAAACGAGAAAAACTTTGCACCTGACAACAGCATTGCCTTCCTAAATAAATAATGAGAAGAAACATGTAGTGCTTCAGAGCTATAAAATGCAAACACAATTTAAAAAAAAGAAAGAAATGATACAGATACAGTATACAAAAACCTGAGTTTTTTTTTTTTTACATAAACCTGAAAATAACCGGTATCTTGTATATTTCATATGAACCACTGTGATCTATTTTAAGTCCCGATTAAATGTAAGTAAATGTATAATAGTGAGTATGTTCCAGTTTTTCTAATTTTTTTAGAGCATTTTTCAGATTAGAAATGAAATTCAAAGTTACTTGTTCGACCTCCACATCATAAAAGCAATTGTGAATGCTTTGGTACATTCGTTTAATTGATTGTGTACAATTGACTGCTGTTTCCAACATTATCAATTGCTTGTTATGTTGATCAAAATATATTATACTGGTTCACTGGTGGACATTGTATAAGCCATTAGATGCAAAATGGTTAAATCAGTTGTCATAATGTGTGAAGCTTAAATTCCTTTTTTTTTTTTTTTTTGGTAAATGTGCAGATGAACCTTGAATGTCACTAATGAAGGCGAGTGAACAGCATCAGATCAACCACTGATCCTAGTGAACTACTAATAATCTAGTAATGAACTAGTTCTCTAAAATAGGTCAAAGGTAAACCGTCAATTGAAAAACATATACAGACAGAGCAACACACAATTACAATTCTAAAAACGGATCAACAACCAGAAAACGAACAAAGTGGGAATACAGTATTGTGTAAATTTGTGCTCTTGAAATTCATATCTACCATACAGAGGAAATTCAGCCTTGAATTTCAATCACTGAACATTTCTATTGAAAAATTCTACCATTTTCAATCATTGTAACCCAAACTGAAGTTTACACAAGGAAATACTGAAACTGTGCACCATCATACTAAAAACATGACAACATTTTGACGATCTTGTTTGTTAACAAATATAAAAGGACTTCGGATTTTGGAAGAAATCCAATGTGTTAGTACTAATTATTTCATGAATGCACTTACTGGTTTGCAAATATAACAGATAATTGTATAATCTTAATTTCATGTCTAATCTTTTCTAATAAAGCGTGTGCCAGACAACACTCTGATGGAATGATGGAAAATCCCGACCATGCCAGGATCCCAAATCCATCTAGAGAAGTACCAGCTCCAGTTGGATTCCACATCATGAAGATTTCGGACTTTGAGGATAAACAACCTCTTAATTATTACTTAAAATAACGTTCTACACATGCTGTTTCTCCATCACTGAACATTTCAAGGCTCTGGCATGAAGGACTTGGTGTTGAATCTATGATGATCTAAGATCTTGAGCTAATTTGTGAGTTGCTCAGAAGCTCCTGGTTCCACAGTTCTAACTGACTGTAGAAGACTGTAGAAAGGACATTACTAGTAATCACACACAGGTGCTCATGATATTTCTCACTCTCTGGTATTTGTGATGTTTAAATGGTTTATAATCAGACTCTGTGTCACCCAGATGAGGGTGGGTTCCACTTTTTGAGTCTGGTTCCACTCAAGGTTTGTTCCTCATACCATCTAAGGGAGTTTTTTTCTTGCCACAGTCGCTGCTCATCAGGGATTAATACACATTTATTTAAATACAAATGAACTAATAAGTGTTCTATAATTCTGACATTCTGTTAAGCTGCTTTGACACAATGACCATTTTTAAAAGCGCTATAGAAATAAAAATAATAATCACATAAATCACATAAATATTCTACTGTTCATTCAAGTAACATTGTTTAAACTCGGAGACTCTCTCTCTCTCTCTCTCTCTCTCTCTCTCTCTCTCTCTCTCTCTCTCTTCATTTTTGTATGCAAATTAGTTCCTATAAACATTTTTACCACCTACTATTCTATCCAGTGGTGTTTTTTTCTAGAACAATCAGACAATTGACCTTAAAATGTTCTCTTTGCAACATCTGTGCCAATGGTGTGCATTCTAACTGCAAAGTAGTGCATTCGATACCGGCAGTAGCTAAAAGGATGTAAGTTCCCCCTTAAGTAATTCACCAATCACAGGGAAATTCTAACCGCTCAGCCCTAATCACAATATTTTTATCCATAATATATTTCAGTCAAAAACACAGCCTTATGAAACAAATCCTCACTATCCATTTCATGACCCATGGCTGATGAAGAGGATAATAAACTCGAACCTGCAATAGTATTTAAGAACATAAGGTACTCGAAGTTGGAGATCTCCGTCTCTGCCAGCGCTGTGTCATATTGGAGGACTTGAAGAGCTGGCGTGGCGTGGCCAGGGAAATCCGCCTGTGGAGAAAAAAAAAAAACGAACACAGCTTTATACATTGCTGTATTTCTCAGACCCCCAGATTTTTTGCCACTGACTTTGGCTCTACTGAAGTTTGGCTCGAAGACATAAGAGTTTCAAGAAATGTGGAATGTGCAACTGTTTCGCCAGAAGAAACACAGAGGACCAAGAGAAACAAAAGAAACTAAACAAGACCCGGTCATACACTCAGACACGCAAGACTGCTCCGTGCCTTCATGTGGGAATTAATGAAAACATGGCCCGGGACTGAACAAACTGCTTTTCAGATGTGAAAAGTGCTAATAGTTTGGGTTTGAAGAGAAGCCGAGACATGTGCTATGAGAGAAAAAGCAGCAATGACATAACACATCGAACGGCAGACGTTATAGAGACCGGAACATTACAGTTCTGAATTCTCACCTTTTTCTATTCAATTAATGGATTGAAACACCGATGGCATACATGTTTGCAGAGTCCTTCAGTCACTAAACTATCCAGTATATGAAAATTAAGCATACTATACCAAGTTTCCAAGATCAAGACATTCAAATGAGATTTCTTTAAGGAATAAAACAGCTCACTATGCAGATATGCTTTTTAACAAGTATGCCATATTGTGTATTATTCTTTTTACACCACAAAAAAATTGCCAGCAATTACTTTGTAAATAATCTGTTTATAGTTATGCTTGATATTATAGATTGTCACATTGACATTATAGCAGTTGTAACAGTAGTTCTCTGCTCATAGGTTTTCTTAAAGTCCCCTGTCCTAAGGGCTTTCCTGACGTGAAAAACTGACTGTTATGAAGTGTAGAGGTCGGCTTTACGTAAACTTAATCATATTCAACAATCACACACAAAAAAGTGTATCATCTATATAATTTCATGGCTGGCAAACATTGTTTTGAGAAATGAGAACATAATACAATGTAATACAATGAGCAAATTGTGATCTCCAGCTGCTATGTACTATATATCTTCAGTATCTCACAAAAGTGAGTGCACCCCTCATCTTTTAGTATATCTTCTGAAGAGACAATACTATAGAAATGAAAATTATATATTTTAGAGTATCGATGTGCAGCTTGTATAGCAGTACAGATTAACTATCCTCTGAAAAGAACTCAATATACAGCCGTTATTGTAAAATAACTGGCAACAAAAGTGAGTACACCCTAAGTGAACATGCCAAAGCTGTGTCTAAACTGTCAATATTATGTATTAGCACCATTGTTATATAGCACTGCCTTGGAATTCCCCAGAGCTGCACAGGTTGTTGCTGAGATCCTCTTCCACTCCCCCATAATAACATCACTAAGCTGCTGGTTGTTAGACACATGGTGCTTCTCCACCTTCCACTTGAGGATGCTCTACAGGTGCTCAATAGGGTTCAGGTCTGAAGACATACTTGGTCACTCCATAGACTATGGGTGTAAAGGTGAGAAGCCCACCATAATGTGCACTGTGCCTAAGATAAATCACCAAAGTGTACCTGTATGTGCACGAAAACATTTTATATGCCTCTAATTAAATATAACCTTTTGGCAAGCTACAGTGAATATGACGTACAGTGTATCTGCATATGTTCCATTAAAAGATCCAATCTAGATTCTCAACCTAGGGGAGAAACGAACTAGTTCAGGGTGATCAGGGTCAGATGGCACTTAGCTACAAATAAATAGAAAGCCATGGCTATAATAACAGCACTGCAACCTGCATTTAAGTCTCTTAGGCACATACTAGACGTAACCAGGTAACACCTTGAAAATGTGAGAAGTGGTGGGAAGTTTTAAAGTGGACATTGCTAAAATATAAACGAGGTTACTTGATATTTATGGAATAAAGTGACAAACCTGGCTTGTGGGAGTCCGTAGCTTGTGCCAACACCTACACGGGGTAAACTGTAAACCACTTTCTTCACTGTTTGCTGGTCAGGGAAGTTAAACATCACAGAGGCTGTAGGAAAGAACAAAAGCAGTCCATCATTTATATAAATAAGGCATCTTAGCTATATATTATCCTATTGTGTGTGTACATATATATATATATATATATAAATATGACAAGTAATTCACAATGTTTGTTGAGTTTACACTACAGTACAAGTCTAATTCCCCTTGAAAAAGGATCCATCAAAAGGAGAACATAGAACGTAACCCCCAAGAGTATCGAGGTTGCACTATATATATATATATATGTTTGACAAATATGTTAATATAGAATTAGACCATAGTCCTGAATAAAAAGTTAGAAAAAAAACAATTTACTTCTGTTAGCCATGAAGACTTCAAGTGCCGTGTTCTGCAGCAGATAACGGCGGGCGAACACAGCTCGGATCTCGCTGAACATCCATTTTCCATGCAGCCCTTCTGAGTACACTAGCACCTGATTAAAGCACAAAGAGGCAAAGAGAAAAGTCAGCTAAACCCCACTACTGGTTTGGATCGCAACTATTCAAAAAAGCTAAATGTGTGCTAAATTTACAATCCGGAAATATCAGAACAAGAAAGTGGATGAGTAGTTTAGTGTGTCTCTTCAAACATTACAGCGTAATCGAAGCTATTATTCTTTCAATTTTATTTCGAAATCCTGTCAGGTTAGCACATGGTAGCCATCTGGCTAGTGTAGTGTAGCATTGTCAGCTTAGCTCAGGATAGCCAACTAGCTGGATTAAACACAGAGGTTTACATTTGTTCATGTTCCAAAAATGTTCTAAAATATGGCTTAAAATACAAAATATTGTCCAGTTATGAATGACACAATACTGTATGCACAGTTTGAATTATATTTCTTTCAGGTATCTTGTCCCATGTTAGCCATCTGAGTAGATAACAAAATCAATTTGAGAGTCATATGTAATTAAGTTCTCTTGAGAATTCTGTTAAGCTGATTATTGTTGCCAGATATTATAGATGTTTGTAGAAAATCTGCCAAAAATATGTGTATATACAAAATATAGTATACGTTACAACTAACAAGGGCTTCCATTAATGTCCATTTGGGCATCTTGTGTCCATTAGAGCACATTAGGGCATGACAATACACACTTCTATAAGTGTTACACTGTGGCCTATAGTGGCCTATTGTTTTCCTCTACTGGTCTACTTTCATAAGGTCCACTGTGGGTCATGTGACTGTAAATAATCAATACACACACACGGGACCAGGTTGAGAAAGGCATTCATTAGCAAGACTCTCTGAAGAGAATCCCACAGCTATCTGGGGGGAAAGATCCAAAGGCACCATGACAGGTGAAAATAAAGCTCCTGCCCCCATGGCTTTTTCTACAATCACCACCTCTTCTTTATTTTCCTTCTCTTCCTCTTCCTCAAACAACCAATTTCAGGGGAAAACAGTGCATTCTCCAATACACCCATCTTAAATATACAAAAAGATTACAGATTGGATGGCACAGAGATGAACGCTTTCTTCTTGCATGAAGAGATGATGTTCAAGTGGACATTTGTGCATTAGCAGTGAAAAACCAAGCGAACAAAACAACACTGGATGAGACCCAGAGATTCCCCAGCAGGCTGTATTGTCCCCGCCGCCCATCCACTGCTCATTTAGAGGGAATGACGGCGTTTGCCAGCCGGCCTGGACCTGCTTCATTTCTCCGTGGAACGGCGCTCAGTGCCGAATGTAGACATGCTTTCCAGCACAAGCGAGTCTCCAGGGCTCAATTAAAGCTGGATTACACTGCAGTATGCTCCATCCTCCAGCCCTCCTGCTCCCTGTCTCCATCAAACATCAACTCCCTTCACCACAAACAACCCCCTCATCTCTCTCAGCTTTCTCTCTCACTTTCTTTCTCTCTCTCTCAAACACACACACACACACACACACACACACACACAGTCTTTCTCACACACACATACACAATGCCTTAGCATCAGGCTTTCCTTGACACCTTTATCGACCTTTGCTCAAACAGGCAGGATTTGCCACGCATAGGGCAGCATGGAGTCAAGCGGAAAGGGAGTTATCCTGGGAAGGAGATTTAGTGGATCACAACATATATATAAAAACTAAGCTGAGGCTATTCCTAACTTGAAAAGGCCCCTATTTTGAGTGATTTTACTACTTCAGTGTCATAAGCAATGCCAAAATAAAAAGAGCTGATAAGAACAGCTTCCCTAATAAACAGTCTGGTGCATGCAATGCAATGTGCAGTGCAATGTTGCTTTTACATGTCTAAAACTGATTATTTTCTAATTACAGCACAGACAAAAGTCTTTTATTCCTCTTATATTACAACAATTTGCTAGAACTGAAATTATTGATTTATTCATCAGTTTTGTGTGTTTTTTTTTCTCCTCAAACCTAAACATTAGAAATTTTATAAAAAGAACAAAAAAGAAACAGAAGTAAATAGTTTGATGAACTATGAACTGATTCTTTAGAGAAATTTTACTTCCATTCAGCTTTTTTTTTGTTTTGAAACTACTTATACTTTGATAGTTTGCATTGCACTGCCACTTTGATTTACGTAATCTATCTATCTATCTATCTATCTATCTATCTATCTATCTATCTATCTATCTATCTATCTATCTATCTATCTATCTATCTATCTATCTATCTGTCTGTCTGTCTGTCTGTCTGTCTGTCTGTCTATCTGGCTGTCTGGCTGTCTGGCTGTTCAGACGTCTGATTGGTGAGTATAAATTATATGTAAATCTGTCAAAAAATGACATTTTGTCCATTTACAGATTCTGTATATATTGCAGAAGTTTTGAAGCAAGTTCACTGCAGTCCCTCTGTTTCCTCTATTCAAGTTAACATGACATAAAAAAAAAAAATTCTCTTGGTGGAAATCATGCAACTTCTTCCAGACTTTTTCCAGACATGCTAAATAAGCTTCAAGATTTAAGTTATTCATATCTCGTATAAAGTGATTTCTTTTTAACTTAGAAGGTAGATAGCATAACTTATTTTGTACATAACTTTATTTAGAATGTCCACTATACGTTGGATGATTCTGTATATGATGATTCTGTATGATTCTTCCCACAAGCCACCAGACTCCTCAATAGGAGACTGGAGTGCGCACACACACAGGTGCACACACACACTTTCAAACACAAATAACTGCTGCTAAATTATTACCACCCATATACATGTACATTTAGTATTATATAGACAAGTAATTTCTGATTTAGCTCTGTGTACTGGTCGATGCTGCACTGTTACAGTTATTGTGTCACGTTGCTCTAAATGACTGTTGTACACATTTGCACATGTGCACATTCACGTGCACTTACTAGAACACACCTTAACAAAAGACACTACATAAATTGCACGTGTGTATTGGTCTAGTAGGTTTACTGTGCATTATAGTGTATGTGGTTGACTGATAAAAAAAATAAATAAAAACCCCTTCACTTAAATGGCACGTTACTGTAGTAACGAGTGCACGTTAGAACATGTTAAGAGAAGCCTGTAAACAATTTTTTGACCAATCAGAATGAAGACATTTTAATTCACGATTTGTTGATTTGTAGTTTGCATTATAGGATATAAATTAGACAAGAAACAAGGACAGTTGCAAATAGCAGATAACAAATAGCTGGATTAATTTTTTATGAATAATTTAGAAATGCAAGACAAATCAGTTCATAACCTGAAAAAGAGCACAGTCATACAGCGCCTTTTTTTTTTTTTTTTTTTTTTTTGCAAAGAGAATCTGTCTGCACCTCCTGCAGTGTGTGTTTGCACCTTTCTCCCTTTGACAAAGCACAGGCCAAAAGGCTAGACAACAACAAAAGATGTTGGCAGAGAAAAAAAAAAGGGGAAAAAAAGAAAGTCTATATCAGAAAAAAAATGTCACAACATCAGAGCTGGCACTTCAAAACCCAACGAGCCGGTGTCCCTGTAGACTCTGCGGTGGTTGACAAAGCACAGGCCTCACCCACATCCCCCTTTTTTGGTTGCTCATAGTGAGGGAAAGAGGGAGTAAAGAGAGAGAGAGAGAGAGAGAGAGAGAGAGAGAGAGAAGGAGGCCCAGCTGTAAGAAACAGGGCTTAATGAACCTGTCTGGCTAGGCTGTCCGCTGCCTGTCAGACGTGTCAGAGTAGTGACGAGTGTCGGGGACGAGTGCCCCCAGGTCCCAGACAGGCCTGCCAGCTGGAGAATTCTGCCCCAATCTAATCATGCTAGCCCCAGAAGCCTGAGCAGTCCCAGGGACGAAACCACATGGCTGTTTAGAGTGAGCGGTTTCATTTTTTTATTTTCTTCCTCTTATTTGGTATGCACAAAAATACCGAAAATATTGCATTATTTTTCTACAAACGAGCACTTTTGTATTTTTAGCCAAACTAAACAAAAGTTAGACAGTCTTGCCTTTTTTTAACACATGCCAAAATTTGTTCCTAGTGTCAATCATTTAGCATTTGCTTTCCTGTAAAGCTACATGGTCACTAATAAACATGACAAAGAGGTCAATGCTCTCTCTGTTGCATCCTGGCTTTTATAATCTGCCCCATACTGTATGTACGTATCAGTGATGGACAGTAACAAAGTTAATGTAAATAATTGCTGTACTTAAGTACACGTTTCTGTACTTTACTGAAGTATTTCCATTTGGGGAGATGTTTATTTGAACATTTTAAAGTACATTTTTAACCACATTTTGCGAAATCAGTCGTTTCCTTTTTATTTATGAGCGGATAAAAACTAAACCGGTCAAAAACGCAGCGAGTCACCAATCAGGGTCGAGCGCTCGCTCTGTTTCAAACTTGTTTTAATTGCCGCTTGGTGTATCTACTGATCACCAACATACAATTCAGCATCAGTTCAACAGCAAGCAGAACATTTAGAGAGGAATAAATGATGGAAGAAACTCCTGCCCAATTTGCACGGTTTTCTTTTAAATAGTTGAAAAGATGTTGGACTCATGATAAATGTATTAGATATCAATCAGTGTTTGAGTCATTAATATCATTCTATTACTAGATCAGTGTGCTGAGAGTCACATTCGAGTCTTTTCACATAAACTGAGTGGATTAAGTAAAGAGTCTTGTGATAAAAATGATAATAGGAACATTATAGCTATAATAAATTATAGTACTTTGGATACTTAAGTACATTTGAAGACAAATACATGTACTTTTTTACTCAAGTGAAGGTTTAACTGGAGTCATATTTACTGAGTGTATTTCTTGTACTTTTACATTACTTGTACTTTTACAAGTACAGTACATGTGCACTTCATCCACCACTGGTGTGTATATTGACTAGCTAGCTAAGGGAAAACACAACCACAATTTGTTGTGTGTCAATTTGTTGCCATTTTTGTAGCACACTGGGAACAAATTCAGTGTGCTATTTTTGTAGCACACTGGGAATACTACGCTACTGTAAGGACTCGTGTATGACACTCAGATGTATGCCTACAAATGTTTTTTTTGTAAGAAAGAAGGAAGGAAGGAATTAGCATTATAGGAAGGCATTAGCAAATAGCATTTACAGAAGGTGTCTCCAATGTCATGTTCTCAGCTATGGTCAATTTTTCATGAAAGAGTAGTTCCACACTTCCTTTTTACCCTGTCCCATGACTCATTTTCTGTATTATTAACTATAAAGAAACACTGATTAAGAAATGGCTGAGGAACTTGTTTCTTAAACATTACTAATGTAAATGTAACTAGAAATTGCAAATGGTTAATTATATGACATGCCTTTCTTTAAAAAATTGCTATTTATGAAATATTGACGTGGTACAAGAGGAATAAAAAACACTCCAAGACCCTTGGAAGGTACCTGTAATGTCTTTTCCTATCAAGCTGCACCTCCAAGTGCTATCACTTTCACTAATGTTAGAATAATATGAGTGACTATGTGACGAAGAGTGAAAAATCCGAAGTAATGAAACATATATTTTCCATTTTCTTTTTCTGCAGCTCTCAACTTGATTTAGCTCAGAGAGTATTTAGCTGGCTAGCAGCTTTCAAAAGAGATTTCAACTGCAATCCCCACATGATTTCCACTTTATCATCATTTTTTTTCCAACCAATGATATAAGGATATACTTCATAGTAGTAATGGTGCTATGCAACCACTAGAATCTAGGTTAAGACAAAAAACAAAAGGGTTCTTTTGACACTTGGGATCCAACAAATAAAACCCCATGAAGCACTTTCAGTGATAAAGACAATGACACCCGAATCATATGTGCTTTCTTCTTCCTTTCGGTAAAGAACTCTGTGTACCCACAGGACTTCTGCCTATATAAAGCAGTGGGGCAGGGGTAAATACATCAAAAGAATCTGTCATATTTAAACCGGACACCATTTTTCAAACCCGGCCCCCTGAGAAATGAGCGCAATCCTTCTCGATGTCAAATTTGTGCTGAACTGGGACGGGGATATAATTCAGCGGCGGCCGAAGCCAGCATGACTGATATATTTATAAAGGGGCTCGTCTGTTGCACTGACAACCTGCCATCTCTAGCACCTCCACCGGGCTGTCCACAGATTTGTCTAATAGGCTTCCACTGTTAAAGCTCAATGAGGGGAGCTCGCGAAGAGAGCGAGAAGTGTGCGGAGGATGTGAGAGACGAACGCTTTTCCGTTTCGCCTGGGAAATGTGACTACTCCCTGAGGAGAGAGGATGAAAAATATATGTGTGTGTGTGAGACTGGGAAAGTGAGAAATGCTGAGATTCCCCAACATTTCCAAAACAGCCCAAAACCTCAAAGCTCAGGCTTTGAAAGATGACTTGACGCCGAGGTGCAGCCAGGCAGAGAGACAGAATACTGTAATTAAATGCTGCATTCAAAAACAAAAAAATATTGCTATCCTTAGCTAAATTCCTGGTGGAAGATATTAGCTGGGCAATCTTAAAGCCTATTTGGGACTTAAATGCATTTGAAATAGGATTCTGTTTTTAATCATTAAACCCTAATACGAGTTTTAGCATTAAATCGTAAATGCATTGGTTTTAGTGCTGAGACTCTCTAAGCACTCTGTAGCTAATAGTAGCTAATTTTATTATTACATCATAACATATAAAAGCCAATCAGGTTCTAGTATGCAAAGGCGGGACAAATAATACCAATTGATCAGTCAATGGGTGGGGCTTTGCATTTTGTATAATCTTAAGGTTTTTGATTTCCTGAGGGTAACCCTAAGAAGTTCTAAGTAAAACCCTAGAACAAGGGGTTTGCTGTTCAGAGAATGTTCAAGAGCCCTGTTTAGAAAGCGATAGTCCTCGAACATCCAAAGAACCCTTGAAGAACCATTGTTCCAAAATGTTGAACCACACTATTTAATTCAGTGCATTTTTAATTTGGATTTAATTTGTATTTGCAATAGACATTGTCTCAAAGCAGCTTACAGAGGTGAAGAAGTTCTCAGAGGTTAAAGTTTAAAGTATAAAAGAGTGTATATGTTTAGTGCCAATAAGTTTGTTCCCTATAAGTTTATTCCTAATGAGTGAGCCAGTGGTAACTGTGGTTGGGAAAAACTCTCTAAGATGGCATAGAAGAAGAAATCTTGAGAGGAACCAGACTCTAATATGAACCCGTGCTCATCTGCGTGGCACCGAATGTCCACTCATTACAGTTTCATCATTGTTGAGGTGTACTGTTCAGTGATAGATAGGAGTTTAAATGTAAGACTGTTCATGCAAAATGAGGTCCTGAGCCATTGTAGCAGACTACTGATATTAATTACAGATCAAATCTGTCCTCAAAGTCTTCTTGATTTGCTTAGTAACTTTAGATCTTTAGGCTGATCATGTGGACCAACCCCCGGCTGCACAGTGTGGACTCCAAATCCACAATTAATCCTTAATTTGTTATCCAATAAAAAATAACATGTAGACAGGTAGAAAGACAGTAATCTTCTATAGAGGTAATTATTCCAAAGATGTTCAAATAGATTTATACATGTAGCCATATCTGACTTGCTTATCTCATTTTTATCTTTATGCTTCATCTAGAATGTCTAACATGGTGTGTCTGACAGGACAGAAGTCAGTAAGCTGCACAAAGCCTTACCAAGGTGTGTGTATGAGAGGCTCAGGCATGCTCAGCATGGACCAGGTAGACAGATAAAGTGAGGAAGAGTTGTGTTATAGGGGCAACAAGTCATGCAAGCGAGTGGTAAAGATGCTGGTTGTGAACAGGTGCAGTGTCACTGCGCTTATCGCCGCCTGTTGTTTGGCCCTGACTAAAGGACAGGTAGCGGAAGATGACAAGCTGTGACTAGTGCGTGCTGCTCGGTGTGTTTATCCGTATGTGTGCCTGTGCCCTTGACATCAACATGTTTGGCTTACATAACCCCTGTATTCTTGTCAAGGCTGCCCTTTCAACCCCTGTTTCTACTTTAAAGGAACATATTTCTTTGGACTTGTTCCTTAATTAGAGCAGGATAGCGGCTTAAGTGAAGACCACTGACAGCAGGTTCGCTACAGGTGAATCGGGAACTCATAACAATCGAGCATTCAAAAAGATTTATAAATATAAAAGTATACAAGCTCATATAATAAGTATTAGTAGTAGTATTAGTAGTAGTATTTTAATAATGAAAATAATAATATTTTTTATAATAATTATTACTATCATTATTACTATTTTTATTATATAATCTTTATAAAATTATTATTATTATTATTATTATTATTATTATTATTATTATTATTATTATATATTTTACATCTCAAAACGTTACATTTCATTATAAATAAGTAAATAAAATAAACATCACAGCTACATAACCTGCACAAAACTTTATAATATGCACATTAGATTTATATCTCTTTATATAGATGTATATATTATATCTCTTTTTATAGTTATATATATTTGTACTTTTTCTATTCATTTTTTATTCTTTTTTTGTTTTTTTGTTTTTTACCCCATATGTGTTTTTTATCTAAAATGTTATTCAATTCAATTCATTTTTATTTGTATAGCGCTTTTAACAATGAACATTGTCTCAAAGCAGCTTTACACAGATAATGTGGTGATTAATAGTTAATATAAATTTCGACTTTCACAATTGTATAAGATGTTATTGGATGCAGAATCAGGAAATATTCCCTCACTTAAACTAGGAGACCCAAACCTGTTCCATCGTAATCCAATGCCACTGTACACAAAGCCAGCTCAACATATATTTTACATGGGATGTAGTGGAATATCTCTTGCTACAGAGCTCTGATCTCAACCCTATTAGAATGTGAATGTGAACACTAAGTTCACCTCAGGTCTCCTCACCTCACCTACTTCAGTGTCTGACTTTACTAACATCCTTCAGGCTAAATGAGCACAAAGATTTCCACAAGCACACTCCAAAATCTCTTGAAGCATCTTCTCTCAGAAGAGTGGAGGTTACTATAACAGCAAATGGGTACTGAATGAGTCTAAATACTGTAGATGTGCCAGTCTCATAATGCACTATAACATTACACATGTTTAAGTATTCGCAAAGTTATAATACAATATGTACCACAGTGCATCATCCATCTGATGATGTTAAAACATGCTGATTCGAGGAGTCCCAGCTATACTTCAAGTCACAAGTCAGAGGTTTTTATTGCTAAACCCATTTTAAGGTTATTGTATCCATGGTAACAGCCTTATAAAGACGAATAATAAACAGATCGGAAATTTATCATTATTTATAACAGAAAAATGGAGAACCATTGACCTGCTGAACGGAAGGAGTCTCTAGTGTCAATGTATTTTTGCTAATTATTTATTTTTATTGATTTATTAACTTGTTGGTGCGATCACACAGAAATGTATCACCTTCAATGCAATGACTATAAGTTCACTTTGCATCTGGCTGCATCACACCCCCACCACACTGATGCATTTCCTGTCATAGACCTAATGTAATAAATCAAACACTCTTTCTCGAACACATCACACTAATCCCGAGCCCACAAGCTTCCCCGGAATGTCTAATCTTTTCACTAGGCTCCTTTTTAAAATTCCAGACGACCAACACCTCAAAATCAAATGGTGCATTTCCCATCTGATCTCCCCCGGTCCGTGACATTGGCTCTAAGGCCCTGTAAATGAGCGAATTTAAAATTCCTTCAGATACTTTGCAACCGAGTCCAGATTCTCTCTGAAGATGTCTTCGTGAGCAGGTACGGCTGGAAAGAAGACGTGGTTTTGCATAATCACTGTCACTATATATTTAGGGTGTATGAAAGAATGTTGCAGGGTGATGGGGCTCAGGATGGGGTGTTGGAAAAGGATTTTTAAGAATGCCCCACGTGGGCCTCAAAGAATGACTGCTAGCACAAGTTGACCATGATATTTAGAAAAATTTATGTATTTCTTGAAATATTAGTTTGATCTAAAGGATTCAAACTCATTTTCTTAAGTTCTCTTCTAGCATGGAGTCCTCAAACATTTGTTGATCCTTCATGTAAAAACAGGAAGCACATAATGCACATGAATTTATCTATACTACTAGAGGGGTAATGGTACAGGTATTCGTACCAAACCGATCAAGTTTATTTCTATAGCGCTTTTCACAACAGACATTGTCTCAAAGCAGCTTTACAGAATGTAACAGTTAAGGTGAATGGTGTGTATTTATCCCTGATGAGCAGCCATGGTGACTGTGGCAAGGAAAAACTCCCTTAGATGTTATGAGGAAGAAACCTTGAGAGGAACCAGACTCAAAAGGGGAACCCATCCTCATTTGGGTGACATCAAGAGTGTGATTATAGTCTTTAAACAATACAGAACACTGGAGAGTGAGAACTAACATGAGCAATGGAATGTAACATTATAAATAATGATCTTTCCACAGTCTTATACAGTTATTTGAGATGATGGAACCAGGAGCTATTGAGCAACTCATAAAATAGCTCAACATTTGCGATCATCACAGATCCAACAGCAGCTTTTCCATGCCAGAGCCTTTAAACACTCAAAGAGGTCCAATGTCCAAACTCTACATGAAGTGGGATCCAAATGGCTCTGTTACGTCTCTAGATGGTTCGAGATGTTTGTGGGGTCGGCATCTACTTCTTTATAGGTCCACAATCTCAGTTTCAGTAGAGGACTTTCGGTACGGTGCACATGTGAACTGAATGCAATACTTGTTTTAAGAACAAATCCGAGTTTCCTCAGGGTCATATTAGACCGCAAGCTTGTTTAGTCTCGGCTTCACACTTTGAGCGCAGTGTCACTGTGGCTAATCGAGCCGTAACAAGATTTGTACTGTGCGTGCGTGAAAACGTAGATTTTTGTTCTGCGCATGCGCAAATTTGCTGCCACTTCTAGTCATCGACATTTTTTCCGACAGTGTAGCGATACGGATTACTTTACGTTTCATGCACAGCTTTAAGAATTTCTCTTAAAATAAAAAATTCCAGACAAAACCACTACCGAGGGAGTAAAAAATGAATTTAATTATGAATAAATAATAATCTATCGACAAAAAAGAACAATTGTTGCAGTATGCTGAAATAAGTAGAACAGTTAAGTAGAGTATTTTTTGGAAAATAAAATATTAAATGTTAAAACACACACACACACTTGTATACGCATCTGTTTTACCCAATTAGGGTCGAACAAATGTAAACTATTCGATAAAATGTAAAAAAATGTTGAATTGTATTTAATCATATATATTTGTTCCAATTTAACTGATTACACAACTTAATAAATACAATAAAAAAGTGTATTGCATGAATTTGGAATTTCTTTAGTTCTATTTTGATGAATATTCTATATCTTTTTTAAACCAAACAAGAATTTGATGTAAAATCGTTTAAAAAAAATGTTCAAAAATGTTAACGATAATAAACAATAGTAATAAAAAAAATTATTTTGCGTTTCTTCCCTCTAAATGTACCGAAACATGACTTAAAAACCGAGGTACGTATCGAACCGTGAAATTTGTGTACCGTTCCACCCCTAACTACTACACAATTACGCACAGAGCTTTTGCTTGCACACACACACACATATATAAAACGAAAACAACCACCCACGCACAGATCTGGCTAAACAGCTTGAGTGGGTGTGAGGAACGGAGCTGGGAAGACTGAGCCTCATATTCTTTAGGGTGTTTTCAGTGAGCCCACACTAATGGCTGCTGTTCAGGGGCTCCTGCTGCTTAAGATGAGGGAAATCTCTTCCATGAAGAGCAGTCGCAGTGAGAGAGAAAGAGGGAAAGAGAGAAAGATAGGGGGAGAGACAAAGAGAGAGAGAAAGATAGGGGGAGAGACACAGAGAGAGAGAGAGAGAGAGAGAGAGAGAGAGAGAGAGAGAGAGAGAGAGAGAGAGAGAGAGCACATTCCATCTCTTGGTGACTGGAGACACGAAAGAGAAAGCGACATCAGGGACAAGACAGATACACAGACAGGGATGTTGGTGAGCAAAACAGAAAGCGACAATACGGGAGACCAGAAAAAGAAAGAGTGACGGCCAAAGAAACCAGCAATGAAAGTGTATTTCAGAGGGTGGAGGACAGCTTTAAGCTTGTTAGTGTGTGTGGGTGTGTGCAACCAAGGGAAAAGTGGGTTGCCTGATGAGCAATGAGCGCCTCTCACTTCTGCAATTAATCTTGTCTCTCTACCTGTCCTCAGCCTCGGCCCCTGTAGTACCCTACAAGGATCTATTATCCCTCCCGTCTCGCCTAGCCTCACAATCGCTTTATTGCGCTACACATTTGCCTAGCCTCTTTGAATTCCGCCTGTCATGAATGGCCTATCAGCCCTCTGGTTATAGCTGTGTAAAAAAGGAGGGTATCTCTATTGACACCTTCGAGGCATCTACATCGTCAAATTTACACGACTCCTGCTTCTAGCATAGTGTCATCATTTTCTTTGGTGAGAGGATGGTTTCACCCTGAGGGGGCTTGTGAGAGGGTTCTGGAGGAAGCTTCGGGAGGTAATCTGGCTGTTGAGTGCAGTAGATAATTTGCACTTGATCCCCTTGTAATTATATAGTTTAAATCGTTTTACTCCGGCTAATCCTGCAGTGTGCGCAGGCGGGGCTTTTGGACGCTGCTCATCAGCAGATGTCTCACTCGGGCTGCAGGTTTGCGGAAATGGGAGGAGATGTGGCTTACTGACATAATTATTTTGACTGCAGAAGTGGAATTAAGCTGGGTATTTTGCATATCACATCCCAACATGAGGTGTATCAAGACAGTCAGATCCTTTTCGAAACAGGAAATCAGCTTTCTCTTAAATACTCCTGTTAGTGTTTGTGTGGTCACGGCTGTCGATCAGGTGTACATTAGGGCACCTTGAAATGATACGATTTCCACTTCATTTAGCCACTGAAGCGTGAATGAAGCCAAAAACGATCGCGTCTGAAGAGCAGAAGGAGAAAAAGATGGATGACAGAAGTGTCCATGTCTCTGCCGGCCATAGGGGACTGTCGGCCATCTTGCATGCCTGCCAAGGCAGACAGGCTGTGACAAGCTGTTTGGCATGTAGCTAGTTAACTAATTACATTGGATTACGGTATAATAACGCAAGCCGTTTTCTCCAGGGTCACCAACCTAGTCACACTAGCTCCTAAACTATGACTTTTCCAAAAATATAAACTAGACATCCCCTGTGACTCAGTAGATCAAGTGAAAGACCAAGACATACTGTCTTCCCTCAAAAGAAGAAAAAAATCCTACAAGGCCTTTCCTCTACAATACTAAAGGGGATTCTCTGGTAACAATCCCTCTCTCTATCTTTCTCTCTCCCGCACTTTCTCTCTCCCATGCGAAAAGGAAATGGCTGAAATAGGAGCACTCGCAAAGTGCAAGCAGGACGGCCAGTTCATAAAATGATTTATTGCTCGTGTGAGTAAATGCTCCCTAAAGCTGGATCATAGGCATTTCCTCATTGATTGAACTATTGCACCGAAATCAGATCTTGATTAATGAGTTACTGTCGGAGGGGAAAGGGCTTGTACTAGGGGGATCTTTATTTTGCAGCTCACCAGGCTGTGAAATTCAGGGGAACCGGTATGCAAAATGCGTAGGTCTTTAAGAACGTGCCAGTTTATGCTAAGAACAGGGGAAATGAAACAAGTATAAGCGATCGTTTGGAAAATGTAGTGTACAATTAATATAAAATGTATTTTATATTTAATTAATTTTTTTACATTTTAATAAACTTAAAAATAAATGATTTTATTTTTAAGTTTATTAATATATAATATATATATATATTTTATTTTTAAGTTTATCTATATATAATAGATAAAAAATTATATATACAAATAATCCAAAATAAAATATTGATAAATGTAATAAAAAACATTATTTAAATGAGAATAGTAAAAGTACACTATTCTCATTCTCAAAAAAAAAAAAAAAAAAAATACAATACATTTAATAATCTAATAGCATGTAGCTTATTTCCTCATTTTAACTCCAAAGCTCAACCACACCCTAGTCGTGATTCATACATAGTCTGTGATGTCACTATGTTGTCTACATTGATATCGATGCAACTTATACTGAAGCGTTATTCCTTGTATTAGAGGTATGTCCAGAATAGACATTATGGAGATTGAAATCATAAGTTAAACATGGTCCTGGGGTACCAGTGACCAGTCTTTCTGTCCTATTCTTCATTTTGGATCTGCTATCCCACCTCTGAATGGAGTTCTCTTTAACTGGAGTCTACTCTGTGCAGCTGTGGATGGTTCCACAACAACAGCCGGAAGATCCATGACATCACTGAGCAACTCAAGAACTTTGAGAACGGATTTTGACTGTAATTAATATCAACAGTCTGCTACAATGGCTCAGGTTGCATGAATAGTTTTGCATTTTACTGCCCAGCACTATACAGCACACCTCAACAACAATCAAACTGTAATGAATGGGCATTCGGTGATGAGGACGAGTTCCCTTTTGAGTCTGGTTCCTCTCATGATTTCATCCCCATGCCATCTCAGGGAGTTTTTCCTTTCCAGGGTCACCACTGGCTCACTCATTAGAAACAAAAAATGATTAGAAACAAAGTTAAAGGCACTAAACATAAACATTCTTTCATACAACTTTATAACTGATTTATCTGTAAAGCTGCTCTGAAAGAGCAACACATTTAAAAATGAATTGAATTGAATTGAATTGAATTGAATTGAATTGAATTGAATTGAATTGAATTGCATTGCATTGAAATGAAATGAAATGAAATGAAATGAAATGAAATGAAATGACACTCAGAATATCAGAAAACCAGATATAAAGAATTAATCAGAATGGTATTGGGTTTGAAATAAGGAATAAAACACTTAAAGGCATGACGTGTGTTGAAATGAATCACATAAAACAGAACCAGTGGATTATTTTCCTTTAATATATTTCGTTCCTCTAATAATAACTGCCCAATTAGTGCAAAATTAATACTATTTAATGGAAGTAAATACCCAGGACAATACATTCTTTTGGCTCATTGACAATCAAAATCTTCTTTATGGCATAAATCGGGAAGTTCTCAGGGTACCCAGTAGGCTGCGATTTATTGTATTGTATTTGAGCTTTGGCATCCAAAAAAAAGCGCAAACTAATACTCTTACAAAAGCCAAACAGGAGAAATGAGGCATGCTATGAGTGTATTTAATACACAACAGCGCTCCTGATTGTGCTAAACAAAGTTGCTGACTCGCAACAAAAGAGCACCCAGGCTCAGCTACTTATATCTACTCGTCTACCCCAGCTCAGAGAAATAATACTCTTTAAAAAAAGAGCTCTTTAAATCATGGAGTAGAGAATGCTCTGGAGGCTTACCCAGCCCTGCCTTATGCAACATTTAATTAACGGGTTTCGGAGGGCTAAAAGAAGACAGAAGAAAAGGTAGCTATGCAGAGAGTGCACTTCTGGAGCTCTGGTGCCCTTATTGTACAGAAGTCACATTGCATTAACACTGAGGGCCATTTGCAGGCCTCTCATCTCCTGGCTGGGCCTTTCAGAACAGATTAAGCTATGAAAACCCTGGAATTACTAAAGCACCTATTAGGCATTATGCTCAGCCTTTTCTTTTCGAATCCTTTTGAACAAGCTTGAATAAACTTGGGCGTTTCATTGATTTTGAGAAGAGAAGAAGAGAGGGATGGATGAAGAAACATGAGAAGTCGAAATACTTTTTCTAAAACAAAATTTAATTCCAATGACCTCACAATGCTAAAATGTATCTTCTGATTGCATTTCACTCACCGTTCTTTCTCATTCCAGTATTGTATTCCAGCCATTCATTATTCTCATCAACAAATTGAGAAAGTTCTCTCATCATTGTAAAGATTTCACGATTAGCCCTCACAGCATGATGCCTGAATGAAAGGAGCTCCGCTCTGCAGTTTCAAGCAACACTGGCTGGGTCTTTCCCCAAATGGGAAAAAGCTTCAAACACATCAGAATGCATAGGAATGCTGATCATTGCCTTTAACAGGATTGTAGAGCTACGGCAATGCCACTCAAGATGCAGGTCGTGTGGCGTTAAACGGCTGTCAGACTGAGAAAAACCCAGACAAAAGGGCTCAGCCTCTTTTGAAGCGCCACGTTGAGGAGACAGACCCTAGTGCTAGGCTCTCAAGTATGTTTTTGAAAGCGGGTTTTTGGTCCAAACTTGGATTCCTGCACATAATTTCCAAAAATACTTTACATCAGTTGGCTTGCCATCTGCGTTTCATTTTCACTAGGAACCTTCACTTGAACTAGCTTGAGCAATACGTATGGTGGGAGGGTGGGGGTGGTGTATGTTTTTGTACATGTGTGTGTGAAAGACGAAAAATAGAGGTAAAAAAGAGACCGTGCTCCGCTCAGCTCCAGACGAGACCAGGGAACATAATGAGCTCTCGAGGGGCATCTGCACATTAAAACAGCTAACGGGGGTATAGTAGGTATCTGAGGTGTGTTTGGAAACACATTGACTACCATAAAAAATGCAGAGATAAACTTCTAATTGTCCAGGAAAGGGTTTCCAGAAAAAATTCTTGATAGAAAAATATCTGTTGTTGCATAGAACCATTAAGACTTCAGAATGTAACTTATTCTCCAATCTGTTACTAAAGTAAGTAAACCAAGTCTTTTCCTATTCTAAGCATCATCATAGGACATCACATCAAAACTCTGGGGTTTGATGCTAAGCTCAGATTACACTAAATTTTGACAGACTGCCATTCTATCCAGGGTTACCATCAACAATTCCACTGTAACTCTCACTGTAATGGAGCAGTCACTGAACATGAATGGGATTGTTCTCTTGACTTGCTCATCTGAGCCTTCTAAAGGGGTTCTCCTAGAAACCCTATAATGTTTTATGGTTTAAAGGTCCCCCAATGGAACAAGCCCAAAAAATGATTCCAAGATTCTTTGGATAGACAATGTTTCATACTAGCTGTAGAAAGTTCTTCTTATTGAAAATAACAATTCTGTTGTAGGGTTTTATATGTAAATCTTTAAGGGTTCCTTTATAAATGTTACATTCTGCAAAGAACCATTAAGAATTTCCTTAGAAGGATAAACCCAACATAACTTAGGCTCTGAAATGTTATTAAGGCGTGTAAATCAAGCCTCTTTCATTTCTAAACGATAGATATACACTCATCTTAATTTATCCTGCAAAATTGTTTCTTCCAGAATTCTTTGGATGAATGTTCCTTTATAAATTTTGCATTTTGTAAAGAACCATTTAGACCAGGGGTCACCAAATTTATCGAACTGAGAGCTACTTCTTGGGTACCGATTAATGTGAATAGCTACCAGTTTGATATACACAGTTTTCTGTTTGAAAGCTCAATTTACCTTTTATTATATGTTATTATTAATAATTAATGATATTCATTTATGTGAAGACACTGATCATGTTAATGATTTCTCATAATAATTATCAACAATGATTTAAAAAAGTAGTAAACAGCTATTTTTGGAAAAAAGCCCACGGGCTACTCATGTAGTCCTTGAGGGCCACGTTGGTGACCCCTTATTTAGACTTTCCATAAAAGGATAAACCCTACCTGACTTAGGCTGTAAAATGCTACTAAAGCGTCTAGACCAAGCCGCTTTCATTTCTGAACATTATGAGAAGACACCATGTCAACGCTCTAGAGTCTGGGGTTTGATGCTAAACTCATAGTACACTGAATTTTGATGGACTGGAATTACTTCTAAATTACCAGAGTTACTGTAAACAATTCCAGTAAATTTTTCACTGGAATAGGATTGTTATCTTGACTTGTTCATGAGAGCCTTCTAAAGGGGTTCTCCTAGAAACCCTACACTGTGTTATAGTTTATTTGTCCCCCAAAGGACAAGCCAAAGAACCTTCAAATTATCTAGATTTGGACTCTGGAAAAGATCCATACTAGCTATAGAAAATACAAAAAAATAAAGGTTTTTATTTGGACATTTTATGGGTTTCTTTAGAACTCCATAAAAGGGCTTCTTATACGTTCTTGTGTAACCAGAGACACTTTTGTTTTTGTTTTTTTCACTTTATTTATAGGCAACTTCTTGTTTTTGAGTTGTTAAGGTTTGAATTAAACCCATTCAATTGAGAAGGTCCAGACAAATTTGCTAATAATAAGAACAACTCAGTAATAAATAAAGTATAATAACTGATATATTTGAGTTGTAATATTTAATAATTTTCATAGTCTCCTGGGGTTCCACAGACCCCACTTGAAAAAACACTGCCTTTGTGGGATAAACCAAAGACCTCTTCAGAGTTCACCCTTCATAAAACTGCAAGCCCCACATACTACACAAACCCATACACATACACAATCTCACACGTCCACATCCAAACAAACAAATTCTAGCGTGAAGACCCCTTAATATGACCCTGTTAAAGTTCTAATTGGATTGCCGGCAGCCAAAAGGAAAGATTTGGGGCCTACTTGCCTTCCTTTTGTATGAAATGGCTAAAGCAAAAAAAAATAAATCCAAAAAAAAAAAAAACAACAACAGGGTTTAAATCAAATTGGCAAAGAATTTATTTTGCTTAAATATAACATATCCATCCAAACCCAACCACACCAAAACCCCTTGCCCAGTATCCATTCGAATTTCTACAGGAATGAGCGACCTCCACCTCGGCTAGGTTCCCATCCAAGAAAACAAACATCTCCTTGTCCATCGGAGTGCCAAAATAAACCCTCCCCTAGCACCAACATCAATCATGTTAATTATGGCAAACACCATAATAACAACAATTACAATAATATCTCATTAAGCAGCAGAGAGAGTAAATGACGGGGGAGAATTAATAGCAGGCAGGTGTAAAACACGCCGCAATTATGGAACCTGAAATTAGCTCATTGCCCCAAGGCAGACAGAGTATACTGAAGAGAGAGAGAGAGAGAGAGAGAGAGAGAGAGAGAGAGAGAGAGAAAGAAAGGGAGAAAAAGATCTTAAAGAAGGAGCAGAAGAAGGAGACAAACTTGCAAGCGTGGGTTCACAGACTGAAAAAGAGTGGAGGGGGGTTGCAAATCAGGAAACAAAAATGTCTTAAATGTGTAAATTTTGGCTGAATAAAAAGCATAGAAGTCGAGAGGAAGGGGGGAAAGCTGCTTTTCCATGCAGGGTTGAGAGGAAGGCAGCCTGAGATGATCAAGGAGAGCCGTGGAGCTTCGCGGCAGCCGACTGGCAGTTTCCCCTTCTCCTGTCATTCATTCATTACACAGCACCGGAGTTGCGGTGAAAGCTCCTCCTCGCCTTGACCCATCATATTCCGGCTTCTGTAAACGGCTAATCCGCCTTCGTTAGACGGCTGTCGACATGTTTTGCATGCTCTCAAGCTCCAGTCATTTTCAAACCTCGCTCAAAGGGAGCCAAAGTGAACTGCCACTGTCGTGAAAGCAGTGGGATTTCAAATCTTAGGACCTGGTTTCTCACATTTAATATGTTCAGCTTTGATTAGTTTCTTCTGTACTTTTCTAATTTATTACAGACTGGCCTTCTAAATAAACACAATGCATAATACACTGAATGAAATTAGCACAATGACGTTGCTTGTTGTCTTGTCTGGTTTATGCTGATGCTCCAGAACTTTGCACTCATACTGAACTCTGAACTGAACTTTTCAGTCAGTAGCTTTGTTTTAATTAAAATACTGTAGATATATAGGGCAGAGACTTCCACTCGCAAAGCAGAACTCGTCCCCGTGCCTACTACCAAATACATATATACTTTATAGTTTATACAGTACAGTACTGTTAATTGCTCTGTTTTGTAGTGTAATTTCATATATTTTAAACTAATTACAGTATACTACCACATGGATCACCATTCTTTAAGATTTCTTGACCTGGTTAAGAAAATCTTAGTTATTTTCAAGTTACAATAAGGTCATCGGAATGCATCTCTATATATACACACACACTATACTGAAACACCTGACCTTTCCTGCTATATGTGGTTCTTTTCCAAACTTTTACCACAAAGCTGGAGGCTCTCAATTGTACAGGACGTCTTCAAATGCACTATAGTGAAATTTTGCATTTACTTGAACTTGGAAACCCAAACCTGTTCCAGCATGGTAATGCCCCTGTGCACAAAGTGAGCTCCTTAAAGATCTGGTTTACATGCTTTGGAGAGAAAGATCTTGAGTAGCCTATAAGTTCATTTTAATGAGATGTTGAGATTTTGCAATAAAGTTATAAAGTTGTCCATGCATTCATGCATCATTAGTATCTGCCTGGTCATGGTCGCAATGCTACTTGTTTGTTTGCATTTTTGAAAGAAGAACCAAATAAATGTGTTAAGTAATGTTGCAGGCAGTTAAAAACTAAAATTAATACATGCACGAGTTAAATTTATTACAAATAAAAATCTCTATTTATTAAAGAAAATAAAATAAATAGAAGAATAATCTGATTTAGGCAGATGAAATTTAGTGTTTAACTGAATAATATTTATAGAGAAATAGACAGGAATATAGACAATATCTTAATAATACAGATACTAATTTTGACTTTTGAGTGAGAAACAGAATGATTTGAGATTTTGTTTTATCTTCAAAGGCTGCAGTGGTTTGAAAATTGTACATAGTAAATCTGTGTTAATCTCTGTGGTGGTCACAGAGCCAATCAGCATAGCATACACACTGTGTTTTACAGTGTATCAATTGATCATTCATTTTACTGTAAGCAAAATTTGTTTTCATGCAGTAAGATATCGAGTAACATACGAGCAAGTGTGGTGCCAAATCAGGATTATGTTTTTTGGTATGTAAAATGGGATTAATACTTCAAGCAACCATTGGTGATTACATTACTCACTCTCACAGCTGTCACATTTCATAAGATGGATGAGTAAAATTGTGTAACATGAATGCTAAGACTTTTTTTTTCTCCAATTGATGAATAAGGTAAATCCTGGGGATCTAAATACAAGTGCGAAAATTGAACAAATATATCAGATCATGCTTAGACTGACTTCCATTAGTTTCTTTCCAGCATGCAGAGCACTTAGGAAGCTGCTGAAGGTGCAGATGCTGACACTGACACTGCTGAATGTTTTATCACGTCAGAGCTCAGGTTGAACAGCATGGTTCTTTTAGCCGGAGGGCTGTTCCTCAGCCCCACAGAGGCCCTGAGGCAGACTTCCTCCAGCCCTTTCCGCTGTTTTTTTTACAGTGAAGTGCACGGCTGCTGAATTTTGATTATGGTGTGCAGTTGGCCAGGGGGAAGATGGCGTGAAAGTGGGGCTCTTTTTTACAAAGCAAAAAAAAAAGGGTGTAAAAATACCAGAGTGGGTCTTGTGTTCAATTCTGGGTGCTCTCGTTTTCGGGCCATTTGTGCTCATTTGCCCGAAGAAAAGTTCAATACAATCCAGATTTGTGGATAAAATGGAAAAAAAGCAAGAGAATATAGAGACTTTGAATTCATTATGGATTCTGAAGAGACGACATTACGTAATTGATATCTATTAAAAACACACTATCATATGTGTTGTTATTTATTGTAATGTCTGGTGTAAAGTTTTCTGTAAAAAAAAAAAAAGTGCATTTAACATTTAACAGAAGGAGTTTCCAGTGTCAATGCTTAGTAATACTCAAAGGTAAAGCTGTCAATTGATGTTTCCTGAAGTGGGATGTCTTGAAGATTGATTGGTCTGGACAAGCTTCTTTTTTATGTTTTTGCTTACGTATAGTTAGTGAGAGAAAAAAAAGATAAGCTACTATAGCATACTGTAAGTGATAACACGCTTCTTCTTCTTCTTCTTCTTTCGGCTTCTCCCATTAGGGGGCACCACAGCGGATCATCCGTCTCCATACCCCCCCTGTCCTCTACATCTGCCCCTTTCAAACCAACTACCTGCATGTCTTCCCTCACCACATCCATAAACCTCCTCCTTGGCCTTCCTCTTTTCCTCCTTCCGGGTGGTTCCATACTCAGCATTCTCCTACTGATTATACCCCATTTCCCTCCTCTGCACATGTCCAAACCATCTCAATCTCGCCTCCCTCACCTTGTCTCCAAAACGTCCTACATGCGCTGTCCCTCTAATAAACTCATTTCTAATCCTGTCCATCGTCGTCACTCCCAACGAAAACCTCAACATCTTCAGCTCTGCTACCTCCAGCTTCACCTCCTGTCTTTTACTCAATGCCACTGTCTCTAATCCATACATCTCAGGTCTCACCACAGTCCTATAAACTTTCCCTTTCACTCTCACAGATACTCTTCTATCACAAATCACTCCTTTTCTTCACTTCTCTAACACACTCTCCATCACTTCATACTGTTGACCCTTACAAGTTGAAAATATTCTGTCACAATAAAAGTTACACTCTATGGACAAAAGTTTGATTTTTGAACATCTCATTCCACATTTAGTCTCCATTCACTCTTATAATAACCTCCACTCTTCTAAAAAAGATGTTCCAGATTTTGAAGTGTGCTTGTGGAGATTCATTCAGCCACAAGGGTGTTTACAGTAAATACATCAAGTTCTGATGTAGGTGAGAAGGTGAGGAGGTCTGGGGTGGAGTCAGTGTTCAAGTTCATCCCAATGGTGTTTTATAGGGTTGAGGTCAAAGCTCTAGAGATCTTCCACTCTAATCCATGTAAAGGTTTGGATCTCCTAGTTTAAGTAAAGGGACGATATAATACTAGCAGAGACATCCCAGACAATTGTGTGCCTCCAACTTTGTGGCAACATTTTAGGAAAAGAACCATATATGTTACATATAGTTTAACATTAAATGGTAAAACGTAGGAAGTGCTGTTTAGTAAAAACCTTTCATTGTAACCTGAGGGTTAATTGTTGGCATAAAAGAGAAATACATCACTACAAAATGTACTTTTGTAGGAAGATTACTCAGTTGCACCACTTTATTGTTGGTGATCTTCCAGGTCAATATCACAAAGCGCAAAAAGAAAAAGATCAGATTTTTGAATAAAAAATAAATGTGAAAACTTTGCTCTAAAAAGAAAGAAAACGTTAACATGACGCCCTGATTTCGCTAAAAAGGTCGTCTACTTCTTTCTGTGCCGATTTCCTTTCTTTTCCAGCATTGCAACAAAAACGACATGCAAATCGGTCCCTGAGATTTATATATAAAACCCAATTTCGAATTCTATCCGAACTACTTTGAAATCGAAATCCTCCAGGAAAATGACACCCGCCTAAATCCACCCTAAAGGTATCAATCATTTTAACCTTCATTGAGGTGGCGTGTCAGCTTCACAAAGGCGCTCATATGGTGGTAATGAGCGTGTAATATAAGCGGCTGGCCACTAGGCCCGCATGCTGCAGCTTGGTACAAGCGGAGTGGCCGAGTCTGGAGCTGTCTCTCCACATCACTCACAGTCAATCTGGAGGAATAAATATTAAGGCGTGTTCACGGCAGCCGTAATCACTAACCATAACACGAGGCGAGATGGAATGAATATTCATGAATATAACAAGCAGACAGAATTGAGGACTTTTTGTGCCAATTAGTTATTTCTGTCCGCCTACAGGGAAATGACAAATCCTTCTGCAATGTTTTTACGAATTCAATCCAACAATAGTGTTTTTTTCCTTAGCAAGGAAACTTTAATATCTCTGGGTCATCTCGCCGAGTATCACTGAAAGTGTAGGAGGGTTTGTGTGTGTGTGTGTGTGTGTGTGTTACTAATGGAAATGATATATGTCAATATGGCCGTGTCGCCTCCCACGTGTCCTCCCATCGTGCTAAACAAAGGAACCGGCAACTTATGAACTGCCTGCACCACTCTGGCGAGTCCATAAAACAACTGGCTCTGGTCACCAGGGAGAACCCACCCACACTGCCCCGCCTCCCCGCGATGCCGCCCCTCTCGCACAGGACCACCAGATGACACAGATGGGGCGAGGGCAAACAAAAAAAAAAGGTGGTGGGGGGGAAACTCCCTCTGTAGTGACCCAGATCTTTTCAAAAAGCCATTCACGCAACAAATTGGGGAAAGCTGGGGCCTTGCAGCAACACTAAAGCTCCTTGCTCTTTTAATAGCCAACCTCACTGCTCGCTATAAACGCAGACTGATTTACGAGGAAGTTTAAAGAAAAAATATGCAAGGCAGGCTATTTAGGATGTTAGCGGCGCGTTCTTGACGTTATTGCCAACCCTTTTGAGGTGAAAGCAAAATACAAGCATTGTCCTATGAATAAATCGCCTTGTAAAAGTGTTTTGTGATTTGATTTTATTGTGTTTTTTTTGTTTTCTAATCGTTCTGTAGTCATGGATTTTACCAATATCATTTGTACACCTTAAGTGCAATACGCTAAATAGCTGATTATTGATCCATTCGTTGAATTATTCTTACAATTATAATAATAATTATTACATTCTCATTTCAGTAGAAAGCAAAGTAAAAGAAAAACTAGTAACGCTGGACATTGCGGAATAGTTCACTTCAATATGAAGATGTTTGTGTTGCTTTCTTGATATTTATTTGGGCATTTGTTCATTTATTTTATTTATTTTCAATTTTATTCATTTAACTATTCTTTTATTTCCTCCAATGTTTCAAAAGGCACCCATTTAATAAAAGAAAGTATTATAATCTATATTTTAATGCTCTACTCCACGTGACATTCAGTTCACGATGCTAAATTGTGCTTTTGGCTTGATTTTAATATGTAATATTTCTCATATTGAACACATTTCCCTCATAAAAAATACAAGCCAAATCAACTGGACCTTATTAAGATGAAAATCCACATGATCTTCAATCCTAGATGATCATTCAGATTATTCATATTCTATATTCCCAATTCATTGTTATATCATTGTTATACTGTTATATTTATTTATTTGGCAGATGCTTTTCTTGTCCAAAGCGCCTTACAGATGAAGAATAAAACATCATGAGAATGCAATAAACATGTGACAAAGTTATACAAGGTTGAAAGTACCAAAAAATCCCTCAAACTTAGCTAGACGCAAAAACAGAAAGTCAGCAAAACAACGCACGATTTTAAATGCTAACTATTTCCAATTTGTTTGTTTATTGTATGTAAATTGATTAGCTTTTCCCCCCTTTCCATTGGTTTATTATTAAAAAACACACACACACCTCTCCAAGATGATAATAAAAAAATTATAAATAAATTATTACTACTATTACTACTACCAACACTACTTCTAAATATTATTATTGTTATTATTATTATTATTATTATTATTATTATTTATAGTTGTAGTAATTCTTCTTCTGTACATTTTTAGCACTATAGTCCACATGAGTGTCGATCTCAGTTGATAGACAACTGACTACAGATGTTTTTAATAATTAAAAAAAAAAAGTATGTATTTATTTCTCTTTAGGCGCCGAAACACCAATTCGAACTTAAATTCTATACATATTCAGCACTATAATTCACACATCTTTCATCCCTGGATGACGCCTCCTGACTATTTGATTTCCCCCGGTTATTCAGTAGGCACCAAAAAAGCCAACCGAGTGAAACCATCTGTCCCTTTCTTGCACTTTTCTCCTCATACTCCTCATACTTCAGTCCGGGATGATAACGCGAGTCATTATTCTTTCGCACCATTTTCAATGTTTTGCTCATTTGCTTTCTGTCGCCTGTCTCACTTTCTCTTCTGCAGCTCACTGGCTCCCTCTCCCTCCTCCTGACCACCTTTCCCTCTCTCCCTCTCTCTCTCTCTCTCTTTCTCTCTCTCTTTCTCTCTCTGCCCCTCCCCTAACGCAATCTGCATACAGAGACATTTGTCATCATTAGCCCTACTCCGACAGTTGGCACCCGGCACCTCAGATCTCGAGAACTTGCAATTATGAAGCCTTCATCTCGTATTTGGGTTACATGGCCTAATTTCATCATGGGCTTCATCCGCCACCATTTCATTACCCCCAAACCCCCCAACCTGGTGCAAAAAGCAGCCTCGTTTTCTTTCCTTTCTCTTTCTCTCCTCCTTTTTCCTTTTGTTTTCCTCCTTCCACAAGCGGCTGTTCAGAACGGGGCGGCGTTTATTAATGCAAAATGCATTGTCCACGCCGGGGCTGTTGCAAAGACACATTCGGTTTTGCGTATCATCAGGTCAGTGGGCCGATGATTACAGACTCAACCTCTAGACACAAGCCGTCTCTCATGCACATTAAGATTAATCACACGGAGCTGGGATTATTGCACCGTCGAACAGTTTTTTCCACATAATGCTAAAGCTCGAGAAAGATTCTTTTTTGATTTTGCAATAATAATAAAAAATTATAAAAACTCAAATCAAGATGAATTAAATCCATGCAAATGTTTGGTGTCATTTATCAGGGAAGCCATTGGGGGCAAAACAGGACAGTGCTGTGATTCATGTGACGCAAGTGAATCTTTCTTTCGTCTCTCTTCGCTTCTCTCTGAGCACTTAAAGAGCAGTAAAGTTAATTTGTGTTCTCAAGGTTGGGGTTTATAGAGGTGGTTTAAGCACATATGGCTTTAGCTTGGCGAGCTGCTCCGAACATTGCTCTGGCCTCTGAAAATGTGCGCCTCGGGCTGTTTTGTTCCCGGCTACCAACCACCCCATGGGAGGAGGTCGCTAATGCGGCATGGAAACTAAAACAAATGGAGGGACTGGATCCGAAGCGTGGAAGGTAGGGGGCTGACAGGCAGGAGGCACAAGGAAATTAACTGGGAGTCCTGTGGTGCGGCCATATTGCCTGGAATAACCGAATTCGCCTCGGCCATGAAAAAACTCGATGACAATTCTCCCATCCAGTCACAGCTAGTTGAAAAGGATATGTCATAATAAGTGTCTGTCTTGTATAATGCGATCTCTCACAACGCCGGGGCTCCATGCTAATATCGCCGCTCTCAAACAACGAGGCCCTTAATCTGATTTATATTCCACTACGCCACTCCATTAAATCCACTTGATAATCTGTGCTGTGACCTAGCGACGCCTTTTGGCGACGATCCATTTTTTTTCCAGCACAAAGAAGAAGAAAAAATTAGGACGATGGGACCGGCACAAAGAACCGTCCCTGTGTGATGATGGAATATGGTCACAATGACCTCTTTTTGTCACTGAATAATAGGATTATTAACACGGCCGTGTTCAAAATGGCTATTAGCTTCAATTAGATGGGCGACGACGGCAGCGAAAAGCTCCGGATACGTTTTAATCCTTCCGTGGTGAAAATTCGACCCTGCGTGGGAATGCTGAAGCGTTCGAACACTCGGGTCGACACTGGATGTGTAATGCACATGCGAACGATGGAGTCTTTCATAGAAAATTGTACAACTAGGTAGTAAAATAATGCAGGACAGACATGGGGTTGCAATTTCGCACTAATTTGAGCAAAAGCCGTCTCCTTATAATTAACTTTTATATTAATTGTTTTACATGTGAGTGTGGTACAATACTGTATGACTTAATTTTTTTTTTCTTACAATCATTGGGGTTGCAGGTCAGCTTCGTACAACACTAATGAGAGCAGTAATTTGTCCCATTCTTGCAGTAATTATACAAAACGTGGTGTGATATGATATCTCGATCTGCACTCGCATTTCATGACACGCAAATCAACCAAAAAAACTGCATTCTATCGCATTTCTATAACGTTCCTGTCGATCCCGGAGAGCTCCTGTGAAAGCGGAAGGTTATTCGAACCCCGTTTAAAGGGTTCTTTTGGGACGGTTAAGTGTGGTGTCACATGCCAATTCTGGTTGTTTGACAAGAGCCATTACGAGCCGAGCGAAATGCCCTGACAAGAGGGATCATCCGAACGAGACGAAAAAAAGGCCAGAAGAAAAATGAAGAGATCACTGGGGAGGAAACTCGAGAACAAAGGGGCCTTCAGCAAGCTAAACGTGTCCTCGGTCATATGCTTGTGAAACACGAGCGGAAAGCCAGACTCATTGTATTGATTTACACCATCGCACATTTCATTCACGGGGTCAGAAATAGCGTCCGCGTCGTAAAGCGTCGTCGTTGTAGAGACGCTGGACGTCGTAGAGACGGACACACGGCGAGCTATGTTATAGAGACATAAAACGGGGGGACGAGGTCAAGGGGGAGATGAAGTGGTGTTCGGGCAGCTTTGAAAGCGCAGATGAGTTATACCACACTTACAGTTTGATGCGTTCGGTACACTGCAAAAACAATTCGGAAAGTATGCTTTGATGCGGTTTACGTTAACGTGGTAATCTCTCTGTGGATTACTGCGGTCAGATACATACAGGATTCATGTATTGTAATGTTGAACATTAGGGTCAACGAGACGTCCTAACATGAAGCTCTAGGACTCTCAGACTGGATCTGGGAAATACCATTAGGATAGAATATGGGGGAAATAAAACGAGTCTCTCTCTGGGAACTAGCTGCAGAATTGTATTATTATAGACAATTTTGCTAATAATGTCTCACTTGTTATTAGGCATTCGGTTATTTTTAGGAAGTGCATCATCCTGGTCGAGGCTGTGACTAATCTGTGGCCTCTTCTAAAAGCACACATGCTATAGGGCCATTCTTCTTATTTTCCTTCTTATTTCTCTTCTTCTTCTTCTTCTTCTTCTTCTTCTTCTTCTTCTTTTCTTTGTATCATAATCTTATCTTGGATGAGGGTTGAGATGATTCCAGAGCATAATCGAGGAATACTACGTGTGAAGATGGAATAGACCCCAAATGGGACACAAGTCCATTACAGATGATGATGATGATGATTAGTATTAATTATTATTATTATTATTATTATTATTATTATTATTAAGCTAATTCAAATAGTAGTGTACCTAATGTCTACAGAATAAATATAAGGTATGTAAAAGGTATAAAAAATATATATATTTATATATATTATAAATACTGATTGTTTTTTCTGCAAAAGCCATTTATTTGAATATGTTCATATAAATATAGCTGCATTCTTCAACCATTTTTTTGGTTCTAGAATTTAAAAAAATGCATTAAAAAGAGAAAAAAGATTCGTCGTTTGCCGTGAGCAGAAGAAATAGGCTGGGTGGACACCTGCTATACATTTTGCTTCATGAAGCAATCGGGGTCTAATATGTGATCTCCATCCAAAAGCAGCAGAGGGCTATTAATTATGGCTGGCAAACTTCTTCAACGTCGACCACGCCAAGCAGGAAACAGCGAAGGCCAACATACTACAGAGCACAAGCTCCAGACAGTGACCAGAGCTCGGGTTTAGAGACTCGCTCTGACTTGGAATATAATTGTGATTTCACTATCATGCTGCTTCATTTCAAATATGTTTATCATTTATCCTTACAATCATCCATTCATTCATCGTGAGTACACACTTCATCCAGGTCAGGGTCATGGCAATCACTTCCAAAAATATTTTCCAGAAGTGATTAATATATTCAATGATGTTAATGTTGCACCGAGGCTTCATCATGTCTTAATATTTAGTATTATTCAATTTTCGCTGATGCGGGACTTATTTTAATGATTTATTCCTATAGTAGAAACGATCTAAAATATTCTGAGATATTATTCTACGTAAACTTGTCTCATCACCATTTTACATGTGTATAATTTTATACACACACACACACACACACACACACACACACACACACACACACACACACTCACGAAATAATAAACTTGCATATAAAATTCATTCATTAATAATAATAATAATAATAATAATAATAATAATAATAATAATAATAATATTAAAATAAACAAACAAATCAATCAATCAATAAATAAATAACAATTATTGGGGGTTTATAAAAGGGTTATATATTGTTTTACATTCATATTCCATTATTATTATTTTAATTATTTATTTGTATGATAATAAATGTGTATCTTTGTTCATCAGCACCAGTTTCTCTCTCTCCTGTGTGTGTGTGTGTGTGTGTGTGTGTGTGTGTGTGTGTGTGTGTGTGTGTGTGAGTGGAGCTGCAAAGCCGTAAACAGGCCTTTAAGAAGAGCTGAAGCAAAACCAGCTCAACCCGGTTGGATGGAAACATTTTGAGTGTCTTTCACAAACACACACACACACACACACACACACACACACACACACACACACACACACACACACATGCAGGGGGACATAGAAAAAGTTGAACGCAGCTGCAGCATCATTCAGTGTTTTCAGCGAGACGGAGTGTGTGCTTTGCTTGTAGCCTGAATGAAGCCCCTGAGTGACCTTGAAATATCCGAATCTAATTTGGTTAAAGCCGAATAGAAGAAAACCTGGTTAGTGGGAATGATGCAGGAAATGATCCAGAAAACAACAACAAAATCTAATAAAATACAAACCAACATTTGACTGTAGTTTAAATGAAGCAGTCAATGTTTAGTGATATTATAATAAATAAAACCACATGTCCACCTCATGCAAATAATTTATAACAATTAGCATCTAAGCCTTTTTTTTTGTTTTTTATTTTTTATTTTTTTATTTAATTAATTTACATATTTTTTTTATTACTGTATTAATTTATTGTATACAGTTTGACTATTTCCGAATTAACCAACAATATGATAATAAATAATCTGTGTGGAATTTATATAGAAATGTGCATGTCGAATTAAAATTGTCAATTCATGGATTCGTAATCAACACGTCAGAAAGCACACACACACACACACACACACACACACACACACACACACACACACACACACACCACGTACACACACGCGAATGACACACAGACATGTTATCACAACTGATACTCTGTTTCGCGCGATAAACTTCAGATCAACACGATCCACAGTGTCATGCGTTTTATCCCAAAATGAGATAATAATTATTTTAAACAAAACACTGTTTTTCTTTAAATAAATACATAAATAAGATGAAACGATACTCTTCGTTTTATAACATTTTATAGGTTAAATATTATATTACATTAAAACGCGTCTTTTATAACAATCCGGTGATGCGGCTCGTTATTTTTCTGCGATTTTTTTGTCCTTGAGTTTCTTATTAACACAATCTGATATTCTCAGGCTGTGTGTGGAATATAAGATTATTTCTAAACGAAACGTAAATGCCAAGATTTATAGCCTCAAAGTGGCGCACAGCGCGTGTGAATGTAAAATAGTGCGAGTCCAAATTCAGAAAACCAATTAGTATTAAAATAATAATAAATAATAATTATTCATAATAATAAAAAAGAAATATGTGATAATTATCTGTCAGGTAATGCAATTCGAGCAACACGTTTTGTTTTGTTCAAAATTAAAATAACGCAACAAACAAAAATGAAACGGTGTAAATAAAGATAAATGAAATGACGCAATAAAAAAAGAGAGAAAAGAGAGAGAAAAAAAAAATATGTAAACAGAGAACAATATGTGCATTTGTTAAAAAATAATATTAAAAATATTAATAATAATATTAATAATAATATTAATAATAATAATAATAATAATAATAATAATAATAATAATAATAATAAAATAAATATTAATCTAATGCAAAAGAAAACCTTATTTCTTTTTTTTTCTCCCCCTTTTCTCTCTCTTTCTCTCTCTCTCTCTCTCTCAGCCCATAGTGTATCCTATAGTTTCCTGTCCCAGAATCCTGGAGTCGCGTCTCCGTTTAGATTTTAGTCTCATATAAAAGCTGAACATTTAATCCTTCGTCCATGATGAAGCCCCTGAAAGCGGTGACGTATAGATCCATCATTGGACGCCCTTGAAAACCCCTCCTTTTACAATTTCACTGGAGCGCGGGGTGTGTGTGTGTGTGTGTGTATGTGTGTATGTGCGGAGACCTAAAACACACCGACGACACCGGTTAGGCGAGGAAATATACACACTCTTACACACTTATCCACGCTCATATATGCACGCATGTACACGCATACACACGCGCGCGCGCACACAGTTCCGCAAGCGGTGCGGGAGAAAATTGCGCGTGAAGATCCGACGGGATGTGTTCTGGTGACTGATGCGCACGGAAACGGTGTGTGTTTGCAATCAACACCGATGGACTTTTAATCCCTGCGACCACCGAGGACATACTGTTTCTCTTCCCCAGTTATTATTTTTATTTCTTGTTGCGCAAAAACGCAAAGCGGATGATTTGAACCTCAGCACCAGCGTGTGCCAGGAGCACAAATACACCAGGCTTTTGGCTTTTTTTTGTGATTCGGAAACTTTTTCTGCTCTTATTAGGTCCCTTTTCTTCTCTAGCATTGGCTCCCGTGCAAACAGCCGCGTTGGATCCGTCGGGTTACTGCGAGCCTCCGGTGTACAACCCGGACCTCTGCCCCAACATGATCGCCGCGCAGGCCAAGCTCGTGTACCACCTGAACAAGTACTACAACGAGAAGTGCCAAGCGCGTAAAGCGGCCATCGCCAAGACCATCCGCGAGGTGTGCAAGGTGGTCTCAGACGTGCTCAAGGAGGTCGAGGTGCAGGAGCCGCGCTTCATCAGCTCCCTCAACGAACTCGACAACCGGTTCGAGGGCCTCGAGGTGGTTTCACCCACCGAGTTCGAGGTGGTGCTCTACCTCAACCAGATGGGCGTCTTCAACTTCGTGGACGACGGCTCGCTACCCGGCTGCGCCGTCCTGAAGCTGAGCGACGGCCGCAAGCGCAGCATGTCCCTCTGGGTGGAGTTCATCACCGCCTCGGGATACCTGTCGGCGCGCAAGATCCGCTCGCGGTTCCAGACGCTCGTGGCGCAGGCCGTGGACAAGTGCAGCTACCGCGACTCGGTTAAGATGGTGGCGGACACGAGCGAAGTCAAGCTGCGCATCAGAGACCGCTACGTGGTCCAGATCACACCGGCGTTCAAGTGCACGGGGATCTGGCCGCGCAGCGCGGCGCACTGGCCCCTACCCCACATCCCGTGGCCCGGTCCAAACCGCGTGGCTGAGGTCAAAGCCGAGGGGTTTAATCTGCTCTCCAAGGAGTGCTACTCGCTGAACGGGAAGCAAAGCTCGGCCGAAAGTGACGCCTGGGTGCTGCAGTTCGCCGAGGCCGAGAACAGGCTGCTGCTCGGCGGATGCAGGAAGAAGTGTCTCTCGCTGCTGAAAACTCTGCGGGACCGCCACCTCGAGCTCCCCGGGCAGCCGCTCAACAACTACCACATGAAGACCTTGGTTTCCTACGAATGCGAGAAACACCCACGGGAGTCGGACTGGGATGAGAACTGTCTGGGAGACCGACTGAACGGCATCCTGCTGCAGCTGATTTCGTGTCTGCAGTGCCGCCGGTGCCCGCATTACTTCTTGCCGAACCTCGACCTGTTCCAGGGCAAACCGCACTCGGCGCTCGAAAACGCCGCCAAGCAGACTTGGAGGCTCGCAAGGGAGATCCTGACCAACCCGAAAAGTCTGGAGAAGCTTTGAGGTAAAGCAGAGACTTGAGAAATTATATCCACATGTACTGTCTGGAGTGAAAAAAACAAAAAGAAGAAATGAAATTCTAGGTGTAGGTTCGGGTTCGGTTTTACTGAAGTTTGGAAACCTGGACATAAAATAAAAAAAAAACAATAACTTTTACTGATCTCTAAATCCCACCTTCTTGTTTATGTCTCTTTATAAAGTTATTTTAGATATTATCACTGTCTAAAATAGTTTTTATCGTCATGAATTTTTTGTGGTTTGTGTTGCTCACATTCGCAAAACAACAAAAAAATGTAAACACAATCAAAATGTTTATTTGGTTATTTATCAGTGTTATATATCTATTTTTCTGATCGAGCAGTCAAAATCCAAAACCTTTTACACGCATCATGAACGTCTATGATTTTTTTTTCCCCCGTAAAGAATTAAACAAAAACCCTGTACATTTTTATACTGTAAATACACACATTTGTAGATTGTGATTCCGCTGGTGTAAAAAAAAATGGTGAATGTTGTTTCTGTGACATGTAAAATAGAAGTTTAATTCCACCTAATTTTTTTATTATTATTATGATTACATTCGAGTGAATTATTTCTGATAGAAAAGACGGAAAGAATTCCCATTAGAGCTCCACAGTGATAGTTTGACTATTGTTCAATGGCGAATTTCTTTTTTTTTTTTTTTTTTTTTTGGTTAGAGTTTACATTTTTGGTGGTATGATCTGTTCCATTTCTTTTAAACATTCCATATAAATACTTGAATTTTTATTTAAAGTATATTCCACCTCTCCTCTTTTTTTTATTATACCTTGCTTATTAAGGAAAAGCTGAAAATGAAAATATTGAATTATATATGCGGAAAAAAATATACCTGAAAGAAAAAAAAAACAATGCACTTGAGATACACTGGAATATAAACATTGTGATTATGATTTGATTTTTTTTAACATTTCTGTCTCTGAATTTATTTAAAGAGTTAATAAAAAAAACAAAGACAGAATATCCGTGTGCCTATTATGACTAATTATTTATTATTATTATTATTATTATTATTATTATTATTATTATTATTATTATTTCACACATTTAGTGGTTTGGAAATGTTAATTTTTTAGAAATTCACAGGGAAAGCATCTAATAAATGTGCTGTATGAGGGTTAATATCGCATTGCTACTAATACAGAAAAATATTCAGCCCATTATTTGTATTAATAGTATCAGTATTATGACATGCGACATACATTTTTTCCTCCTGATTTTTAACTTATTATACTTAACAGACTTTATATAGTATTTTGTAATGTTGGAAAATATAAGAAGAGTCTAAATGTAAAAAGAAAATCTTTATCTTCAAGCTATTTTGCTGTTTTCTGGATCAATTACAAAAACACGCTCCCACAAATAGGACTATTTCTGTTATTACTATCATTTCCTTTTTATTCTCAGCAGTATATCATTTCGATTCAAGGATTTTTTTTTAGATTTTCCGAAATGCAAACACACTTTCTCGCACATATCATGTGTGTTGTATGAAATACGGGCTGTGTGGTGCGTTTGACGTAATGAACATGAATTAAGACATGAAGAAGAGGAAAGAAAGCAGTAAAAAACCAGGAAAGCAGTAAAAGTACTCGAGCCTACTCTCGGATCGGTGCGTTTGAAGGCCAGATCTTCTTCATCCACCTCGAAATAGATTTCGCTTGTAGTGATGGAAAGCGTCCCACAGGCCACCAGTACGGGGGCTACCAGCTGGGCGGGGGTGCTCATGAGCACAGGGCCTGCAACGAGCACACACACACACACACACACACACACACACACACACAATCTCACTTTAATATTATTATTAGAAGCCATTAATTGTGAATAAGGTCTGAACACGATATAGTGTATGTACGGTTATTTATTTATTTATTTATGACGTCACGGCGGTTGATATAATAATCATTTAGTTATAAAGTCTAGCTTCTGAAATCGTATTAAATGGCCACCAGTATTTAATGGGCAACAAATGATTTCAGTTATACATGTTTTTTTTTTTTTTTGGGGGGGGTTTATACGGATTTCATTAATTTTTTACCCGAGCGGCATAAAGCGAAAAAATTCAGCAATCAATTTTCCAAAGTAGTTTACAATAAATAAATTATAACTGCAAAAAAGCGTCAAATTGTAGCACTAAAAAGACTCAAAAGATTGAACATAATATTCCTAAAATATGAAGGCAAATCCAGTGTTTGAATAATTATAAACAATGTTATATTATAATATGATTTTTATGTGTATTTGTTTTCTTCGGAATATTTCATGATATTATAAACTACCAAAAAAAAAAAAAAAAAAATTCAACAATTACAAGAACTATTTAAAAACAAATAAATAAAAATATAACCTATAAATAAACCTTAATAAATAAATAAAAATATCCAAAATGTTATATTTAGGTCTGAATATCTAATATTATTTGCTGTGGAATCCAGTTTTCTCCAGCTCGAGCTGTACACTTCTACTGTATCTCAATCCCTGAAGAAGCTCAGACGCGCCTCCGTGTTTGCTTCATTATTTTGGGGGCTGCAGACCGACATCCAGACCGCAGATCAGGAAATACTGTTCTAATATAGCGCTAATAAGCCCCCTAATCAGATCAGTGGGGTAGATCAGACACGTCTCAAGACCAACCCAAACACTCCAAACTGACCCTGCTAAACACTCTTCAAACATTTCGGCTGGCTTTTCGACCCCTGGATAAATGAGAAGGAGAACGTCTATTTCTTTCCATCTCTTTCTCCATCTCTCTCCATCCCTCTCTCTGTCGCTCTCTCTCTCAATCCCCCCTCTCTCTGATTTTGGGATCTCTGTATCGATCGCTGAACTCCAGAGAGTCACTTTAATGTCTCATCAATCTTAATCTGGAGTCTTCAGCCAATTATAGCTGATACTGTAGCGAGATTACAGGCGGATTTGGGTTTCAGCTCCCTGAGGACTGCTTCACACGCACGCGCACACACACACACACACACACACACACACACACACACACGTGCGCATGCATGCACTCAGACTCCTTATAGACCTTTCCGACCAACATACTGCACACACTCTCATACACTCTCTCTCTCTCTCTCTCTCTCTTACACACACACACACACACACACACACACATACACACACACACACACACACACACACACACTGTAACACGTCTTACAGTGGCTTCCAGAGCAGTGAACGAAAATACCCGATATACGGGTAAAGCACGCTTTTCAACACACACACACACACACACACACACAGAGAGAGAGAGAGAGAGAGAGAGAGAGAGAGAGAGAGAGAGAGATGCGGATTACCGCTAATCCCTCCAGGGAGCTGTTCATAATGAATTATTCTATAATTATTATTTATTTATTTTTATTTAAAAATAAAATAATAAAAAAAGCAATACAAAATAGAATGTCTATACATTGTGCACATATTTGTTGTAGTGCTAATATTACTGTCGTCAAAAGGATAACGATAACAATATTAATAATACTAATAATACTACTACTACTACTACTAATAATAATAATAATAATAATAACAAATCGCTCTGTATTGTCTTGTTAAAAGGAAGCAGGTGCACCGACGTCATGACGTCAGCTGCTTGACAGACGACGCGCGCGCGCACACACACACACACACACACACACACACACAGGCTATCAACAATATAACAGACCAAGGAATAGCAATTAAACCTGCTAATAATAATAATAATAAAAGTAAAATTAATAATAATAATAATAATAATAATAATAATAATAATAATAATAATAATACATTTATATAAATGCATTTGCATGTTTTCCTTATACGTCAGTATTCAAAAACAAACAAATTAATTAAATAGAAATAGTTCCTTCATGTGAAATAAAAGTTTGCACACCACACGTGTGTATGTATGTGTGTATATATATACACATACATACATACATACATACACAATTGCATGGAGATTAAGTTTAGAGGATCACCATGGCAACATTTTTGTGAGACATTCTTGTATATATGGCTTTCTAACTTGCTCTCAAGTGAATATCCAAAATAATAACCAAACAGAAATTCTTTAAATATTTAAGTATTTCGCAGAAATTGAGAGGGGAAAGCAGGGGGTAGAGAGTGGCACAGGGGCCCTGGTGAGTGCAATAGAGTGACCGCCTTCCAAATTTGTGTGTGTGTGTGTGTGTGTGGGAAGTGAATTATTGTAACAGTCTTCTCCCATTAAACCTCCAGACTCAAGAGTGGGACAGGAAACACCCACTCTGCTGTATGATTGGCAGATACACGCACCTCCTCCGAGAAGTAGTCAGAGCTTTGTCTCGTTCAGTGCAGAGCTCCATATGAACAGCAGCAGCACGGTGGTTCCATCTCAGCATATCGTTCGCATCTGGTTAAGTCTCAGTAGATCAGAACAGCTCCTCTTGTGGTGGGGAGGCACAGAGCAACAGGAGTGTGTGTGTAAAATCTTTTTTTTTTCAAATACAGTATCTACTTGTATTCAAGTGTGAAGTTAGACTAGAAAATCTGTAAAAGATCTTGAGAAGCCTGCTGTAGCTCTCTGACCTCAGCCCATACTGATATGATTGTTTCACTCTTCTGAGATGATGTTCCACTAGACTTTGGAGTGTCCTCATGGAGATTTGTGCGAGATTCATTCAGCTGTTAGTAAAATCAGGTACTGATGTGGGTGAGGTGAGGAGGCCTGGAGTGCAGTCATTGATCACATTCATGAACTTGTAAAGGTTAATGACTTATAAATAGATGTATAACACATTATAACATGGTATTATATGCATTATTAGAATTCTTAATGAAGAAATGTGTAGTGCGATATGGTCAAGCATGGACACAGAGACCTTTATTATTTCAGTGCCTACTAAAATCCAGTACCTGCTTAACTACGTATAGTTAACAATACATGCATAACACATTATAATGCATTATGCATGTGGTTGTAATTATTTATGGAGTCGTAGACAGTACATAGTGCATTTCTCTATCTCTAACAATACAGGACATTCGCCTTGGTTATTTTGAGAAACAATAAACATGGATAATGGATTATGGATTATGGATATTAATGTAGGAAGATATGCATGACATATCGTAACCCATTCATAAGGCATTCATACATGCACAGAGTTACTTTATTTATAAATACAAATGGAGTCGTTAAAGTTGCAAAACTCTTAATTCGCGTCTATTGTCATTCCTTTTGCTTGACAAATGTACATAACGAATCGCAAATACTGACCTTGGGAATTAATATTTCCAACTACGTTTAGACAAGGCACTTTTTATTTTAATTGTGTACTATTTCGTCACCATCCTGACATATTTATAAACGAACAAAACAAATAAAACGGACAAGTTTCATCGTTTAACGACTGCTAAACAAATCAGTCTTGTGTTTCAGATCATACTTGAGACTGTTATTCAATAACTAACACTTAAGTTTTCCTGTTATTGTTATTGGGTACATTTTAGAGTGTTTCATATCGGCATATCAAGTGCTTGATTTTATGTACTAGTGTTCTGGATTTGATTTATATTCAATCTCCGACTCGATAGTCGGCTCATGGTGACAATCGTGACGACGACGGAAAGGTTTCCAGAAAAACAGAGCTTATCAGTGGGTTTTAAGCTGCTGTGTATGAACATGATAAACGTTTTACAGTAGTGGAGACCTGGCAGATGAATCCACATACATATGGAAAATCATGTGGCAAATATTGCTCCACCCCAATGTGGATTATTTTCCTATAACACCACAACCCTTTGCATTAGACTAGAAAATCAGTGAAAAGAGAAATTCTTTATTTTGTTTTAAATCACATGTGTCTTTGGTCATTTCAAGACTCGACTACTGCTACTCTCTGCTGGCAGGTCTTCCCTGCTATTCGTCCACTGCAATTGATCCAAAACGCAGCTGCATGATTTGTGTTCAATCAGCCCAAGTTCTCCCACACCACCCCACTGCTGATCCTCCACTGGCTTCCAGTAGCTACACGTATCAGATTCAGAACACTGATGCTTGCCTACAAGGCCAAAAATGGACCAGCGCCATCTTACCTCAGTGACCTCATCACATCTCGCACTGCACCACGCTGTCTGAGATCCTCCAGCACTTCTCGACTGGTACCACCTTCTCTCAGAATGAGAGGTAAGTACAATTCAAGGCTCTTCTCTGTTCTGGCACCGAGGTGGTGGAATGAACTTCCCCTAGATGTCCGTACAGCGGAGTCCCTGACTATCTTCAAGCGACGACTGAAGACCTACCTCATCCTGAAACCCTTAAATTAGCACTGTCCAAGTTTGTAGAATTCAAGAGTTATATTTATATTAAGTTTGTAATCTTGCGTACCAGTGTAGATTTATTCATTACTAGAGACTCAAAGCACTTTTTTACGTCGCTCTGGATAAGGGCATCTGCTAAATGCCGCAAATGTAAATGTATATGAACAAAAGCATTGTGACACCTGACTTTTCCAGTCATATGTGTTTTTTTTTTCACCAAACTGTTACAAAAAGTTTGGGGGCACAATTTAGGTTGTCTTTGGATGCTGTAGCATGAAATGTTCCCTTCACTTGAATTAGGAAACACAAACCTGTTCCAACCACATGGTTTGGAGCTGAAGATCTTGAATGGCCTGCTATATAGAGATCTGACCTCAACCCCTATCGACCTGACTATACCATTGGTTTGTGCTTTTTAAAATCCTTTTAAATGTTTAGTCATAATTTTGATGTTATAATAGTCTTCACTCTTCTGGGAAGATGTTCCACTAGATTTTGGAGTGTGCTTTTAGAGATTTTGCTCCTTCAGACACAAGGGTGTTAGTAAAGTCAGGTACTGATGTAGGTGAGGTGAGGAGGCCTGGGGTGCAGTCAGCGTTCACATTCATCCTAAAAGTGTTCAATAGGGTCACAATGCGCAAGAGCATTGACATATGGAACAGGTTTAGGTCTCCTAGTTCAAATGAACGGCATCCAAAGACATCCTATGCAATTGTGATCCTCCAACTTTGAGGTAACAGTTTGGGAAGACCCACAAATGGGTGGAAAATCAGGTCTTATTTTCACTTTTGTCCAAATAGTGTAGACACTATCAATCATACAGCAAAAGCTCATGTTGTTTGAGAACATGATCCTTATGAAATGACTTGTATGGCAGATGCATCAGATGAAAAAAAAACAACAACAACAAAAAACACAGGAGACCTGGGGTGCATTCAGCGTTCCAATTCATCCCAATGGTGTTCAGTAGGGTTGAGATCAAAGCTCTATAGCAGGCTCAAGGTTTTCTACTCCATCCCATGTTAACCATATCTTAATAGAGTTCAATGGTGAAGACATTGTTCGGAGAGTTGCTAGTTTAAATCTTAGTATAGCCAAGCTGCCACAGCCGGGCCCCTAAGCAAGAGTTCAACCCTCAACTGCTCAGTTGTATAAATGAGATAATTGTAAGCCGCTCTGGATAATAATGTCTGCCAAATGCAATAAATGTAAATGCTGGAACAGGTTTAGGTCTTTGAGTTTAAGTAAAGGGGAAATGTAATTTTACAGCATAGAAAAAAATCCTATACAATTGTGTTCCTCTAACTTTGTGCATTATTTATGAACGAATGTTAACCATAATGACTTTATCATCTTTATGAAATCAAACTCATAAAAAGACACGTTGGCTTCACCTTCGTTTCGGCTTTCATTCAATGCGATCTTTCAGCAAGGACTGGATTTTCTTTTTAGCACTACTTCTGAAAAAGAAACGCTTCAAGGGAAAAGGGCACGGAGTTTCTCGCCACATGAAAAATTCATGAGCCGTAAATAGAAACTCAGTCTACTCCCCGATTTATAATCCCTGTGATTGCACTACAGCAAACATTTAAAGAATTTATGGACTGTGAAGGTACTGAAGTGAAACAACTTCATAATACGTACATTATATACACTCGCCATGCAAGTGCATACACATACTCACACATTTACAGGTTCCTCAGGAAGCACTTCTTTTCTTTTCTTTTACTTTTCTTTAATTAAAGGTGCACGTGAATTTAATTTATTAATCAGAGTTTGTGAATGAACTTTGGATAACTTACCTGTCAAAAAAAAAAAAAAGATTGAACGTATGAGGGCTGAACTTTGTAAGCTGGCACACGAGGCTCAACAGAGCTGCTATTAAATCGAGAGAGAATTTGGACGACTCGACTTCTGGCAGCTGAGACGCACTGACGTACATAAACAAGCTGAAGTGCAGAGCGTGAAGAGCTTATTGTGCCCTTTTATATATTCATAAACACGTGTGAAATTCTGAACATGCCGCGTGCTACCACTAGGACTCCAAAAATATATGCATATCTACTGTACACTATATATAATAAAGGTACGCTGTAGTTAGTGTAAACAGATGTATGCTAATGTAGCATTTCCAGTCCGTAAATGCTAACCAGCTGTAACCGCTTTTGAGGTAAACCAGAAAATGATACGCATCTGATCAGGTTATTGAATCAAGGATTTTCATGTCCATTCATTTGTAAGCTTTTTCTTCTCATAATATGAAGGTACGAGAGTTTATTAGAAAACAAACGATCGAGAAAAAAGAAGCAATTTTAGACGATGTTAGCTCCAATTTTTCTTCCCTTCATGGTTATTCATTATATAGTATTTCACATAAACAGTCTAATTTAGAAATTTGCATGATTAATGGCTCCCACTGGAGTTCTTCTTATATTTAAAAACAGCTCGACTTGCCTCTGGAGATAAAGACCCGTGCGAGGAAATGTGCTGAAAGAGGAGGAAAAAAAAAATCCCAAAACAGAAAATGAAGCGAGCGAGGAATGATGGATAAACAAACATTCAACAGCCCCGAGAGAACATCAGAGGAACACAGTCCAGAGCAACACACACTGCTCAAGACTGTCAAACATATCATAACAACAAGCTCTAACTGCAACGTAAATCACTCCGGCTCGGCCGATCTGGATCTAACCACGGCGTATTTGGTTGCTGGTCACATTAAAAGGAAATCCACTAGTCATCTGCGATTCACGGCTGTGAACCAGAGCTGAGATCACAACCTTATCGGAATATACAGGTATTTATTATGGTATTATTTATATATATACTGTATGTGAGTATGGCTAAACCCTAATGAATCCCTAAGAATGCTGAATTAATAGCTGTATTTTTTTATGTACGATCATCACATCTTCATTTTAACAGCATTAATAAAACCTCTTATTCTAATAAATATCAATTTTTACGAAACCACTTTTGTGTTCAATTGTATTTCTTACTAGCAAGAAAATAATTATGTGAATCAGGTGTGCAATAAATAAATAAACAGATAAATACACACACTACATGCACAGTACAAAAAATTACATAAACTAATAAACTAATATATATATATATATATATATATATATATATATATATATATATATATATATATATATATATATATATATATATTTGCCAATATAATAATCCCACCAACAGAAATTATCTATACTTTGTTTTGTGTGAAGGAAAGATGGGTGAAGGGCAGGAAAGAAGGGAATAATGAAACCTATAAAATGATAAAGTATATAAATTATATATATATATATATATATATATATATATATATATATATATATATATATATATATAGAAACTATAGTATATGGAAACTATATAGAATGTTCTTTGTATGAAGGAAGGAAGGAAGGAAGGAGGAAGGAAGAAAGGAAGGAAGGAATTAAAGAAGGAAGGAAGGAAGGAAGGAAGGAAAAGAGACTGAAGGAAGAAAGTAAGGAAGGAATTAAAGAAGTAAGGAAGAAAGGAACAATGCCAGTAATAGAAACGATATAGAATGTTCTTTGTATTAATGAAAGAAGAAAGAAAGGAAAAATCCCACCTACAAAATAATATAAAATGTTTTTTTTTTGTGTGAAAAGAAGGGAAGAAGGATGATAGAAATTAAGGAAGGAAGGAAGGAAGGAAGGAAGGAAGGAAGGAAGGAAGGAAGGAGGAAGGAAGAAAGGAAGAAAGGACGGAAGGAAGGAAGGAAGGAAGGAAGAAAGGAAGGAAGGAAGGAAGGAAGGAAGGAAGGAAGGAAGGAAGAAAGGAAGGAAGGAATGAAGGAAGGAAGGAAGGAAGGAATGAAGGAAGGAAGGAATTAATGGGGAATATTAAATACTGGTTCTTCAGAAGAGTTCTACCACAAGAATCCTGGAGTGCAGGAAAGTCAGTCACTGTGTCTCTTCTCCTTGATATTGTGTTTAATATAATTAAATAGAACATGTATCTGGACTGTGTTTATTATTTTGCTATAGAATGAAAAAGCCTGACCTGTTCGATAAGGCATCTGTTTCCACATCCACACTATGATGGTTAATAAGACTTAAGCACAGCAATGAGCTCAGTGTGAATGTCTCACCTGCCAGGTTGTCCATGTCCTTGTCCTGCAGCAGGCTGACAGTGTCATCTTCGCCCTCCAACATCAGCTCGGCCTCTGGGCTCTGGCTTACAACTACATGGCCACGGAAACTCTTCCTCCCCTTCAGCATGTCATCTTCCTCATGACCTGGAAAGACAAAGCTTATTATAAGAGGTTCTATAAAACACTAACTGACAATGCCATGTGAGTAATCAGCTAATCATAAAGCTGATAGATAAGGTGATCATAACTAGTTATTAAGGATGAAAAGAAAAGGCATCATATTTAGATTCTGTAAACTTTAAGTACGCTCTATGATCACATTAATTACTGTCTATGTGGAGTTCATCGTGTGTTTTTTCCTGGCCATGTGGGTCTTCACTAGATTCGCCAGTTTCCTCCACCTTTTCTTAATTAAGAAGGTAAGCAGACTGGCTAATCCAAATTGCTGCTAGGTGTGATTTTTTTCAATTAAAATGTTATATCTATAGCACTTTTAACAATGGACATTGTCTCAAAGCAGCTTTAAAGAATGTCAGATTTATAGAACAAAGTACACGTATATTTATATGTATGCGTATTCATCCCTGATGAGCATCCTGGGGGCGACTGTGGAAAGGAAAAACTCCCTTAGATGGTATGAGGAAGAAACCTTGAGAGGAACCTTGAGGACTCAAGAGGGAAACCCACACTCATCTGGGTAAAACTAAGAGTGTGATTATTAATCATTAAAACAACACATACACCAGAGAATGAGAAATATCACGAGCGTGTGTGATTATGAGTAATGTCCTTTCTACAGTCGTCTACAGTCCGTTGGAGTTCCTGAGAAACTCATAAATTAGCTCAAGAGCCGAGATCATTACAGGTTTAACACCAACTTCTCCAGCTTTTAAATGTTCAATGATGGAGAAACAGAATGTTATTTTTTGAGTAATGATTAAAAATGTTGTTTATCCATAAAGTCCAATGTCTGGAATCTTCATAAAGTGGGATCCAACTGGAGCTGGAACGTCTCTAGATGGCTCAGGAACCTCGCAGGGTCGGGATCTTCAATGTGTCCACATGGTGCAAATACACAGTGTTTCTGGGATTGACTCTGGATCCATTATAATCCTAATCAGGATAAAAACATTTACTCTAGAAAATATATATGTACATTACAGCAAAGTGAAATTCTTTCTTCTATATTCCAGCACTGTGAGGAAGCTGGGTTCAGAGCGCAGGGGCGGCCATGATACAGTGCCTCTGGAGCACAGAGGGTTAAGAGAGTGGCTCAAGGGCCCAAGAGAGGCAGCTTTGCAATACAGAAGCTTAAATCCACAACTTTTCGATCAGTAACCCAGAGCTCCATGGAGCACCCATATTTTAATAACTGCACAATATTGACTCATGTTTTTATAATCAGGTAAATTTGGGAACACAGGCAAAAAGTTTCTCTTGCGTTTTTTTCTTGAAGAACATTTCAGTACGATTTCTCTTAAATTTTGAGTACCAGCTATTCATAGTTCCTGTGTCCGCATGGGTTTTTCGACTCTAGGCTTTGTTTAGCTTGGAAGAAAAAAAAAGTCACTGATGAGCATCGTTCAAAAAAATTAACCTTGTCATTAAGAAAATAAACATGAAGCAACCATTTCTCAGCCAGCCCATGGATGGAAACCCAAGAGGGCAAAAGATTAGAAAAAGATCCGGTGGTTTCACGTGTCTCGGAGGAAGCACATGCAAACTTTCACCTTCTCCAGTGGGTAGCTGTCATGTCAAAGGGGCAAGCAAGCTAGAGGATGGGAATTAGCAAACTGCTAAATTTGCAAGCAGGAAAAAAAAATAGAAAACAGGGATAAAGCAATAAAGGTCAAAAGACAAAACGACAAAAAAAGTCCCTCAGTCACCCTGCTGTTTATTAAACTTAATGAAAAACACTCATCCATCCAAAGACCGTCCAATCCTTTCTTCTGTGTGCCTGCAAGTCAAAGTTCATCAGCATGGCTTAAAATAAAAAAGAAAAAACGGAATAAAAGGCTATTCAGTTCCTCTGAAAAAAAAAAATGTCACCCTTAATTACACAAGAAAGCGGAGGGAAAGACTGCAGGCGGGTCTGTCACACGTCTCTGCGGTCAGACGTCCGTGTGGATTTGTCTTCTTCAAGGTCAGAACAGAGGCGTTCAGTAAAGACGAGATGGAAATGAAAGGATGGAAATGTGGCCTGCTTATCAAAAAAACTGAGGCAGGTTACACTCTTCTGACGTTTCTTTTCAAGAGAAGCCCTCCAAGGATTTCCCTGAGGTTCATGGACAGCACCTCGTGTCATGGGGTGGATTTGACTGTCATAGATTTTTTTTATAGCTGAAAAGCTTTCATCAACGAGACGGAAAAAAAAAAAACATGGTAGGGATTGGAGACTAACAGTTGATAGATAGATAGATAGATAGATAGATAGATAGATAGATAGATAGATAGATAGATAGATAGATAGATAGATAGATAGATAGATAGATAGATAGATAGATAGATAGATAGATAGATAGATAGACATTTACATTTGTGACATTCAGCAGACACCCTTGTCCAAAGTGACGTACAAAAGTGACAGACAGACAGACAGACAGACAGACAGACAGACAGACAGACAGACAGACAGATAGATAGATAGATAGATAGATAGATAGATAGATAGATAGATAGAAAATGTAGATGACAATAAAATAGAAACAAGTTAAAAAAGATAGATAGATATCAATATTGCTGAGATCAGAAGAAAGGATAAGTCATACAGTACATTTAGAGCACAGTGTAAGGGCCTTGCTCAAGGGCCCAAGAATCGCAGCTTGGTGATACTGGGGCTTGAAACCCCTAACCTTCTGATCAGTAACCCAGAGCCTTAATCACTGAACTGAGCCACTACTTCCTCAAGGAAGGAATATTCAATTTTGCAACATTTGACCATCAAAGATCCAAGAAGTAAAGCAGATCCCCAAAATTGGAAATTAGTAGAAATGCTGAGAAGCACGGCAGATAAACACAGCATCATGAAAACCAACACCGTTTAGATGTTTTCAAACGAAAGCACAACGATGTCCATTTGTCAACATTAGTAGCGAGGCGTGAAAAGCTTTTTGGGCCGGATTTCACTTTCACTTTCATTCCAGCGCCAGAATAAAACCAGACCCCACCAGTTCATGAAAGGCTCTGTGAACGCTCAGGCCCATACCAACAGATAAACACAGACAGGTAAAGAAACCAGATGCAAAACTAGACCACATCCCCCGCAGATGGCATTGCATTCACGATTGAGAAAAAACAGAATATTCTTGATCTGCCAATTTTAGGGGTAAGAGGCTGATAAGAGAAATATCTGTAATCAAATACTAAGTTAAAATTGTTAAAACCCATAAGATTAAAAATAATGGTGGAACATCTTTTACTTTTAATCGGTAGGAAATAAAACAAGGGTGTGCTGTTGTAGTGTAATAGACAATGAATTGATTAAAGATTAGCATGTAGAGTATATACAGTGATATAAAGAGCTTTATCATGTATTTCACTTTGTTACTTTACTTAAGTACATTTTTTAAGTATCTTCACTTCATCAGTGTTTTTAGGGGGGAGGGGGGTGTGTGGCCTTACATCACTACATTGTAATTTCTAATACACTCTATAGACAAAAGTGTTGGGACGCCTGACTTGTGACTTTTCCACCCAAATGTGGTTTTGCCAAACAGTTACCAAACAATTTGAGGCACGCATTTGTATAAGATGCATTACTTAAACTAGGAGACCCAAACCTGTTCCCAGTGGTGTAAAGTATTTGAGCTACTGTAGCGTCATATGCTGTCATTTTTCATCACTTTCTAGCTTTACTGAGTATCAAATATATAAGCAACTTTTACTCTCTACTCAACAACATTTATAACTCAATATATGGACCTTTTACTCCACTCTATTTAAACATTATCACAGTTACCAATTAGATTTCGCACGGCAGCTTGATCAACTGTGGTTTATTTATTTGTTACATCGTCATCGCCATTGTAATTTCTCAATTGATTTCTAATGGTTCTTCTACTTTGTGACTTGATTCTCTACTTTTATTTGTTAATTTAAGATCGCTTTTCGAAAGACTGCTTTAATACTCTGTTTTTTTTGTTTTTTTTTCCTGACTTGTTTGATCATTGTTTCATTCTGGCTTGTTAAAGAAGCTGTTTTGATTTTTGATTTTGAGCGATTTGATTTGTATTTTAAGAAATAAAAATCTTACAACTGTTTTTGGCTTTTCACTAACATGAGGACGAGAGCATCTTTCAGTGTACGTTCAATATGAGTCAAATATTCAAGTACTGTTTAAATCAGATACTTTAAGACTTTTACTTAAGTCATATTGGAATTGATACATTTTGCAGTAAAATATTTATACTTTTACTTAAATATGAGTCTCGGGTACTCTTTACACCTCTGCCTGTTCCAGCATGAGAATACCCCTGTGCCCAAAGCAGCTCCATGAAGATATGCTTTACATGGTTTGAGATGAAAAATCTTGAGTGGTCTGCTATAGACATTTGCCCTCAACCCTATTGAGAAGAACTCTATTGAACCTTTGATATGATATTAAAATATATATTAATGTAATAAAATATAAACCTTTCATTTTTCTTTGATTCAAATGTATTTTAAAGTTTTCGTCTGTTCACTTTGAATCGTGTACTAGATCTGCAAACTCACTATATATGCAAAAGGCCAGTAATTTCCAGGTTACATCCTGTGAGAAGTGTTTTATTAATTCATATATATATATATTTTTTTTTATTTTTTTTTTATATAAGTATATCAAAGTTTAGGTTATGAAATGTACACAATCTATTACATTTATCTGGAAACATTTCTTGGATAGACTCTAAAACAAAGGTCTAGTTTTTATTTATGTAAACTTTTGCCCTTTACAAATTGTAACCATGAAGTATTAAATACTCAATAGAAGCCATGGAAACCGGCTTAGCCTATAAAATGAGTCTCGTTTGTACTTCTAAAACGTATGTTTTTTTATTACTATTATTTTCGCTCCTCCTCTAAAAGGAAAAAGGGATTTCACAAGAGCATGGGTTGAACGGGAAAAAAAACATTTACTGCTTTTGAAAGCAGCTTTTGGGCTAGAGATATATATATATATGAGCGTTCGGTAGTTTTACTGTGCAATATGGAACAGATAAGGAGGCCCACAGTAAAGCAGTATTATTGTAGCCAAAGGTCCATGTTTTATATATTGGTGGAGCTCTGGGGCATTGCTTACCACTGGCCATACACTTTTATTGCCTTGCTGTGGTTATGGAGTCACGTGTGTCGCCTGTTCCTTTCGGGCTTATGAGTATTGGTCTATTCACATCGTCCTGAACTAAAAGAAGTGGAATAGCATAATGTTTAAGCACCATTGCACCCAGTGTGACTGTTATACACCAAAAATGGTGAAATTATCAGTCTTGTCTGCAGTTATTTACGTCCGTAAATACAAAGAAACGGAGTTGTGTGTAGCATTCGGTGAAATCGGAAACCAGTGAAAGTGGAAGGCGTTCATTATAATTCTTCTGCTTAGACCGTGCATCCAGCCAAACATGGCTCTGCGTTAGTGTGTCATGCAAAAATCATCCGTACAATCTGTACTCAATTTTCAAAAGTGGCACATGTTAGGTCTTTATTCAATTTTCTCTTTGCTCTTCCACTTTCTGGTTGCTATTCCCGGCCTTTGTCTGGTTATGATTTCCGTTTCTGCTCTGCATCACCAGAGAGCGGAGGAATAAACTAGCAGGATCTTTCATGGGGATATGCTCAGGGTTGCCAAGGTTGCGGTTCTAAGAGCAAATTGGGCTAGTTTTGGAACAAGAATGCTGGTGGAAGAAAAAAGCAAGTAGATCATGGTAAGACTTCAGTTTAAATATAGAATCTCTTTCCACCAGAATTCTGTTTTAATTGCAATGAATTGAAAACAGGAAAGAGGAAAGAGCGGATTGGATGGAAGGATCTTCACACTACACTGCTAGGACTCTGATGGCCAGGGATGGGCAGTATTTATGATACGTGTATTTAAAATATAAAATAGGATTTTGTCATTTGTATTTGAGAAAGTTGATGAAAATGGCTTCATATTTCGTATCAAATTATTATAGTGTTTTGTATTTTTGTAAATATTAAAATACTGCAAAATACTTTGTAAGAAATCTACGTAATGACATCATAAAAATGGGGCTTCTGATTGGTGCCTACTCAGTATTATGCCCAGACTTGTATCTCATGCCCAACCCCGATAATGGCTCTCTGATACTTGTTCTACTGCAGTAATCATTATGCAGTTCTGCTCCACTCTGCCCCTTCCATATCATTCTGGACAATTATTCTGTATATATAATATCATTCTGTTCAATCATTCCATCCAATGATTCTATATATATAATTTATTGTATATTCAATAAAAAAGAATACTTTCTATAATTTTTTATTTATTTAGTGCAGATTACTTTATTTGTATATCCCATATTATCTGCATTATCCATGTATCATCTGTATATAAACTGTGTATTACTTTTGTGCAGTTATAGGAAATATTTACATATATCCCATATTGTAAATATTTATATTCCACATTCTCTACATTGTGCCTTACACACATCCTGCGTATGTGTTTACATGGTTATATATGTATTGTATATGTTTACATAAATTCTTAGTGTACTTACTCAACAGCTCATGCACATTTTTCACTGCCAGATCCTTTATATTTACATTTATCCACTTATATATTACATGCTGTACATGTATGCGTATTTATCTGCACTTTCATTTTGCACAATTAAAACTGTTCTGTTCTTCTGGTAGATGCCAAACGGCATTTCGTTGCTGTGTATCTGTACTATGCAATGACAAAGTTCTATCTATCTATCTATCTATCTATCTATCTATCTATCTATCTATCTATCTATCTGTCTGTCTGTCTGTCTGTCTGTCTGTCTGTCTGTCTGTCTGTCTGTCTGTCTGTCTGTCTGTCTGTCTATCTATCTATCTATAGGCACCGATCAGGCATTATGTAATTACACATTATGAGCATTAGTATCACTTTACTGTGTGTGTGTGTGTGTGTGTGTGTGTGTGTGTGTGTGTGTGTGTGTGTGTGTGTGTGTGTGTGTAAACATGACTGTCAAGTACAATACAAACTTTTCAAAAGTAATTATGCTTGAAAGGTAAAGGGTGAAGGGACTGTGAATAGGGGAGGTTACTGGTAATGAGTATCAATCTGCACCCAAACAAACACACACACTCACACTCGCACTCCAATAACAAGCTATAAAGATCTTCGTGCAGGGTTTCAGTAGGTCACGGTGGAACTGCTCACCTGAAAATGAGGCTGCAAGGACACCTGGAGGCAGAACAAGCCGTTAAAGAGCACGATCGATATTAACTCCCACTCCCATTTCATGCTCACCCAATTCCGCTCGGCTAACAATCTAGCGAAGCTGAGGCCGGGAAGACGCGATGGTTTCACGAGGCTGAGACCTGGATGAAATGGCTCGTTATATTGTCAGCACACTTAACAGATGGAGAGGTGAGGGTTGAAAGCACACAAGCACATTTTCTCAACACCAACAAAAGGGTAACAATGTCTAGAAACTGGGAACGTGAGAACTCCACCTGCACGCTTTGGCCTCTTTTCTTTTCATAATCACTCCCTAAAAGCGATTCTGAGACCTTAAAGCTTTGTGAGTGCAATAATCTGTAAAAATAGTCTGCAAAAGTAAGGAGAAATAACACCACATCGGTTATAGAGGTGTTACATTATAAGGTCGGAAATCTGTAGACACCTGACGTGAGATTTGTATGTGCTTTTTTGCTAGAACAGGTTTTGGTCTCCTGAATCAGGTGTCAGGTGTCCCAAAATTGTTGTTTTTTCATGTATTGTATTTATTAGATTACAGTGATTTTACCTAAAAAAAACCCAAAACATATTCTATCATATTGTTTCACTCAGGAGAGGAGATGTAAATCTGTACGCGAACACATCTGACAGTCTGACAAGTAGTTTGAAAATATGCCACTCCAGATAAATCGGAGCCCTTTCGGACTTTACTCAAATGCCAGTGATTTTTTTTTGTGTTATCTGAGCGATTTATCACAGTCTCTGCTTTCAGGAAACCAGAAAAAAAGAAAGCTGTATTTATGTTTGCCCTCAGTGGTTATTTCCACCTAACCACCTCCACACGCTCACATACGCAGCTGTGCAGCCTGAACGACTTATTACTAGTCTGGCAAACCGCTCCATTATATTTCCTTTGGTCAGATTTTTTTATTTTTTTATTGGTCCAATATTGGATGGATACAACAATTCTTGCATTTGGTCAATGCTTTACTATATTCCTTAATATCACAATGCTGCATTCTATCTTCTAAGTGGCCTTGATGTATTTCCAAAAAACAGCAGCTATGGCAGGAATTTTGGGAAATATGAATGTACTGTTTTAGATATATATATATATAGAGAGAGAGAGAGTATAATCTATAGATAGAGTATAATCAATGGATTTAGGAAATAAAATATATACACTATATAGACAAATTCTTCTTCTTCTTCTTCTTCTTCTTTGGGCTTCTCCCATTAGGGTTCGCCACAGCAGATCATCCGTCTCCATACCCCCCTGTCCTCTACATCTGCATCTTTCACCCCAACCTCCTGCATATCTTCCCTCACCACATCCATAAACCTCCTCTTTGGCTTTCCTCTTTTCCTCCCTCTTGGTGGCTCCATCCTCAGCATTCTCCTACCCAATGTCCCTCCTCTGCACATGTCACTATACACTATATAGACAAATGTTTGTGGAATACAAGATTTGCATGGCTTTTTGAACATCCTAATCCACATTTGTGGTTTCAATAACCTCCGCTCTTCTGGGAAAATGTTCTAGATTTGGGATTGTCTTTGTGAAGATTTGTGCTCATTCAGCCTCATGGGTGGTAATGTGAGTAAAGTCAGATACTGATTTAGGTGAGGTGAGTGGGCCTGGAAAGCAGTCAAAGGTGTTCAGTAGGGTTGAGGTCAGAGCTCTTTGGTAAGAAATCTTCCACTCCAACCCTTAAAAAGCACATCTTCATGGAGCTGATGTTGTAATACTGGAACAGGTTTGGGTCTCCTAGTTCATGTGAATGGAAAATGTAATCATACCACATCCAAAGATGTCCCATGCAATTGTATACCTCCAACTTTGTGGTGAAAGTTTGGGGAAGAACTTACATAGAACTAAGCACCAAGGGCCTTGCAAAAGTCTGATGGAAGGACTCCCCCATGTTGAGAACTTCAGACCCCATTGCATTTTGTGGTTTCTCACTTTAAAACATTTCATGTAACTAAAATGGATGAAAAAACCTGGTAAACCACTGGCACTATTGTTAAAGAGGATGAAGCGTTTTTTTATTGTGTTGTTTCAGCACCATACTCCATTTAATGTTTAGATGATTTTTCTGTAACTCTGTCATTTTTCTATTCCTTATTAATTAGCACGTCTGGGATTTTGCCATACGCAAGGTTCGCGTTTTTTTTTTCTAGAAGTAAGAACACTTATTTTCTATGACACACTTAGAACTAAAATGCAGCGGAGCTAAGCCCTGACTTTGTCCTCGCTCGGAATCACGCTTGGATAAAGGCGGTCCCTTTAACGTGACAAAGCGGTACATTATTTCTGTCATCGAAAGCCATGAGAAAGCACAGGTCTTCATCAAGTTCTCAGTCAAAGCTATCCCGGTCCCTCAGGAGTGGAATGGACAAAAAATACGCATAATATTTTGTGATATATTATATACATCACTTTTTTTTTAATAATACTGTCAGGAAATATATTGCATTGTGTCAGTGTGGGTTAAAACATATGTGTTTGTGGGCTGGTGTTCACAGTGCTAACGGACACCTCCATAAGCTCTGAATGACAGAAAATGAATCGAAACCTACCGATGAGTGGCAATAGTTTGGTTTATAAAAATTTTGGTTATATACATATAGACTCCACAGTCACGTGAGAAATGAACGAACGACTCGGACCAGAGGACTCAGAAGATGAACTACTCAACTGTGTTTCCTGTGTAATGCACCGCATAGCATCTAAAAGATTTACATTATATTAAAAAAAAAAACCAAAAACTAACAACTTGGACTAAAAGAATCGAGAGGTGAACTATTTCATTCTGTTTCCTGTAAATAACTGACACAGATTTTGTGACGCTTTGCTCATGCACATCCAGTAGAAAATGAACGAATCTTCGAGACGACTCTTCTTCTGAGTCATATTAAGGACTCATTTAAAGACTCTTTAATTCAACCATGGTGAACATGTTGGTTCAACAGTACAGGAACTCTGAACGTGCACAGCTATGAGAGTAAGAAGCCTAAATCTGAACGTGAAAATTATTTACAGGGACCTGGATTGAACTATTTCTGGTTTCTGTCTATCAGAACTATCCTCAGGTTTATATCTAGGCTTGTGACACTCGAATTGGTTGGACTTTTCATATAATTAATGGACGTTCGGTGCCACCCAGATTTTGAGTCTGGTTCCTCTCAAGGTTTCTCTACTCATACCATTTCAGGGAGTTTTTAATTTCCACTGTCACTACTGGCTCACTCATTACCGATAAACTTAGAAAGGACAAACTTAAACTTAAACTAACATATGAATTCATATTTCATAACCCATAAAACCCACAGAGCTGCTTTAGGACAATGTCCATTGTTGAAAGCACTATCCAAAAAAAAAAAATGTTTCGTAGGATACAGAACTCTAGTAAGGTGTATTTCAAAATTCTCTTCCGCCACTCGCCTTTCTTTCGTTCTACTTTTCTACAAGCCGACTATTATTCGTAATCAAGTACAATATATCTGACATCGTAACTTGTGTCTGGTTCAGCTTCAGTCGCCTTTCAAGCCGTGCCAACTTTCGAAATCTGTTCGTAGGCAAAATGGAAGAGGAGAAAGACGAAAAGAGAAAATCTCACTAGTAATTACTGTGGCTGTGTTATGAACAGGGGCCACCTGCAGATCACAGAGCAGCTGGTAGGCATATCCTCTGTTTGTGTGTGTGTGTGTGTGTGTGTGTGTGTGTGTGTGTGTGTGTGTGTGTGAGGGAGACTTATATAGCTGCCATCTGACATTTTCCCTGAAACTGGATCAATGTATTTACAATTTCAGTGCATCAAGGAAACGAGTCGATGAATATTTCAACCTAAAACGTAAATCTGAAACATGCCTCGTGAGTAACCGTTTACCGCGCCAGAATTCCGACCCGAATTCAGAGGAAACGTTCATCCGAGTCGAGTAAATAGGACAACCCGATCTATCGCTCTTGCCAAGTTATAGATTCGCCCTTGTTCCCTCAATACAGCCTCTTCTCGTATTCATCCTGAAGGGCCCAGAGGAAAAGCGCCGGGAGTAGTTAATATTATTGAACCGTTTCGTTTTAAAAGCCAGTGTTGCATGACACTGAGCCAAATCGACATTGTGCGTCAGTTAGAACAAACAGGTCAAAAGGAGCAGTGCAGTTCGCTTCACGATCCTGTGTGTTGCTGGCGTAAGAAAATCCGCTATAAAATCTCACCACCATGTTCCTCTGACAAGTCTTGTAAATGTTCCTGCTATAAAATTAAGAACAAACTTTTTCTCAGCTTTGTGAATATACATAACCTCCAAGAGAGGCCTGGATAAAGCTCTGTGTGCATGTGTGTGTGTGAGTGTGTGTGTGTGTGTGTGTGTGTGTGTGTGTGTGTGTGTGTAACCCACATGAAACAATGATGTTATTCTGTATAAAAAAAATGTGATTTGGGGATAATGAGCCAAACTCCAGCTGTGTTTTGATTGGCTGCTGGCAAAATTACTCACCGTAGTCGTCCAGAGACTTGCACGAGATGTCCAAGTGGGTGGAGCCAAAAGGGTTCCTGACAAATCTCCGCCTCCTCCTGAGATCATCTTCCCAGTAGTCAAGACGCCAAAAGTCATGCAGCTGACTGCAGAGAGAAAAACGAAAAGAACACATTAAGCAAGACTTAATTTTGTAATCATTATTTTTAATACAGATATTGGTAAGACATCTAGATTTAATGAATATGCATATTAGATATGCTAATATGCATATTAAATTTTTTTTTTTAAATGTAACAAAAATGAACAAAATAACATTTATGAGTGATCAGATATAACAAAGAAAAGGAATAATATATACAGGTAGTCCCTGACTTACAGTACGATGGAGATGCGTTACACTGTCGCCATCGTAACTTGACAATATCGTAAGATGAAACATTTCTTACCGAGGAGTCTTAAAGAATAATGTTCAGTATGGAGTAGTACACTTTGATTTGTTTAAATTTAATAAAATACCCAAACAAATAACCAAACAGAGCTATTTACATTACCGTATTGCATACACGCCACAGTCTACAGTATATGTATTGTATGTATGTGTCGACAGTAGGGGGCGGAACGTACGCTGTTACATTTGCCTGCCGCACGAAACTTTAAATATTTTTACAATTTTGACAATTTTTACGTATATCTATCGTCATTGTAAGATCGAAAAATCTCAAGTCAAATCATAAATCATTGTAACTCTGGGACCTATATATATATACATAACACTTCATATTCTCATTATTAAAAGTATTGGCATCCTTTCAAAAAATATCAAAAAAATTAACAATCACCTTATTTATTTGTTTGTTTGTTCCTTTTTCCAGAATTCAACATTTAAAAAAATATTTTTCTTTCTTTTTTTAGTTTTTGGATTAAAATCCTTAAAAATACAATCAACACCATATTTGTAAAAGAAACTGAATATAATCATACAATTAAGATCTAAATAAACGACCTCACACACACCATACTGTACTTTCATGTAGTGTATGTGAACTAAAACTAGAAACCACCAGATCTTATTTAATCCATTTGTCTTTCTTTAAACCGGATCTATTTAAATATTGGCGTCAGTATTAAATAAGTTAATAATAAGTTAATATTAATATAGGAGTTAATGTTTAATAAGTCCAATGCAACCAAAGCAGATTGTCACACATACACAGTAGTACGTAGAAGGTGTACAAAGTACCCTATAAAAGGAAACAACACTCTCCATAGGACCAAGGTGCTACATAAAACACCAAAATCAACACAAAGATAAAATAAGACAAAACACAAAGCTAACTAGGACACTACATAAAGTTTACGAGGGCAACATTCAGTCCAAACAAAACAAGAAAACCAGACAGTCAGACGGTAAACACTGCAGCATCAAGCAGTAGATGTGTGATCATGCAAAATGATTTGTTCATATAATAATATATACTGTACAAGTAAACATTGTTTTGTGCATTCAGTTAAATGAGATTGTTTATTTGAGTGTCTCTGTGTGTGTGTGTGTGTGTGTGTGTGTGTGTGTGTGTGAGAGAGAGAGAGACAGCCAAGTTCCTTTGGATTGAAGTTGAAAACACTTTTTCACACAGAGCCATGTAGTTTTGGATTTTGTTTTCTCTCAATAATAAAAACCTCAATTTAAAAACTGCATCTTGTGTTCACTTGTGTATCTTTTACTAATATGTCAATTAGTTTGATGATCTGAAACATTAAAGTGTGACAAACATGCAAAAGAATAAGAAATCAGGAACTTTTTTTTACACCAATGTATATATATTTATATATAAATTGCCAGAAAGGGATTAGTGTGATTTGTCCTTAAAGTGTCCATGTGCAGAATAAAGTGACACTGTGCTGTGCAAGTCCAGAGTTAAAGTGATGAGGAAGTGATGCTACCCGACAGGACACTCTCAATAGTCACCTGAGAGGATAGTTTAAAGTCCTTTAGGCGTCTCAGATGGTACAGATGCTGCTTCTTCACCAGGGTGCTGATGTGACAAGACCAAGACAGGTCCTGTGTGATGTGAACACCAAGATACGCAAAACTGTCCACTCTCTTCACTGGGGTCCCGTTGATGTTTAGCGATTGTTATGACCGCTCGTGCTTCGTGCTAAAGTCCACTATCAACTCTTTAGTCTTGCTGACATTCAGAAGAATGTTCTCCTGGCACCATCTCTCCAGGTTTTTGATCTCATGTAGGTAGATTGTCTCGTCATTGTTGAAGATCAGGCCTACCACAACAGTGTCATCAGCAAACTCGATGATGGTGGTAGAGTTGGAAGTGGCTGCACAGTCATGTGTGTATAGTGTTTACAGCAGGGGGCTCAGAACAAAACCCTGAGGAGCTCCAGTGCTGAGGGTGAGGGTGAATGAGGTGTGTTTTTCCCACCTGTCTGGCTTGTGGTCTGTCTGTCAGGAAGCTGGAGATCCATTGACAAAGGGGTGGGCTGAGTCCCAGGACCTCCAACTTAGAGGTGAGACTGGAAGGAGTTATGGTGTAAACGTTGATCTGTAGTTTACAAACAGCATTTTTGCATAATTCCTTTCAAAACCCGACCTGTGATGCCATCTGGTCCTGATGCCTTCCTGAATTCTCCTGAAAGCCCTTCTCACGTCATGCTCCGAGATGGTGAACGTGTTTACCTCTCCGGCTCTCTTAGCGTAGCCTTGAAGCGAGTATAAACTAAAATACTACCAACATCCCAACCATGAAATAATTCCAACATCATCATTACAGACACGCTATTTTGCACAACCCAACACTTCAATTCTTTAATTTAACTTTTTAGATTCTGGGCTTTTTAGTCGTTTCTCCCAGCCATTTACGTTCTACGGGAGACCCGTTTCTTTTTGTCCACCAAAACTTTGTAATTTTCTTCCTATTGAGCTTTGTGATGTATGATGATGTATGATGTTTATTTCATTTTATTCTCTATTTCTATGCTGGCAAAGTTCTCTGAGATGTAACTTATAAACTTGCTATATAAAATAAATCTTATTATTATTATTAATGATTTTGGAGGACAAAAAGGGGGGGTGGGTGTCAAAATTTTTTGCAGGTGATTGTAACTTAACTCGTTCATTCAGTGACTCGAGAACTCGGAGGATACAGCAACTCGGAATTTATGCAAAGCGCTCAGCTGCAAATCACAAAGCTGCGTGTAGTTAGATGTAATCTGTCCTAAAGCCACGATGAAGCCTCCCAGCATGAGGGGCTTCCAGGCAGCAGCCTTGGCAGCACGCGTATAAATAACAGCCAGTCCCATTACCAAACATGGGGTCGAATTACACATCTAAACGGCACGGCGCGCCTCGCCTGCGTTTTTTTACCGTCCTTTTTTAACAAATCTTGTAAATCAGAGGTAAGACTCCATATGCAGACAGCGTGCAGTTTAATGATGCTAGGAGGGAGGGCAGGAAGGGAGGGCCGGAGGGAGAAACGAGGGGTGGGGGTCTTACCACAGCCACAGCTCGCACTAATAAAACAATCCCCCCACCACCATCACCGCCACAGCGTACGGAGCAGCCGTGATTAAAATAATGTGCTGAAATATTCATCTAGATGATTGGTGAGGCCCTCGAGCGAGCGGTGGACTACTGCGTTCGTATCTATTATTGATAAGGGTGAATTAGCAGACGTGCAAAAAAGAAAAAGGAAAGAAACGAACAGAACAGATGTGAAAGAGAAAGGGAAAACAACAAGTTTCCGGCATGTGGGAACCATCTTCGTGAACGATTATTCCAACATTAGCAAGGACCTGGGCTAATTTTATTGCTCACAGCTAATGTGAACCATTATGGGCCAGGACAAGCATCAAGTTACTAAGTGCAGCTCTTTTCCACTGTGCTCAGGCCAGGGATGTTGCAAGAGCTTTAGCATGTCGATAGAGAGAGAAAAAGAAGGAGAGAGAGAGAGAAATAACACTGCAAGTAATTTACCACATCCAGGGTTTTGAGGGATGTTAAAGGAGAGTGATGATGGTGGTAATTGGTGGAACAGATGACAAGATGGGAAGAGACAATCAGCAAATTCCGTCATTGTGGTTTGTCTTCATTACAGGGAACGTGGGCAGAAATGTGCAAGCTGCTTGGTGATCATTTCACCACCAATGCGAAGCGAGTAGTTTATATAGTTGAAAAAACATTTCAATTAAAATAATAATAATAATAATAATAATAATAATAATAATAATAATAATAATGATAATCTTGCTACTTTTTTGTATAAAATACTATAGCAATGTTACTTTGCGAAATAAATATGTCGCCATTTATTCATGAAAAAAAGTAAGACATTAGAATAATCAAATCTATATTTAGTACTAAATAACTCCGTATTTATATAAAAAAAAATAATAGATTTATTACAATTTATTTATAAATAAATAAAAATATATACATACACATATTTAAAAAAATGTTTAATAACTTACATTAAATAAATACTTTTATAGTAAAACAGATCATTTTAATACTTCATTGTGATTCTTTAACGGATATTTTGATGTCAAAGCTAAACCAGATCGAAAATATAAAAAAATATTAAACCTGTTGTTAGCTAACATTTAGATTGTAGGCTAATAAATGTAAAAAAGAAACTGAATGAAAATGAGTTAATAGAAATGGTGTAACAGGCAGGTGTTATTACATCATAAAATATGACAGCAAATCGCTTTCAAATATGCAAATCCAAGCTATGAATTGCAGATTGGAAGGGGTGTGGGTGGCAGGTATAAAAGTTTGTGGGGTGGGGTGGGTGTCAGGGCATCTGTTTTGTTCTGTTTTTAATAAAGAAAGCAAACAGGCTGCTTCCTTCCTTTGGGACTGAATGCAAGATTGTCCTTCCCATGAAAAAAAAGTGAGGAGAAAGTGAAAAACAAAACAAGTCAGAAAAAAGCGAGGGAGTACAATAACAATAACAGCCAGAGCACTCTCTCCACAAGACGAGGCAGCCATTTACAAAACAGGGCTCGAATCCAAGTGCTTCCTCGAGCTATGGGTGGGATTATATAGAGCTCTCTGCACCCTGCCATAACACTGAGGCAGACTAAACAGATTAAAGTGTTACGGCAGGATCACATCCCATCCCGACCCCCCTGGCAAAAAAAAAAAAAAAACAACAACACGGAAACACAAAAGCCTGTGAATATATCTACAAATGTCAGAAAATCAGGCCATTGCAGAGACTTAGCCGACAGCAACACGAGCCCAGTCTCAGTTTAGCATCAATCAGGAGTGCGTAGTGTATGTGCTAGCATGTCAAAGGTTCATCACGTGCCACGGTATGAAAAGCAGTACACAGCGCCGAGGGCTTGTCTGCTGTCAATCCCGAGTCGAGAACCAGGCCTGTCTTCGCAGTGCGAGACGTCCGGGGACCAAATCTGCTTAAACGATTTTTGTAAATGCACGATTACACTGTGAAAAATAAATGCAGAACCCGCAAAAGGAACCCAAGCGATCACTGTTTACGATTATGACCTCCAAATCTGCCAGGAGAAGCTAGCAAGGGGTGGGGTAGGAATCCTTTGAGGCTTTGAAGCTTGCTGAAAACACAAGTCCCCGGCTGTGTATGATGAATGTGATTCAGTTTGACAGCGGTGCAGCAGCAGCGAGCGGCAAGTTCAGAAAAAAAGATTTGAGCGTTTCCTTTTTCTCCTCCGACAAGAAAGGAATTAAACGCAAAAGCAAAGCGAAGGCAAATTATAAAGGACAATAAACAGAATATTACTTGATGGCAGCATAACCCGTCTTGTCCCCGCAAACCATGTGCTTTTACTTTGGAAGCTGTTTGTTCAGGACAGGAAAGGAGTCCGGGCAATGCATTACGGCGCATTGGTCAGCAATTAAGACGGTTTTTTCATGTATCAGAAGTGAGTGAGTATCGTAATGAGGGTCTGGACACTCAGGGTGGTCTTGATCCGAGGGCGGCTGGGGGTGGGGGGGTTTTCCTGAGGAGGGTGTAGATAAGGGAAACACACAGCTGGGAGATGGATGGCCAGCGCTCAGGAGCGGTTTGAACTCCAACCGCTGGGAAAACCATCTCACACCAATCGTTTGTAAATCTGACATGCTGATTCTTGTGATGTCATACAGAATACAACCACTATTGTTCCTCATACGATCAGGATGGTATAGACGATCTGGAATCCTGAGAGGATTTTTCTTGAATATTGGGCTAAATTTTAGTTTAAAGGATTGTAGTGGGTTTTCTAATATATTGTTCTTAAAGCAATTGTAATTAATGTATTTTAAAAAATAATCGAAATATTTTCTCCAAATTACGACGGTTAGATTTTTTTTTCATTTTACGATGACCATAGCGATAAAATAGCAGCAACGTAGCAGCGTTAGCAACCTACCTCCACTGGCGAAACAGTGCTCGTCCATGCGCCTGCTGCCACATACATACAGTATCTCACAAAAGTGAGTACACCCTCACATTTCAGAAACCATTTGAGTATATGTTCTGAAGGGACAATACTATAGAAATCGAACTTGGATATATTTTAGAGTAGTCAGTGTGAAGCCTGTATAGCAGTGCAGATTTACTCTCCTCTGAAAATAACTGTCTTTGGACACAGTTTTGACATGTTTACTTAGGGTGTACTCACTTTTGTTAACTGTTATTTAGACAATAATGGCTGTATGTTGAGTTCTTTTCAGAGGACAGTAAATCTGTACTGCTACACAAGCTGCACATTGATACTCTAAAATATATATAAGTTTCATTTCTATAGTATTGTCCCTTGAGAGGAAAAATTTAAATTGTTTGGGGTGTACTTAGTTTTGAGAGATGCTGTATATGCTGTATAGTTTACAGTATCGTACTGTAAATCGCTCTGGTTTAAATAATGTTCTGTAAATTGTTAGATTATTAAAAAATTACAGTATACTACCCCATACTGTTCACCATACATATACAGGTAGTCCCTGACTTACAATAAAGATGCGTTTCAATGACCCTACTGTCTGTATGATGACCATTCGTAAGTTGAGCCCAACCTACCCAGGAGACTTAAAGAATGGGAATCAGTACAGGGTAGTATACTGTTATTACTTTCTTTCGGCTTTTCCCATTAGGGGTCGCCACAGCGGATCATCCGCATGTTTGATTTGGCACGTTTTTACGCTGGATGCCCTCTCTAATGCAACCCTCCCCATTTATCCGGGCTTGGGTGACGCCAATAAGAAGGAGAGAGACAAGAGTTAAAGCTGGGCTTTGGAACACCAAAAACACATAGGTCAAAAAATCGCAAGTCGAACCATCATCACTGTAGTTTATACAATACGGTACTGAAAATTTCTCTGTTTTGATAAATTTATGCACTGTAATTTGTTAAATGATCAACAAATAACAGAATACTACACCATAATAATTCATGTCTCGTCTTGATATTTTCAAGTTACAATGAAGTTATCAAAACGCATCTTCTTCGTAAGTTGGGGACTACCTGTATAGTCATATGATGCATGTTCATGAACATACACTTAACATATCAAATCTTGTCAGATAAAGATGGAAAAGATCAAAGATAGCTATAGGATTTCACCAGTGGTGCCTTTAATGAACAAATCAATTAAAAGCTAGCTGACTAGCTATAAAGTGATTTGATTTGTTTTTATTAGTAAAGCCACATTAACAATATATTTGAACAAACTTTATCCAAAACATCACTTACTTGATATTAATTTCGTATTTATGGAACTGTTGTATAAAATTTCAGGTTATACTGAATCGACATGGATGTGATTAGCAATGCCATTTATTAGATGGTGATAATTCCATATTTAGTCCCTATTTGCTGTGAAGGCCTGGGGTGCAGTCAGACATTCATCTCAATGGATGGTCAAAGTTCTATAGTAGGATTCTCAAGATCTTTCACTCCAAACCATGTAAAGCATATCTTCATGGAGCGGGCTTAGTGCACAGGGGGTATTGTCATGCTGGAACAGGTTAAGGTCCCCGAGTTCAAGCAATGGGGAATGCTAAAAGATCCAAAACCATTCTGTACAATTGTGTGCCTCTAACATTGTAGTAACAGTGGCTGGAAAATGCAGGTGTCCCAATACTTTTGTCCATAAAGTTCTTGTCTAGACTTATCTAGCAAACTAGATACTACTTTGGATACTTTATTATAAAGGGTTAATAAATATATAAGTATAAGTTTCACTTATTGGGTACTTAACTAGCTGGACATGCTAAGACTTGTAGGATTTGTCCACAGTTTAAAACGTTACCTCATGAATTCGTCCACAATTTAGTTCTTTTTTCAATTACTGTGTTAAAGAAGCATTCAGTGAGCACTAAAACAAAAAGAAGTCTTATACACAAGTCTATCCAGCACACTGTCCCGGCAAATGAAAAAAAAAAATTACATGACATGACTTGATCCTCCATCGTGTCTCAGTTTTAACAACAGTGACATTTTAATTGTACTGAAACCAAAAACCGACAAAAAAAAAAAATACAGCTCAAAGAAAAGATCTTTGCTAGTATATCGCTGGCTAGACGCCGACAGTCGTTTCATCTAAATGGCAATCACGGGCTAGAATGAGCTCCTGATCCGCTCCACTTTAGCAATCCCACGTCTCCTGACAGACATAAAGGATGGCACAGGACCCGCCCCTCCTCGCAAGAAGCTCAGATTTATTAGTCCGATCAGCCATCAATCACATAAATGGACTTTTCTACTGCATTTTAAAAGCTAATTTCCACAGCGCTGATAACCACCACGACCGTCTCAGCAGAGCGACGGTCATTATCAACAAAAGTGTGTACTGTAAATGCACAACAATGGGTTTGTCCGCTTAAATACGTGAGTTTGAGGAGCCTCTGAGTGTTAGATTTAACACTCCACTGTCCACGGGGGACGGCCTTTGTTTGTGCACGGCCATAAAAAAATCCGACAGCCATGATTCAGGCTCAAGCGGCGCAGTGGGAAGTAAAAGGAGAAATCGAGAATTTCATAAGAAAAATTTTATATTTATATATCATTATATATATATATATATATATATATATATATATATATATATATATATATATATATATCAGTGGCAGTGTTTGGGTATAGAGGAAGAGAGACGGCTTGTTTGAAAGGCCGTGAAAATATATTGGACTTATATGGGGACGATGTGGAGGGTTTTACAACAGGATGGTTCCCATGACAGACGTTCCTATTTCCTTGGCGCAGACACGGCGAGATATAGTCGGATTCCGTGTACCGCTGTACAGCTGTTTCATTCGAGATAGATTCGCTAGGCCGGTGTGACCGAAAACAAAATGATTGTCTTGCATAGCAATGTGTATAGAACCATACATTGCCCAGAATATCTGAAAAGCAGATTGAGTCCAAAAAAAAGACAAATAGATATTTTTCCAAAGTGTATGATGTTGCACATATTAATCACCACTATATATGGAACTGCTATAGTTTCTATATCACCATTTAAGGTCATTCAAGACATCAGAGTTGTAGTAACAGCTCGCAGGGCTGCTTTAGACCAGAGTACTCAACCAAAAAAAATAAAAAATGGTGGGATTCAATAAAACACCATTATATTCTCTTTCAATGCCTCCATTGGGAGCATAAATGGGATGTAATTAGCATAAGTGGTGCTAATGATGGGCCTCTCTGTGAAATGCACAGGGTCCTGCTTTTTCTCAGTGCTACCACAACGCCGGCTTTGAATAAATACTTAAAAAAGAATGAAGTCCTATTTAAAGCATCATTCTTTACATTCTGCATCTTTAACTGTCTGAATTAAACATTAGAGGGTGTGCTGTTATGGGGAAAAAGTGGTAGCTCAGTGGATAAGATGGTCATGGGTTCGATTCCTGGTACGTCCAATCCCACCACCAAAAAGCTGCCATGGCTGGGCCTTTGAGCAAGGCCCTTAACCCTTTTCAGCCCTGCTCAGCTTTATAACAGATAACTGTAAGTCGCACTGGATATGGGCATCTGCCAAAATGCCGTAAATGTAAACACGTCTGATGAGCATGTAGTAGCAGAATGCCACTTTGGTCAGTTGTAGAATGACACTTTTTGATTGGTCAGTAGTAGAATGGCAATAATTCTACTAATACTAATAGTAGTTAAGATTAGAATTTAAGATGCTGGGTTACTGATCAAAAGGTCGGATTATTGCCAAGCTGCCACTCTTGGGCCCTTGAGAAAGGCCCTTAATCCTCTGTGCTCCAGGGGTAGTGTGAGATGGCTGGCCCCGCACTCTGAAGCACAGCTTCCTACATTGCTGGGATTTGTGAAGAAATATAAATATATTTTGGAGCTCAATTAAGTATTAAAGAAAAACATCAGTGGGAATCGAGTCGATGCCCCAAAATTGATTCGTTTTCAAAAGCGGAACATCTTACATCATTTAATATAGTATAATTCCTTTAATTCATGTATAGTTGCTTTTAATGCTGTGGAAAATCTCGGAAGCAAGTTAGTTCCTCTTGTAAACAATCAACCCTTTACCAGCCCCCAATTCCCCCCCCTCCTTCATTTGAAGTAAATAAGACAAAAACCAGAGCTTGTCATGCTGAAAAGAAAAAGCTCTTCTTCACTAAAGACTTTCCATTGTCTGAAAACCTCTGACTGTTACAAAAAAGTAACACTGAACACTGGAGACTTTATACATAACGGTTGCATAAACATGCATTCTTACGAAATATTTTGACATATCAACTATTATAGAGGTTGTTTTTTTCATCTATTCGGTTATATCGATTGTCTGAAGTAAAAGTTTGTAAACTTTAACACTTTTACTTGTCACATATACAAAGTGCACTCCTTCTTTTTGCAGCTTGTTAGGAAGCTGAGGTCTAAAATTGGGTTAAGGGCCTTGCTAAAGGGCCAAACAGCAGCAGCTTGGCACAGCTAAGGGTCAAACCTTTGACCTTTTAACCATTGAGATTCCACCTTCCCCAGGTGTTCCTATAGTAAGTTGTTACTTTAGGAATAATGGATGTTTAGGAGCACAATGATAGGCAGAAATATTTATCGAGGTTTATGTTATAGAAAAGTAATCAACTGTCAGGAATATGGTCACAATCTACACTACCCATTACCCACTCCACCTCATGGGACCATGTCACATGTTTTCGCACCTGAGACACTTCCACGATTCACCAAGCCCACAGTCTACCTCACTATTTGGCCAGGATTTTTATTTAAAAAGAACATATATTTTTTAAAACACTCGCCAAAGTGGATACTTTTGAAAATGCTTGACTCTAAAAACAAAGGCTTTCAAAAATGACGACGCAATTTAAGTCAGAGCCAGAAAGTAAATAAACACAAAGCTAAAAGTCTTACGTTTTGCGGGCCTATGCATGAAAACTTGGTGTGGCTGGAATTTGAACTCACAACCTTCAGATCCAAAGTTCGCTGCCTTAACTACTAAGCTACCACCTCCAAGGGTTCTTGCACATGCTTCTGTTTCCCGAATCTTACGTGACATAAACACCCTCTGACCAATCAGAATGATTTCTAAATGATCGAAAATAAATATAAATTGAAATTGTAAATCAAATAATATTACATATTAAATTCCCATCTAAATAAAATCACTTATAAAAACCTGCTAAAGACCATTTTGCACTATAATATATTAGGGAAAGATTTAGAACACAGCATAAATAGATGGTTTATAGGAATTTAAACATCATCATTTTTTGGATCATAAATCTATGAAGGAAACTGGATTCATTTTTCATCCGTAATTGAATTAAACGCTATTTCTTTGTAGGGACAGGGGAATTCGAAACCCACAATCACAAACGTCTGACGAAAGCGATTTGCGAAGGAAATATGTTAATCCCTCCTTTCAAAATATATGTGACATGACTCCTCTAGGGTCAGCTCAAAAATGGTAAACTATTACATTCTTTCTTTGGAGCATAAATCACTTGGGAGGGGGTTGGGGGGGGGAGGGTGTATATTTGGCAAGCCGAGCTTGTGAATCTCCCTTTGGCTGGAGAAGTGGCCTGGCATTCCCATGTGCCGTGTTGTAGTTTCAAAACGATCAGCTCTCACTCCTCAGCCCAGCCTTTGAGCTCGGGCTTCTCCCACAAATTGCACAAGACACATTTCAGCCGGATTGGAGAATTCATAAAGGGTCCCATCACATCATCGCAGGCCAACTGGCGACCATATGCTGGTGGATCATTCAGTTTTTCACTCCTCTTTATTTTTCATCCACGCTAGCTTTTAATATCTAATCAGAAGAATAAAGGAAGACACTAAAGTTACATACAGCCTGGTCAAATCAGACAGAGTGGAAGTGACCGGCATTGGGCCCAAACATCCCTTATCAGTACTAATCCTTTGACTGGATGCGAACATGTGACCCTTTCACCGCTCAGGTCATTAATGTCATGTAAGGACACGAGGCTCTCTCTTTGTATCCTTGCTATAAATCAGACGTAACTACCTCCGAGTGTCCTGAAGGATACGAGTGGCACTTGTCAGAGCGATTGAACAGGATGAACACAGACACAACCTGCCTGGGTGAAAGACAGAGTTCTAGCGCAGGTCAGACGGCCCTTCTCGGCTGCTTCGCCAAACCGTCCATCTACTTTCATCCAGGATGGGGCCGTGGATCAGAGGGGAACCCCAGATGCCCCTGAAATTGATGACAGTGCAGATGGGAGTCTTTCCAGAGATAATTAGTGCAGGCTGCAAGGTTAAGCATGCCCTCGGGGAAGGGAAGCTTGAGTGGAGGTTCAAGAACAAACAGATGAACATGTATTGAAAAGAACAACAAAGGAACAGATTTGCATGGGATTACCCTCCACACTATTACTATCACCATCACAACAGATTTAACGCTGGTCAAATGAAGTAAGGTGTATGGACCAGGTTATTTATTGGGAATAGAGTAAACTGAAAACATCGGAGAGGAGAGATTCTGTTGGCGCTAACTTACTTTAAATTTGAGAATACAACCATGTTTGAAGATGTATGACATTGTCTAATAGTTATCATTCATAAACAGTGCCCACTTTATACAATTTAGTGTTGATTTGTAATTAGAGAAGTGATTTAGCAAGATCATTAATATAAATCTATGATTTGGCTTTCAGTTGGCTCTATTTTCAGACACGCTGCTACATAAAATGTATATACTGTCCCTTCTGTCTAGAGATGGGTATATTATATTATAACCATATTATAAATATTATGATTTATAAATATACACATATATGGAGTCTTTGGATGTGGTAGGATAACATCTTTCCTGTGCACAAAGCCAGCTCCATGAAGATATGATTTACATGGGTTGTAGTGGAAGATCAACCTCAACCTTATTAAACATCTTTAGGATGAACTGGAACGCTGACTGCACCCCAGGCCTCCTCATCTCACCTACAGCAGTCCCTGATATTACTAATGGCCTTGTACCTGAATAAGTACAATTCTCCAAAAGTACACTCCAAAATCTAGTGAAATCCTGTGTAGGTGTCCACAAATCTTTATCTATGTAGTTTACAGTACATACCATAAACAAGTCAATCGTTACAAGAGAAAAAAAAGACAATCTTCTTAAAATGTAAATATTTCGAATTCTTAAAATACATTTCCTTACTCAATACCGCCATTCTTTCCAGAAAGCTTTATGTTTTGAAATTACAGATTTCTTTTTTAAATGTTACAATGTAACACTGTTACACTGGAGATTTCTTCCAAAAACTTGTATCAAAACCAATTTCAGTCTTTACTCTTTGTTACAGAATATAATATCCCAAAATATTGTGGTTATCAACTTAAACCTGATACTGGGTATCGAATTAAAGGTAAAAAAGGTAAAGGTGCTTTATATTTGTCACATCTACTTTACAGAACAGTGATTTTTTCTTCGCATATACCAGCGATGTTAGGAAGCTGGGTTTGGAGTGCAGGGTTAGCCATGATACAGCACCCCTGAAGCACAGAGGGTTAAGGGTCCAAAAGTGGCAGCTTAGCGGAAGAGGGGCTTAAACCCCCAACCTTCTGATCAGTAACCCAGAGCCTTAACAATTGAGACACCACACTATTAGTATCATGAGAATAAGTGCACTTCTACTACTGACAAATCAAATGTGTCATTCTACTACTAACCAATCTAATATGGCATTCTACTAATGACCAATCGAATGTGGCATTCTACTACTAACCATTCAAATGTGGCATTTTACTACTGACCAATCAAATGTGGCAATTACTACTGACCAATCAAATGTGCTATTCTACTACTGACCAATCAAATGTGGCAATTTACTAATGACCAATCAAATTGAAGAATCCAGACCTGCCATGGTGAACGACAGACACATCTGCCTAAGAAAAGTTCTAGAAAGAGAAATAACAATGGAGACTCCATTCAAAATCCTTTTCCAATCTATGCTACTTATTACAGCATCTGATATAAAAAAAGAAAATTCTCTGATATCCAATCCACAATTTCTTTTGCTGCATTTATCAATGTAAACCCAATCGTGCAAATCAAAATCAAAACAGTACCAACTATACTTCTGACAAATCAGAATATTCTAGCAGTTTTAGTTCTAGTTAGACAATGCCTTGAAGTGATATCTTTAATTACTTAAGTGAAGACTTTGCTTTTTGATACAGAAATTAATTTCTGATACAGTTTCTTCACCAACCTTTCCAACACGTTTTGCTAGTATTGGCCATAAAACTGAATCCAGAAATCCTTATGCCTTGTACAAACAGCTTGATCTATACATTGAAAGTTACAAAAGCTCTGACACTGTTGACTTCATGCAAAAATCTGTCCCAAATCCAATTGAAATCTTTGCTACATGCTAAAGTATCTTTAACGCAACATATTTTCTATGTTATATGATCCACGTATGCAGGAATTATCCCAAAACAAATACAGATTTCAATACAGATTTTTTTTTCTAGAGGACGGGACAGACGTTACAGTTCCTGCCTCTGTGAACTCTGTCTCGAGTTTTATTTTGGGTCAGACATTGTGCCTCGAGGTTACAGCTTTCATCCCTGACTGCTACGGACGTTCTGAAGCTGAAGAGGCTCATTGCAAAGATCAGTTCCAGTCTTTTCTATTTCTGACTAGAAATTTAGCAAAAATGGTTTAATGGAGAAGCCTAAACATAAGGGGTTTCCTTGAAATATGCTAAGAAATGAATGAAGCGCAAACCTTGACCATTTTTTGTTCTTAAAAAGAATATTGAAACCCCACAAAGGCTTCTGACATTACGGTGCAAAATGCATGTCATTCTTTCTGCCTTTCTACCTCTAAATTTAACCTCTCTTCCTTTCTTTCTTTCGTTCTCGCTGTCAGGTATTAAAATGAATAGGCCCTTTCAGCTCCACCCACTGACACGGCTTTGCCTGGGCGCCTGTGACTGAAGGCTCCATTCCATCACAAAGTTATTATCCAGGACCAGATAGCTGCCATAGATCACACGCACAACCTCGAGCTTACCGTTTGTCAAGGGAAACAGCATCTCCCCCCTCGGCTTCCCTGCAGATCAATACGAGCCACCTTCCTTTCGCTCATACGTCCTCTCTCTCTCTCTCTCTCTCTCTCTCTCTCTCTCGTTCACTCTCTCTCGTGCTTTTCATTTTCATCCATCTCTTCTCAACTGACGCCAAAAAAAGGTAATTATACAAGCGAAAGCTTTGAGAATCGATACTCGAGTCAGTTAAGGTCCAGTGAGTTAAGGTCCAGACACGTCAGTTCTCTGTCAGCTGTCAGCCACGTTGCTGACTTGGACAAAGGTAACAAAGGGACTCCTGTTTTTCCACATAGAGTCCGAATCGTTTTTCCCCATTGCAGAAGGCCATGCTGGAGCAATTAGCGCCGGGTCGCTCATGCAGAACAGCGAGCTAAGCTTCGAGATGAGACGAGGCGTTATGGGGAACTCAGTGAAGTCAGCCACACGCCACTGCGTGACAGAATATATGCTGATGGGGAACAAGTCAGCTTTATTAATCACAAGCTCCATTACAGTTGAGGTGAACTTCATGCAGACATGAGCATGGAAGTGAACTCCAGAGAGGACGTGGTGTTTTAATCTATCTATCTATCTATCTATCTATCTATCTATCTATCTATCTATCTATCTATCTATCTATCTATCTATCTATCTATCTATCCATCTATCTATCTATCTATCTATCTATCTATCCATCCATCCATCCATCCATCCATCTATCATGAGAGCTTAAAGAAAGAAACCAATTATTAGTCCGAACTTTAATTTAAACTAATTAAAAAGTTAAAATGAAAAAGTACAATAAGTTAATAAATAAATAACATTAATAAAAACAGTTTTTCCAATTTTAAATTTGTTTATAAATTAAGTGAAAATATTTATTTATTTATTTATTTTCAAAAATGAGAATGTATTATTATTATTATTATTATTATTATTATTATTATTATTATTATTATTATTATTTTATTTTATTATTATTTTTTTTAATTATAACTTCCTACTTCCCTTCTTACAACAACTATAACACTTAACATTTTTTGTTTATTTTCCTTCCTTTTCCTTTCAACTCCTTTTTATATAATTTCTTTTTCTTTTAACCATTTTTCATGTTTTTAACACTTTTTTTTTTTACAACTAGCAAACAATCTTTAATGATATTTTCTATACAAATATATTATTACTAATATGCAGCATTACAAAAATAAAAAGCAAATCCTCTTTAGTAGTTTTATTTCATATTTAAGACACTTTCCATGCGGTCTCTCTCTCTCTCTCTCTCTCTCTCTCTCTCTCTCTCTCTCTCTAACGTAAACGTCTCCTAAAGATATAACATGATTTTACATAAATGTCACAGAAAAATTTAAATATGAATATTTTGGATTTTGTTTGACTATAAAACACCGCTGTAGCGTCACTACGTCATTGAGTTTGTTTACAGAGCTTGTTGTACAGCTGTAAAAACGGGAACAAAACATCAGTAAATGAGTCCATCATTTTGCAATTCCATGGATTTTTTTCGGTCATTAAATCCGTCAGTCTGTCCAACATCTCCTTCTCTGGTGACGCAACTGAAATTTATAATCTGCTTCCCAAGGTTAAAGGTCAAAAGAGCTGGAAGAGCTAGAAGGAAGGGCTTGTGGGGGAGGAAGGTGGTGATGTAGGCGAACTCTCTCTTAGATGGGAAAAAAAATCTGACATCCAATTTTCAACTTGATTTATCAGTGTAAAGTTAAAATTGATAGTGTGTCATTACTGGTCTAAGAGCTGTCTACCCGAGTCCTATCAAAGCCTTCTCGTTTTGATTTAGTGGAGCAGATCAATACAATCCTATACTGTTTCAATTTGAACACTATTGATTTTCTGATGCTGACTCAATACAGGGGACATTCATCATCGGGCAAGCGTGGAGTATGATCGAACCGAGCCTCGGCGCTCTCAAGCTGCTTATTTGGCTTTCAGGTTGTGAAGACTGTGAGGTGTGTATTTGAGGCGCAGATATATATATATATATATATATATATATATATATATATATATATATATATATATATATATATATATACACACAAGTTTAACCTATTTGCACCAGCATAAATGTCATGCATTAATAAAAAGATTTATTTACATATAATTATTAGTATTATTGCACTATACTTTTATTATTTAAAAAAAAAAACAATATTTGGTATGTAGATCAATTTCCCATTCACTAAACTGTTTCTCGAGCAAGTTTTCTCTGCACCGTTGCTGCTACGTGAATATGAAATTATAATGAATATAGTCACATAGAATACAGATTAACATGGCAGAGGTAGAGCTGCATCTTCCTGCAGACACAACAGGAAAAAAAAATGTCTTGTTTTATTTCATCTTTTTTCTTTTTCTTTGTTTTGTACAATAAAGGCCTGTTTGTGAAAGGGGCATGCGTTAGAAGTCAGAAGGCACTTATGTAAATTGATGATTTGATGTTTGGCTGAAACCAAAGTTATAAAAGCGAACTATTTGTACCATATTGAATTGCAAAGCTTCATAATTTTTCTATTCTATTCCATTTCCAGTCTCTTTTATATATATATATATATATATATATATATATATATATATATATATATATATATATATATATATATATATATATATCCATCTTTGCATCATATACATTGCTGTCCAAGATGATCCTGCTTGAAGAAATGGCAAGAAATCTGCTGAAGTAACCAAAATGTTTATTATTATTATTATTATTATTATTATTAGTAGTAGTAGTAGTAGTAGTAGTAGTATTAGTATTATTATTATTATAAGTATTTAAATAAAGTGCAGAGAAACTCATGTATGTTTCCTTCATCCAGCATTTTCTACCTTTCACTATTCCTCCAAGTCTCCCCAGGCTGTAGCACATCATAAAAAGAAAAACGCAATTCGAAGGCATTCATGCTCAAAAAACACACACTTTGACGCAAATAAATTTTAAAACTCACACACACACACACACACACGTGCACATTCCTAATGCTGGGGGGCACACTATTTTACAGCACCAGTATAAATGGGAAAGTTAATGTAGCATTGAATAAGACTAAGATGTTGAACCGCAACACTGCCTTAAGCCTATAAACATATTGCATCATTATTCTTCTGCAGGAGGTTACCATTAAATTTCAATTCGTTGCAAGGTTTTTTTTTTCTCTTGCGCTACCATTTACAGTCCTCGGCAGCTCAATAACCTTTTGTCTCAATGCAAATGTTATGGCTCCTCGGCGCTTGCTATAAATATTTGACTAAGCCGGATAGAGGTAGCAGAAACTTCCAGCCAGGGTGTAAACACAGCTATTTATTTCTCACTGAAGTCGTTAAGAGAGAAAAAAAGGGAATGCTGGGGTTATAACACAATAATTAATAAAGCAGTGATTCATATGGAAATGAACTTTTAAACTGATACTACATTTAATTATCATGTTATTAGAGAATAAAATGCAAAAGATAAGGTGCAACATTTTTTATTGTGATAATTTTTGGAAACCCAAATAATGGCTCATAATGATCTAATTAGAGTCTAATATCAGTGATGGATGAATATTTCTATGTGCCGTCTATCTAATTAGTGTTTCTATGTACGGAATTTATAAGTCATTTATTATTATTAGTAGTAGTATAGTAATAATAATAATAATAATAATAATAATAATAATAATAATAATAATAATAAAACTATTTATTTTTTAACTACTCTGGCCAATAAACTTGATTCTGATACTAAATATATGTTAATTCCATATATTATTTAAACTCTAGCCCCAATGCATTTTATTCTGGGATATGACATTATGCCACCAAGAAAGAAAATAATAATAATAAAAATAAAAATAATAATAATAATAATAATAATAATAATAATAATAATAATGTTAATAAGAAGAATAAGAAAATTACTATTATTAGTTGTAGTAGAAGTAGTATAACAATGATGATATAATTAAGAAGAGGAACATAATGATAATAATAATAATAATAATTATTATTATTATTATTATTTTTAGTTGTAGTAGAAGTAGTAAAATAATTAGTAATAAAATTATAATATCGAGAAGAAGAAAAAGACAAAGAGGAAGAAGAAAATTATCAGTAGCAGTAGTTGAAAAAAGAGGAGAAGGAGCATTTATATTTATTAATATATTTATTTATTTAGTTATTATTTATTTGTATTTGTTTGTTTGCTTGTTTATTCATTCAGCTGTTCATTTATTTATTTATTACAAATATTTATTTATTATAAATACTATTTATTTATTTATTATAAATACTATTTTTTGTTATTCATTTATTCCACCTATTATCTAATTATAAGCCCCCACTGCAGTTTTTTTTTTTTTTTAAGGGGGTGTTCTTAGTTTATTTTAGTCCATTAATTCACTTTGATGATGATGATGATGAGGATGATGATGAGGATGATGATGATTAAAAAAATAAATAAAAACTACTAAATACTATTAAATAAGTTAATTAATTAGTTAGTTAATCAGTTAATCCCAGCTTTTATCTATACCCAAGCTTCCACCGCATCTCATGTCACCAGAAAATGGTTTTATACCTGCTTTTTACTCACAGGAAACAAACTGCGTGGGGGGAAATATAAAATCTCGCAAAACTGAAAAATCACAACCGATGAATTCATTGTTTCAACAAAAATCCAAATTCAAAAAGATCAGACATACAGCACCGGACGCTGTTCACTGTTTAAACCCAGAAGTGTTTTTCCTGTTGCTACTTTGAGCAGTAAAGAGTAGAGGACATTTTCCACCAGCAGTGCTGAACTTCTTCAAATAAAGATATAAAGAAAGCCAGGACCACTGTTTCAGCAAATGTGTAAAGAACGGCTGTGGCATGTGTGTATGGGCGTGTGTGTGCGTGTGTGTGTGTGTGTGTTTGTGTGTGTGTCCTGGACTTTCTCTCCATCAGTCTAACAGCTTAGTTAAGCACTCATGGCAGCTGGATTTACATATATCCGGGAGGCAAAGTTTATGATGTGTTTGGAAACATTGTAGTGAAGTGACTTCGTTGATGTCAAATCTCAGTCCTGCTGGACGACACTGAATTAGGCATACATTTAACTATAAATACAAAAAACATACTACAAACAAACTCAACAATTTTCTTTAAAATGCTCCTTAATATCCATTTTTGGCTTCATTTCATTACCACATCACTCCTGAATTCTCAAATCGGATTGGACGAAAAGTGCTGATTCATTTATTCACTTTCTAACACACAAAGGCTTGATCACATGACCGGTGGCTAATAATGATGCGATAGCTGTATCTATGGAGAAGATTAATAGAAGGAGTTTGTAGTTGCAGTGCGTTCACCACAGATACCTATAACGGCTCACACGCTCTGGTGTTGTACCACTTTCGAGCACATTTCTCCAGCGAGGAAACAAGTCTGCGGTATTTTTGCTGACCGGTCGTCTTTTATTTCCGCGTCTACATGTCTGTTTAAGCATCAAATCTCGTTCCTTTCGGTGTCTGTACACGATTCACGCCGAGAATTGGAAACAGTTGGATCACTTTTAACAAGGCCCGCAAGGGCGGCTTAACAACCACCAGGTGTACAGCTGTGTCAGTAAAAAAGAAAAGGGGGCGATGGGTATCGCAGGAACATGCACCACACACACATACACGTGCATACACACCCACACACACAAACACGTAAGCACACACAATCTGACCACCAGTGAGGTGTCTCTTGGGATTTAGTGGTCGGTTGTGGTAATTGAGTTTGCTGACCTGCAGCCTGACCCTGGTGGAAAGCAAGAAAATGACATTAAATAGCGTGTGTGTGTGTATTTTGTGTGTGTGTGTGTGTGTGTGTGTGTGTGTGTGTGTGTGTGCACATGATAAAGTGTAAATCCTGGCCCTGGCAGGCGAGAGCACTTTTCAAGGGCTAAAGTCAAGATTCCATGACAAGAAACAAACACAGTAGACACACTCACACACACAAACACACAGACACAAACATAAACACACTCAGAGCTATAAACACACCTATTTCTCTGCTGTGTCCACACACAGTGGTCCAGAGGGCCGTACCTGTGCGTCAGCGCCCCCCAGGCTCCGTGTTTGTTAGTGAGGATGTTGACGATTTTCTGTTTTAGCTGATTGGCAGTGACGCGGTCGCGGTGCTTAGCAGCACTGATGAGGTGGTCACACATCTTCTCCTCCTCTCTTCTGTCGATGGCGTACTGCGCGCAGCTCGACTACAGAGCCGGGGGGAAAGGAGGACACAGAAAGAGTTGGCATTCTTTGGAAAGTTTAAAACATGTGCAATATCAAGGTGAAGGTTTGAGGGTTCATAGGTGTTTGTTTGTCACATATAGACAGACAGATAGATAGACAGACAGAGAGACAGAGAGACAGACAGACAGACAGACAGACAAACAGACACACAGACAGGTACGGCCCTTTATATTGAGTTTGTAATCTTGCGTACTAGTGTAGATTTATTCATTACTAGAGATTTAAAGCACTTTTGTACGTCGCTCTGGATAAGGGCGTCTGCTGAATGCCGCAAATGTAAATGTAAATGTAAATGCAGACAGACAGACAGACAGACAGACAGACAGACAGACAGACAGACAGACAGACAGACAGCTCTGACCTCAACTCTACCGAACAGGATGACTGTAAATACGGAGAATTGGTAGCTCAGTGGTTAAGGCTCTGGTTTACTCAATGGATGGCTGGGAGTTCAAGCCCCAGTATTACTAAGCTGCCACTATTAGGCCCTTGAGCAAGGTTTTTAATCCTCTGTGCTCCAGGGCTGCTGCATTATGGCTGACCCTGTGCTCTGAACCCAGCTTCCAAACAGGTTATGCGCAAAGAATTTCACTGTGCTGTATATATATATATATATATATATATATATATATATATATATATATATATATATATATATATATATATATATATATATATATGTGTGTGTGTGTGTGTGTGTGTGTGTGTGTGTGTGTGTGTGTGTGTGTGTGTGTTTAAAAATAAGGGCTATTCTATTCTCCCGACTGCACCCCAGGCCTTTCACCTTACTTACATCAGTACCTGACTTTACACGTGAATGAATCTCACACATGCACACTCAAAGGGACTAAAAGGATCTTCATGTAGAATGGGATGCTTAAAAAGCAAATATGACTCTTAAGTTCAGGTGTCCATAAACTTTTGTCCATATAGTGTATAATAGGTGCTATAATATACATTTTTAAAACAGTAAATATTTCTATAAATGTGAGCTACAAGCCGTAAAACCGCAAATATCCTTCAGGCCTCGTTTCAGACGCTGCATTTTAGCTGTACTTTACACACACACACACACACACACACACAGCTGCTCTTCAAATCATTCCATCCGAGCTCCTCGCGAGGCTGCGAAGTATCGCGGCTTCTCTCCAGAGTAAAGTCGATGCTAGGCAGCGAGCCTGACTTCATCTCTCCTGCTGAAATAAGATTGTCTTACTGCGTAGCACCCATCCCCCCCCTCCCCGGCTCCTGGGGGGATCGCTGGCTAATATTCAGAATCTAATTTGCTAACAGAAGCTTTCGGGCAGAGGAGGGATGTGGAGTGAAGGGAGAGCGGGAGAGAATGAAGGAAGGAGGGAGGTGGTATAGAGGGGAAGGGGGGCGTAATTGAATTTCCTGCCTTATATTTGAATTCTGTCAGATGTTATGCCTCGACATATTCTTCAAACGGGCGATAACTCAATCTTGCGGTGTCATCTCGCTTCTAGCGTGGAGTGCTCTGACAAATATGAAGCATTATTTATCGCTTCAGGAGGAATACAGGGCTTTTGTAGTGACACCAGTTTAATTGTAAAAGAGGGCTTATCAGTCCGGATCGGAATAAAGTGGACGGGAAGAGGGATGAGGAGTGGACCGTTTGGCAGACGCGACGAATCCTGGGTCAGGCAGACTTCCCTGTCCTACCGCCAAATCCGACTATCTTTACGTCTGAAGCGGTTTATCTGCCGGGTCAAATATCCTGAAGAGCTCTATATCAAAACGCTGCCTAAGGGAAGCTGGTGCATCCTGATAAGAAACTCATCACATCTGCTGCAGAGAGAAGACGAGTTGCTCGGCCTCTTGTGTATACTCTATATAAAACAATCGTATTTCTTCTTCTGCTCCTTTCATAGTGTCTTCTTCATCAGTGTCACTATAAATGACTTGAAAATCCATTAATATCACTGATGTGTTTACTGGAAAACAACATCAATATGGTTCCTTACACTTAAAAATACCTGATACCATCATCCAATACCTCGCTGTGGGAAGTGATGTAATTTTGTGTATGCTGTCACGCGGATAGACAGAAGATCTGGACGCATTTCGCGATAACAATCACGAGCAAACTGTACAAACTAAGTTATCTTATCTTAAATATAGCACTCAGCACGAGGAGGTTGCCGATAGCAACAAAGATGTCTGATGTTTGGTGAGCGAATATACCTGCGTATATCCAGTGTGTTGTCTGGAGCATGTTTTTATTTTTTAATGGGTAATACACAAATAAACAAACAAATAAATAAATACTACTTCTCCTACTGCTAATGATGGTGATGATGATGATGATGATGATGATGATGATGATGATGATGATTCTACCAAGTTTATATTTGGCAAATCATTTGCCAATGGAAGTAATGCAGGAATTCAATCCATCAATCAACTAATGAGTAATTAAGTTAATAAACAAATGAATTGGTGAACAAATGAATAAATACTAAAACAAATGTATAAATGCTAAACTAATAAATAATCAATTACAAATGATGATGATGATGAAGAAGACGATGACAATGATAACGGTAAACCCAGACAGTCCAAATGATCACAAGTACTACTAATAAAATAAACAAATAAATAAACAAACAAACAAACAAACAAACAAACAAATAAATAAATAAATAAATAAATAAACGAATAAATAAATAAATAAATTAATTAATTAATTAATTAATAAATGAATGCATAAATAAATGAATAAATGAATAAATAAATAAATAAATAAATAAATAAATAAATAAATAAATAAATAAATTTGAATGTTCGTGAAAATAATGTACTCATGTAGATATGTAGCTCAGGAAATCATATTTTCTGTAGGATCACTCCTGAAATCCAATTACTCAACACTTTCAGAGGTCTGAGATTAATAAGATCCAGATGTAAGTATATACATCTATTCAGGCCACATTAAACTCCCAAAACACAACCCAGTGCTGTTATGTTTGAGATATTTGAGTAGTAATTTGTGTAAAATACCTCAAATTCAGCATGCTTGTGGACATCTTCGGCTCGCTGGCGGTTCAGGATGAACTCGGCTTCATTGGCCACTCGCACAATGTGGTCCTTCATGGCATGACACAGGAGTCTAACACAGAGTAAAGAAAAGGTCAAATAAGAGATTTTTATAAAGTGAAGTAGGAAAACTGTAAAATAAAAAACTGAAGTTGGAATAATTGAATATTATGTGAGAATATTGTGGTTTAGGAATTAAAAAATAAATAAAATAAAGAATAAATGAAAAACTTTATTATTCAGAACAACAGCAGAATTTATTACAATTCCAACCTTAATAAGTTACAATCTGTTCTTTATATCGTCCGTTTAAACTAATAAGTCAGTATAAAATAATATTTTTATTTAATATGATAATCGTACGTAATATAATACAAATAACAATAAAAATACATATATTTATATGATGTTATTTGTATTATTTTACAATTATTGATGTAATAATTCTTTGTAATATTCTATTTTTAATTATTATTATTAATTTATTAAATATATATATCAAAATAAATATGAAAAAGTATAGTATGTAACATTAAACACTAAATATTAATAACATAATATTTACATTATATATATTTCATATATAAATAATGCTTTACTAATTTTAATACTTAATACCTAATTGACAATCGATGCACATTCTCTATTCACATATTTGCTCAACCATTTTTACACATATTCTGTGATAACCTATTTAATTATAGACGGCTATTTAACTACAGTTGTTCAATGCTAATATTTGTACTTCTGGAAAAAGCTAAACTTCATTCATACTTCCAGCCATTCATTATAAAACTGAATAAGTCAATGTTCAGGTTTTATCATCCACCAGACTTTCTGATGCCAGTTACACCATCACACTCCAGTATAAACTCAAAAAGCTCATTTGCAACAGCTCAAAGTCTCCGGTGTCATGATTACACCCTATTTTACATGTCATTAAGCCAGCGTTTGGTATAATTGTGCTTCTCTGGTGCATGATACTGAGTCTAATTTCTTTTTATGTCTCGGTTGAAGTTGAATTCATAACCGCATTCATCAATCTCAGGCATGTCCTGGAAAAGCTGACAAGCACTGAATTAGCTTTCTGAGGCTTGACAAGGAAACAAGCTGTAAACCCCTTTTCCCCTGCTAATAATATGAGGGACAAAATACAGCTAGTGCAGATGCTCATGCCTTCTGCATGGACAGTGGATTTGAGCACAACTGGCATTTAATTTTTGTGGTACAAGCCACAATGTTTGTTTATGAAGAAGCCAGAGGGGGTTTAAAATTGGAATCATCTGCATTTGTACCAACATATGAAGACTAACCTTTTATTAGATGTTGTCACAAAGTCACACCCCTCTTTATAAACTATTATTTCGGTAAGGTGTGAGATTTAAATTGGTCAAAAAGTGAACATTTAACATCAAAATGTAGAATTTTGTTGCTTTTAAATAATATTTTTCCTGAATTGCACATTTCAATAGTTTTTTTTCTCAGATACGTAGATCTGTCTGCACAAAACACTCACAAATTACACAACAATAAAAATTTCACTGACAAATTTAGCTTTTCTAACATTCCAGGCTCAGGCCATTGAAATCGACACAAGAAATATTACTTCATCACCGTACTGCAGTGAATAAACTATTATTACAAATATTAGGTAAAAAAATAAAATTATAAAAGCAAAAAAATAAAAAAAGTAAAATTAAATATTTAAAGTAAATAAATATATAAATAAAATACAATAAAAAATACATTAAAAATTATATATATATATATATATATATATATATATATATATATATATATATATATATATATATATATATATATATATATAAGATATCCAAAATATAATGTATGTATAAATATACATAAATATAAAAAATATAGAAAAATAATCAACAATTTAAAATTTTAGCTGAATAAAATACAATAAACTAAGATAAAAAAAATTACAAATGTTGAAAATTTTACAAAATTGAATTTTAATACAAAATGACTTTTAAGCACTGTCTAATGTTGATAACTTAGTTGCCAACTGTCACGGTATAAATACAAATTTTATTTAATTATTTGTGGTATTTAATGTGAGTGCATTGATGGGGGTTGTGTGTACCAGTAATGTATTCTATTGTAAACTTTTCTAGAACCAGCATAAAACTTGAATCTGATTATATTACTTGTGCTTGGAACATAGAATTTTCCAGACTGAGAAATTTGATGGAAATGAGTAACCAGTTGTAATGACATTTTTGTTTGCTTGGGTTCTTGACCACTCTGCCCACTCCAATATAATCCTAACAAAACAATGCAACCTTTTCATTACGTCTATGACCACCACACATTCCAGGCTCGTAACTTGAAAAATATTAACACTGACCACATCAGAGAAGGTTTTGAACTGCCACATGCTCTGCAATACAACCCACGTTCATTTGTAATGTAATTTCATTAGATGACAGATCTGCCTTCTGAAATTCTGTCCCATTGTCTGCTTCCCCTCGACCGGAAAACGGTCATTAGGGCCCATGTGGAATATGGAGCTGTTCTAGGAATATCTGCCACAAACAATAAGGACAACATGGAGACAAATAGGAAATATATCGAGACTTTTAGTTTCCGCATGGCCCGAAGCCTGCATATTGTGGTGACAAGATGAAACCACACTATTGAACAATATTCTAAAAAATTGTTAGTCATTTTGTCAACTTCCCAAGATGGTCTACTTGTCCTCGATTGATGGACATTCATGGAAATCAAATAGTAGGTGAAACGTGATGGTATACAGTTTGTGCTGTGTATGCAATTACATATTGTGCTGAAGGCTTGTGTGTGTGTGTGTGTGTGTGTGTGTGTGTGTGTGTGTGTGTGTGTGTGGACACTTGTGTGTGTTTGCAGAATTGTGAATGATTATCCTTATATCCTGCTTTATGCAGTATTATATGTGTGTTACAGTAGAGCTGGTAAAAACAAAGTGACAGCGGGAAAGGTGTCTCACTACAGATGTACAGTGGAGAGAGTGATAGACGTGCCAGCACCCTGGACAGCGCCTGTCACTGCTCACTCACACTCTCTGAAAAGAAATCCAAGTCTCTCTCTGTGTGTGTGTGTGTGTGTGTGTGTGTGTGTGTGTGTGTGTGTGTGTGTGTGTGTGTGTGTGTTTGAGGGGACAGATGGGTCAGCAGATGGATATGCAGGCTAAGCTGGCTCTGATCAGCTCTATAAAAAAAAAAAACACAAACAAAACACACACACTCACACACACAATTGTGTTAACACTGTGGCTTTCCTTTGAGACACTTTGTTGTTGCTATGACACAGTATGGTTTACTATGACACACGTTTGTAGTATGACAAAATATTTATTATGATACACTGATGTGTTAATGTGACACTATATGGTGTGTCTCTGTCATGCACAATGGTGTTAATGTATAAAACTAGTATGCTGCTGTAATACGCTCATGTATGAGTATATGACTATGAGTATTACTTTATTATGACAAACTATGGTGTTACTATGACAACACCATAGTTGTCATTGTGTATTATAGTACACAATGGTGTTACTATGACACACTACAATGTTACTATGACACACTACAATGTTACTATGGTACACTATGATGTTACTGTGTTACTGCACTATGGTGTTATAATGAGACACTATGGTATTACGATGATACGCCATGGTTTGTACGCTTACTTTGTTACTAAGATACACAGTAAAATTATAAATAGATATATAATTGTAGCAATATTAATTTTCATGACACAATATGGTGTTATTATGACAGTATATTTTTACTATAACACACAATAGTATAATTATAACACACATTGTTACTATAGTATAATATATGGTCACAATAAGTGTGACTGCTGTATACAGAGTGAACTTTGTATAATTAAACCGGCAACGTGGACATTGATGTATGTCTCTGTGATGTTTTTGAAATGTTTGTATCATGGTTGCCAGATTTGGCCAAAAAAATAAAAAATTCAGTGGAACATTACTGGAAGATTGGAACACATTAATATATATTACTTTCTGGCAAAACAATGAGTAACACACATGGTGCTAATTTACACCTGGCCTTGGCAAAGCAGACAGAATGACCACAGCTAATTGCACAAAATTTAGCAAAATAGCCAGAGTATGTAATTACCCACACTTCCTGTTCCTTCCCACTTTGTGAGAAATTCCATCTATTTTTGTCCCTATTACACTCTAATACACGTTGCTTTAACTATGCCTTCAGGCTTCTTCATTCAGTCTTATACAGGAACACCTTTGTAAGGTTTTTAAGCCGAATATCGTCTAATTGCACCTGAATCAAATTTCAGTATCTAATTCATTTATTTTATATTAGAATTGTAACAACATAAACACATTTTTAAATTGTAAAAGTTTAAATTTCATTTCAATAGTATTAATTGGAATGTCTTGCTAATTTATTTAACTATTATAAGATATAATATATTATATACCTACTTTAATTGATTTTTTTTATCCCAATGCAGATTATTAAGTAGGTTAATGATATATGGATGAAGGTGATAAATAGAAATGTTTGTAGACACCTTTATGTGCTTTGATGTATATCACATTTAGTCCCCATTTGCTGTCATAATAACCTCCACTAATCTGGGAAGATGTTCCACTATATTTCAGAGTTTGCTTTGTATGAGATTCATTTAGCCACAAAGATGTTAGGAAGAGATATAGGTGAGGTAAGGAGGCCTGGGGTGCAATCGGCATAAAAAGATTCATCCTAAAGGTAAAGATCAGGGATCTATTGAAAAAGATCTTTCATCCCAAGCAAGAATATCTACATGAACATGGCTTTGTGTTGTCTTTGTAATGCAGGAACAGGTTTGGGTCCTCTAGCTCAAAGAGAGTAAAAATCTAATTCTACTACAAAGATGTCGTACACAATTGTGAGTCTCCAAATTTGTGGTTACAGTTTGGGAAGGATCCACAAGTAGCTGAAAATGTCAGGAGTCCAAATACATTTGTCCATATAGTGTATGGTATTTAGGGTATAACTTGATTTTTATGTGTGGCTATTCTGCACTTTTGGAGAATTTTGGCAGTAATACCTTCCTTCGTTGATTAGCTCGATGAAGGCCAATCCAGCGTTCTTCTGTATGGAGTTCTGCCATTCCTAGAAAACAGGACAAATATTCTTATCAGTTGTGATCGAACAGTCCAATATAATAAACCGGCTCAAGAGCTGTATTTGTATTTTAAAAGCATCTTTCGTGCCCATCCTCCAAAGACATCTACAACGCCTCAGTGGCAGTCAATGTGACAAAAAAAAGAAAGGTTACACATCAACGAGTGAAAGTTAACACTACTTATAGCTAAAGCCGAGTTCCTGTGAGAGCAGGGATCGTTTCGTCCTGTGAGAACAGATCCATAAACGCAAAGAGAGAAAAAGAGAGACGTAACTGTGGAGTGAAACCGTATCCCCTCGCCTCTTAAATACAGCCATTTCCTCTCTTTGAGCACCAAGTGACAGACCACTGAAGACTTCCATCCTTCTGGCTCCACTCGCCTGGAGCGCTGCTGGGACCCGTAGCAAGTTTTATTCGCTCTGTCTTTCACACACAAACACGCAAAGACACAGAACATGGGTCTGGAGCTGATTAAGAGGCCGTTTGGGAGCTTGCTCTGGGAAAACTCTGAAGCTCTCCTGTTTGCTCACAAAAGTAGGAGTGTTGGTTTGGGGGTAAAAAAAAAAAATGGGGTTGAAGAGAGAGGGGGGTGTCTGTAGGCAAGGAAAAAAGAGAAGCTGAAAAATGTTCCCAGGTCCTGGGGTGAGGAGAAGAGAGGGTTCAGAGCAGACATGCTGGGATGCCCAGAGCAGAAATATGAGTGATGCACTAAAAAAAATCATTTTCACAGACTACATCAGTAAAAGACTTCCTCGTATCCGGGAGGTTAGGATAGGTCAACAGTTCTCTCTCGAGACTCTGTGAGTGACAGACGCAGTCGGCTGTGTGCGAGTGTGTGAGTGTGTAAAACAGTGTGTTTATTGTAAACTGTGTTCTCTGCTTCCTTATGTAGTATGCAGTTTACTTATCTCTTGGGACACAGAAGAGATGTCACTAGTTTGAGTGGAAGCAACATGAGAGCACGCCTAAAAAAAGAATTATTTTTTCCTAACTTACCCTTTCAAGCATTATTTGAAATTATACACAAAATGATTAACACTTGGAGGGAAAAAAATTAACAAAATTATAAAAAAAAAATTATATTAATGAATATAATAATACAATATGATACATTTTGTAATGTAGCCAAGTATAAAATATATATTGTGTTTAGGTCAATTGTATGATGCAGCAGATTTTGAAGCAAAAATGGCATAGAAATTGAGAGAAATGCACATGCCTAATATATATATATATATATATATATATATATATATATATATATATATATATATATATATATATATGTGTGTGTATATACTGTATATGTATTAGGGTAAGATTCAACGATTTGTGTCAGTGCATCAGCATTAAAGGTAACAATGTAATGCATTGATTAAAAAAAGTGTGCATCAGATTTTGAAGTTGGCATTTGATATTTATATATAATATTTGATCTGTAGATTGATTTCTCCTCGCTAAACTGTTTCTCAGCAACGCAGCTGCTACGTGAATATGACGTATCACAACACTGCGGAGAACGAGGCGTGTCCTGAGAGTCACATAGAATACAGATTAACATGGCAGAGGTAGAGCTGTAACTTCCTGGAAACAGAACAGCAAAAAACATCTGGTCTTGTTTGATCTTTTTTCTTTTTGCACTATAAAGGCCTGATTGTGAAAGGGCCATGCGTTAGAAGTCAAAAGGCACTTTATTATTTGCTGTCTGTCTGAAACAAAGATATAAAAGTGAACTATCTGTACCATATTAAATTGCATAGCATCATATTTTTTCCACTGCATCGTATTGCATTGAATCACATTTTGTTGAATTAAATCGAAATCGGATCTCACTGCATCACTGTAGGGGTGAATCGGATTGCATTGCATCCTTTAGTTATGGATATATATATATATATATATATATATATATATATATATATATATATATATATATATATATATATATATATATTAGGCATGTGCATTTCTCTCAATTTCTATATTGTTTATATATACAGTATATATATAAACAATATAACAAGACCATTTCTGTTTAAAAAACCTAAAACAATGCCAACAAAATGTGGCTTGACCTATACGAGTTCATACACAAGGTGTGTCTATTCAATAAAAAGACTGTATTTCTAACTTTCAGACAAAGTAGGGAGAACTGATTGTGAACACCTGAGTGGTGACTTTGAACATGTCTTATGACGAATATCAACACTCTCGGCAATTCAGTTTATTGTCGGTCTTCGCCTAAAGTAGTTTAGGTGTCTGCTGTGAAAAAAATGCTAATTTTTGTGTCAATTCAAATTTTTTTGTACATTTTTACGAAACACCAGCAGAATCTTTGCAAATGATTACTGAGGCTTACGGAAAAGACTGCACGTCTCATGCCCGTGTGTTTGAGTGGCACAATAGATTAAGTGAAGGACGTAAAAATGTGGATGACGATGAACGCCATGGACGACCTTCCACTTAAAAAAAATAAATACAATAAATTGTGGAAAGAAATTCAACAGATTTTACAAAAAGAATGAATGCAGAACAGTGAATCAGCATAATTACAAGGAAGTTTTGACAACGCTGAGAGAAAGAGTCAAAAGTAAAGTCTTCATCAAGGCAATGTGCTGGCTAACACAGAACTTTCTGTCAAACAGTTTTGGTCGACAAATACATTACTACACTTGAACATCCTCCATATTCAATAGATTTAAGACACTGTGACTTTTTTATAAGGTGAAATCAGTACTAAAAGGAACACATTTTGAGTCAACTGACGCAGTAAAGAAGAAAACAGCACAGGTTTAGAAACAACTGACAAAAAAACGATCTGCTCCACACAAACAAGACTGCAGTGGTGTTGAATGTAAACGGAGTGTATATTGAAGGGGAGACACATTAGAACTAGATATATGTAGAACTATATGTATATATAAAAACAGCACCTTGGAATATCTCATATACCAGCAATTTCATATTTATTACAGTATCTTATTATTATTTTAGTTACATTTTACTGCTATAGAAGGTCTGCAAAGCAAGTCAGTTTTTGTTATCACTTCTGTTATAGCAGCTCCAAACTGTCTTTCTCTCACCGGCCTCTTGTTTTTCTCTCTCTTGAAGTTAATAAGACAAAACACACAGCTTGTCATGTTAGCGGGAAAGCGCAAGCACAAAGTTCTCCGTCTTGAAGACTTTCCCTGGTGTCTGACAGCTTAACGTTACAGCTTTACCCCTGACTGTTTCAGAGCGTTGACATTCAAAACCCCTTCTGAAAATGTTACATAAACACCACCTTGTCTCCATTTCCACACGTCTTTTCAGTCCACTTCGCTCTTTCAATTGAAATAATATTGCATTATGCATGAACGAGGAAGCGAATTCAAACAACAATGGGTTTCTGACCAAAGCTTAATATTATGCCTATGTGTGAACTACACGATATGGACAAAGTTTTGAAGACACCTGACCATAAGATTCATATGCGTTTTTTGTCCATCTTATTCCACATTGCCTGAAAATCTTCCCGTGCACAAAGACGACTCCATGAACAAATGCACTACATGGGTTGGAGCTGAAGATCTTCAATGGCCTGCTATAGATCTCAATAATCCTATTGAACACTTCTGGGATGAATGTAAATGCTGACTGCTCTCCAGGGCTCCTCACCTCACCTACATCAGTACCTGACTCTACAAAAACCAATGAGGCTGAATGAATCACACACAAATCTCCACAAACACACTCCAACACCCTGGAACATCTTCTCAAATAGGACCAAGATGCAATATTGAATGTTTAAAAAAAAACTCTGAATCTTATGGTCAGATGTTCAAACTTTTGTCTATATCATGTTTATCAATGTCTCACTTAACTACAATTGTATGCACATTTGTATGGTCTTGTACTTTATACCATTCTTTTATGCTAAGTCATTTCTCATATTTAGATTGTTGTGTGTTTTTTCATAAATTTTGAAGAAAGATCAGGGCCTACAGTATATTAGGTCTAAATGTGAATGAATTAGAGTATAATGGATGATGAATCAACCAACAATTAGGGCAAATCCCAGCTCTAACCACCTTATGCTATGTAAAATGTCATGTTCATTGTTTTAAATGTAAATATCCGTACCCATGTTAGTCCTAAGAAACAAACCTAGCTCAGCATGAGACAATTGCAAAGCGCATCTGGTTCCCAAATGTTCTGAGTGACCCCCTTAGACCTCCCTCCTCTTCTGTTTCCTCGTGTTGTTTTCTGCACCGTGTTTGCAGGCTGCTGGCTGCAGGCTGCAGTCTGGACCCTGTCAAACTCTTCATTTAGAACCCCAGATCAAATAGTGCTCATGTGACAAAAATAAACACAGGGAAAAAAATGACATGTGACTGACCGCTCAAAGCCAATTCCAAAATCGAATCAGCTTTGCTTTCAGAGATGGTGCAGTAAAGCTCATCTTTCATGCCCTTTTTTTTTTCATCAGGGATGTGAAACAATGCTCCCTGTGGGGCGTCGAATGGGATTGTGAAGTGAATTAACACTCATGTGTGCACCTCCAGAAGGTGGTAATATGATCCGTCATGTAAATAGAAAGTGTGATCACGGGCTGAGGACTGGTGAGGGTACAGCTAAGAGAAATCTGAGAACAAGAGCGGAATTTAGACTCGGTAATGGGCAGGAAGAATGCATGGTTCTAGAGGAAGAGGGGGATGATATTGAGGATAAGAATAATGTGCATGATTTAGTTTACATCAATATCCATAATGCTTTGAAGGACTGTGATGATGCTTGAGAATTAAAAGACTGGAATAACGCTAGTGTTTCGGAAATTTACATTGACACAAGTCAATACTGAAAAAATACAGCATGCTGCTGGTCTACTAAAAGACACAAAACACTTTCACAATGTTTTTTCTTTACTCAGACATTTAAAAAAAATCAATAAACTCCATTGGATGATGCGCACATCCAGCAATTAAAACCGTCCGTGTGGAAACATAGCAAAGGTTAAGTTTGGTTTCCTGATGATTTACGTAATTTGAAACACCATAATTACTTAAAAACATTTACAAGAATATTTTTCTTCAGGCTCCATGTTGAGTTTGGTTTCACTAATAGTAAACAAACATTCGCATAAATTCACAAAACTTGCGATTAATTGTTTCAGAATCTTCTGTGCACACGGTGTGCACTTTTGGGTTTCTTCTGGCCATCTTGCTGTTTTTCACACAAGACTTTAGCTCGAGGCCAGATTATCTTACCGGCTCCTTAGCCCCTGAGATAACTTGCCACACTGCCTGCTCTGGTTCCTGTTCCTGTTCCTGACCCCTGGTTTGCTCTGCCTCCTTAGTTACCTGGTTTGAACTCTCTCTCTCTCACTCTCTCGCTCGCTCTCTCTCTCTCTCTCTCGCTATATATATATATATATATATATATATATATATATATATATATATATATATATATATATATATAATTGAGTAGTTTTTTGTACTTCTACTTATTAATTTAGTTTTTAAAATCTGTAATTTTACTTTTAACCAAACATGTTTTGTTTGCAGTATAGTACATATACTACATTTTAAATCATATTAGTTACTAAGTAAAAAAAAAAAATGTAATAAAACAAAATAATAATGCAAGGGGAAAAAATTGCACCCTGAAAACTACTGCACTGATCGATTGATGGGCGAAAGAACAAACAAGCTAAACTCGCAAGAAGAACGATGGAGACGCACAAGACAGACCCAGATAAAAGCTGCCAAATCAAAGTTGTTCAATGTGTGCCCTCACTGTCTGAATTCTGAAGCTGCATTTGCGATTTCTCTCATTATTATAAATTACGTTATGAAAGAGGATATTTTTTTTGCTGCAAAAGTTACTGCAAAACTCACAATAGACTCAATTCATTGACTAGAGGTTTCTTTTTTTTTCTTATTTCCTAATGCACTTTAATAAAAAAAAAAAATTCCTTCAATTTACTTATTTGAGATTTATATCCCTCTACTTTTACACTTATTCTACTTCCCCTCACCAATTTTCTTTTATAAGATATATGGTTATAAAAAATCCAAAAATATTATATATTTGTATTATGCTCCTAAAAAAAATCTTCTAGCATTCATCCCAAACTCCCTTTCAAATTTCTTAAAAAAAAAATCCGAACCATCAACAACCATCTTTAAAACAAACTGAGTATGAAACTATGAAAACCCACCCCAAAAAGTCTGTAGTATTTTCCTCTGTGTGCTGATTGGCTGAACAGTCCTTAATAGATGCTCATCAATTTGCGGCGTCTCAATTTGACCTGTTAAGAGCTAGACCAGGCGCTTTGCTTTTATCTGCCCTTCGCCTTCGCCAACATCTGGAGGTCCTCCAGCGGTAAATCTCCTTGTCTCCACGATCCATCCTTTAAGCATGTTTAAGCTGTTACATGGAATCGACCTGCATGACCTTCAGTACAATTTCTGCCACTCTGCAGGACGGAGACACCGGCTGTCTGCGGTCTGCAATGATTCAGCATAATTAGAGAACATAAATAACCCCACCCCTAAAAAAAAAAAAAACAGTGAGATGATTATCACTAATTTATTCGTAATACTGACAGTTTGCAAAGCAGAACAGGGCAAAAGGTCGGTGTGGCAAAAACCCTTGCTGTCTGGGAGGATTAGAGCTGAGACAACTGAGAAAGAGGTTTGAGTTTGAGGTTGTTGGTAGCGAGGTAACGGCTCTGCCTACTGTCTGAATGGAAATACGCAGCACTGTGAAAGAAATGTGAGTAGCTGTACAAGGTACAGTCATGGCCAAAAATATCGGCACCCTTGCAATTCTGTCAGAAAACTGTTCCAATTGCAAATCTTCTGGTAAGAAGTCAAACTTGATACGATTTCACACAGAACTCAAAAACAGACTGGACAAAATTATTGGCACCTTGTCAACATTGTAAGAAACAATTGCTTTTCAAGCACATGTAGGCAATATAGTAATCACACTTGCAACTATTTAAAATGGAGAAAAGTCCACTCAACCGTTGTGTTGTGTGTCACACTGAGCATGGAGAAAAGAGTTGTGTAGAAGTGTTTATAGATAAGTTTTTTGGAAAGACATGGACAATCTCAATGCTACAAGTCCATTACTAGAGATCTTAATGTTCCGGTGTCCACTGTGCACAATATAATCAAGAGGTTTACAGCCCATGGCACAATAGCGAACCTCCCTGATTGTGGACAAAAGAGCAAAATTTATGAAAAATCACAACCAAGGTTTAAGCTGATCTGCAGACACAGGGTACAACAGTGTCGGCTCGCACTATCCGTCGCCATCTGAATGAAAAGGGGTAGGAGACCCAGGAGGACACCCCTGCTGAGACCCAGGAGGACACCACTGCTGACACAAAGGCTGACAAAAGTAGAGCATTTTGATAAAGGACATCATGGCACTGTTTACTTAAGAAAAAAAAGGCCTTCAAAGAAAAGGACACAGCCCCTACATTCAAACATGGTGAAGGTTCAAAGATGTTTTGGGTCGCTTTGCTGCTACTGGCACTGGATGGCTTGACTGTGTGAATGATATCATGAAATCTGTTGATTATCAAAGAATTTTGGGGCACAGCGTAGTGGACACTGTCAAAAAGCACTCGGAAATGGTTACAACAAAGCACTGGAGATTTCTGAAATGGCCAGCAATGAGTCCAGATCTGAATCCCATTGAACACCTGAGGAGAGATCTCAAAACAGCAGTTGGGAGAAGGCATCCTTCAAATCTGAAGTGACCTGAAGCAGTTTGCAAAAGTAGTCCAAAATTCCAGTAGAGACGTACAGTAAGAAACTCATTCATGATTATGGGAAGCCATTGATTTCAATTATTTTTTCCAAAGGGGGTGCTACCAAATATTAAGTTAAGGGTGCTACCAAATATTAAGTTAAGGGTGCCATTAGTTTTGTCCAGTGGATTTTTTTTGGGTTCTGTGTGGAATTGTATCAGATTTGACTTTTTCTCTCAGTTTTTTTGTGTTGTTACTATGCAAACAAAAATATTAATATGTGAATACCAAAACATTTGCAACTGCAACGATTTTCTAAAAGAAGGGTTACATTTTCTGACAGAATCGCAAGGGTGTCCGATATTTTTTTGCTTATGACCATGGGCGTAAATCCCAAAAAAAGATTATTTAAAAAAATCACACTCTCTATTATATGTATTCTCTATTATATGAAAAATTGATGTATGTATACCTAAATAATTGTGCATTTAGAAACAGTTGAGTTCCCCTTCCTCTTCCTCACAGTGGTTTGACCCACTGCCTGTGTTCCCCAGTTCATCTCACCTACTCTACACACACGAGTCAGGTGTGTGTCTGCGGCTCAATTAATGTTCAACTTCATTAACTAGGGGATTTTATTCACTTTAAATAAAGCGATTCTCTTTAATGTAGTTGATGCAGACTCATTCATAAATTAGTTGCGGCAAAAATGCTGATTAGCGATGTAGTTTTCCATGAATCTGCTCTATTAGCAATTAAAATATCACTTATCTAGTGAACGTTAGCTTGTTTACGATAGCTTGTAGCATAGAGCACTGACACTAACACGCCAAAGCTGTTTCCCATACAGTGTTTTATTTGGGACGACTTGGTATAATGTTAATTTAACATTAACACACAATTAGCATATTGTTTATCCGTGCATTTACTAAATGATCACTGTGCTACATCCGAACTGACCCCACTGTATTTTTATAATCAATTTCTATTCTGTTCTTAAATGTCCTAATTAATTTGTAAATAAAATGTTAAACCTTTATTTTAATTCCTTGTTTTTATTGTTGTGATTTTTTTTATGATAGTTTTACTTAATTCATGCTTATGACTGCAACAATTTGAATGATGTCTGGATTAAAAATTAGGATTCTGATCATGGGAATTAGTGGAAATTAATGGACAATAATAGTATCATGTATGAAAACTAAGCTACATTTAGACAAATATGTTATTTGTATGAATCAGTGTGAGACTTTTTACACAAAAATATCGCTCTTCTTCTAAAAGAAAGCGAATCTAACAAGATGATAATAATTCAGGCATGAGTTGAGCCAAAGATAGAAGATTAAGCGTCTCAAACCAAAGAAGGAGAATATAAATGTGATATAATTTAAAACTATTTAGAATTCCGAAGATGCCACGTTTTACAATATTGTTTTCTCTCTTGTTTTCTCATGATCACTACTTCATTTTCTCCAATGATGTTTTCTTTTTCTGGTGTATGTCATTTAGTACGTGTTGGAATCCAAAATCTCTATAATGAAGTTACTAATATGAACTTAAAGTTAAAGTTGATAAATGATGCCGCAATGATGCTGCCTCTCGGACATAAACCGAAAAATTAAGTAAAGATCACGAGGAAACATGTTTATGTTGAGGTCACAAGAAAACAAATCTTGTGTCTGGATCACGAGAAAATTAAGTCGTGATAAGGAAAAATTATATTGCATGGCCTCTTAAGCCTTCCATATAAAACAGTTATTATTACCCTGTATGTTATCCATGATCAGATGATTTTATGCAGACCTGGCAACAACGTTTTGACTGTTCTCCATCTCAGTATTTCTGAGCAATAAATATAATGCAGACATTTTGAGACTTGCAAGCTCTTCAAAGGGCACACATCGTATTCTTTCAATCCAGACTTAACAAATGGGTCAAAAAGTAAACAAAACATATAAAAAATAAGTATATTTAGAATAAAAAGCTGATAGCTCAACATCTTCTCAAACAGAAACTTATAATATGTCTCAAAGTACAAGCAAAAATGGCTCAACAGGCCCAAAATATAACATTACGTCAAAACACTTCTATCTTCTCTAGATCAATCCTTTCCTTTTCAGGCTAGCATTCCAGCTTCATCCTGAGAGAGTGTGTATAAATCATGGCCTGTGGAGTGCTGGCTCCAAACATGCCCCGATGGCTCAAAAAATGACATTGGGCCTGATATCGGGTTTCACCCCTCCAGGTCCTGATCGATAGATCAGACCTAGCTTTTACCCTGAGAGCTTCTAATGGCAGGAAGTCCTGGAGCCGGGCGTAATGCTATCTCCGCATTGATGGAGGGAGGAAAGAGGAAAGGAAGGGCTGAGGGATTCTGACGCTGCGCTCAGTAATAACTTCAACATACACCGAGCACCCAGGCTCACTCGTCAGCCATAAAAACAAAAGAAATGGCAAAAGAAAAACTTCAAAAGAAAAGGAGCAGAGCAGCAGGACTTGCACTGAGCGCCACTCAGTCTGGAGGCAGGAACCTTTATCAGGCCTGGTCTATGGATGTGCAGAACTTCACGAGTATTAACTAAATCTCCTTCTGAGTGGCGTGTTCAGAGATATGGACAGCACTGAGGTGCCACTGGCTTCCAAAAAGCCCCACGGAGCTCTACAAACAGCAGGATCCTCCGAGAGAGACGCTGAGGTAATGGTTTCCTTATGGGCTCGCTGGGCAAGACTGATGGGCTGACAGAAGGTATGTTAAATATCTCCTCCTCTGATGGCAACACTGGGAGTTTGACCCTTTTGAAAGCAAAGGCTTAACAAGAGACCAGGGAGATCAGTGAGCTGTAATATGTCACTGGGAGTTAAAGGACTGCTGGGAAGCTCCTGTAGGATCCTATGCTGAGCGTGCCCAGTGCTTGTCAGGGGGCATCTTTTAACGCATTAGACCAGAAAAGTTTGGAACAGTTTCAAACAAGATCATTCTGCAAAGTTAAGATGACAATTTCTTTTACAAAACTCACCGGGTCAAAGTACACACGTAAATTTTTGCTCAAGAGAAATACAATTTCCTTGAGCTAGATACACTCACCTGAGAGCAAAGCAGCATGACCAGCTCCACCACTGAGGTACTCGACTTCATACACACCAGACCTGATGAAGACCAGAAAGAAAAAAGCGTTAGGCATCTATTCAACACTCAGGTTCATTGATATCAATAGAAATTTGTAAGAAGATATCTTTGCTGTCGTAGACACACTTCTGGTATTAATGGCAGGTAATTCCTCCATCCTAAAGGTTATCAGTAAAAAAATATGTTCCAAATTTTGTCTATTTCTTACAGCAAAACAAGGACATTATAGATACACCAAAAATGAATGCTGTGGAACTTCCAGAAAACAAGTTAGTTCCTTTTGTCAGTTATGAAAATTATTGACATTTACGGCATATTGGCAGAAGTTCATATCTGAAGTGACTTTTATTTAACTCCTTCATACAACTGAGCATCTATGGGGTTAAGAGCCTTTCTCAGGGGTCCAGAAGTGGCAGCTTGGTGTGGCTGTAAATTAAACTCATGACCCTTATATCCAAAGTTAAAGAAACCATAAAGTACAAAATCTTCTGTCCTAAAGACTTTCTTATGGTGGAAAACCTTACTTTTGATGACTTGTACCTTTAACTGTTACAAAATATATATCATGATACATTTTTCCTAAAACATCCTAGAGAATTAACTGTTACTGTAGAGACAATTGCATAATAGAAACATTGAGAAAATCACAGTATCAAGCAGAAGATCTTCAGTCCTGTAGACTTTCCAATTGTAGAAAATCGTAACTTAATTTCTATTATAAAATTGTTTTTATAGTAACAATTATTTCTCTAGGATGTGTATAACCAGTAGCTATATATAACATTAAACATGATATACATTTTAGTTTTGTCTCTCAAGGGGATTAATATACACCTGTGATTTGTCTCCATACCACAACTGCTGTGAGAACTGCACTGACTTCTGACCAATCAGAATTAAGAATTCAACAACAATTATGTTATTGCTGTTACAACCAAAAATATTATGTCTGCAATTTTGCCACACAAATATAAGCCTGTTTAAGCATGAATGCACGTGGGGCTTTCTGTAAGCCGATGTCACGTCACGTCAAAGGCCCGTCTTTCAGACATCTAACAGTTCTTTCCAAAAGCAAGATAACGTCTCTGGAGTGGTTAGAGGTCATCCTGTGTCTGTCAGCTCTTAGATTACTTTAAGCAACATAAATCGTAGTGTATCTTTCCCAAATCCTCGGATTGCCCCAACGGCGCCAAGAGCAACGGCAGTGAAACAATCTTGGTGAAGAAAATTCGAGTAAACACAATAAGGTCGCCCAAATCCTCTCACACACTTAACACCACGTGACTAAACGTATTTAATTTCCCTAGAGAAATGCGTGAGGCAGAGCGACAGACATCTTGAGAGAACATTGTGTCTGTAGTACAAGAAAAAAAAATCACTTGGTGCCCTGCGATGTACACCTTCTATTAATGACTTTTGAATCTATTAGTGTGAAATCTATATTGTCTATCTGTCTCTCTTAATATATACTGTCTACATCACAATATGTACAAAAGTTTGTGGACACTTCAGCTTAGTTCGGTATGTGCAACAGGTACTGATGTAAGGGAGTTAAGGAGGTCAGCGTTCATATTAATCTCCAAAGTGTTCAGTTGTAAATATAGCGGGCCACTCAAGACCTTCACGAAGCTGGCTTTGTGCACAGGGGCACAGTCATGCTTGAACAGATTTGGGTCGCTTAGTTCGAGTGAGAAGAAAATGTCATGCTACAGCATCAAAGGCATTGTATATTGCGGAATTGTGTGCTTCCAACGTTGTGGTAAGAGTTTGGGAAAGAACCACAAATGGCTGGGAAAATCAGATACCTTCATCTTCTTCTTCTTTCGGCTTCTCCCAGTAGGGGTTGCCACAGAGGATCATCCGTCTCCACAAACCCTCTGTCCTCTACATCTACATCTGTCACACCAACTACCTGCATGTTTTTCTTCATCTATATAGTGTATATATGAGATGCTGAAGGATTTGGCTTAAATATGTATCTCCTCAAAACTAAAAGCACGGTGTGCAAAATTCCCTATGGTCATTATCATCAATGATATGAGGTACAAATCCGTTAACCTAATATAAATGTGGATCAGTTCAAAACAGGACTAGAAAAAGAACCCACACTGGAACCCTAAATTCCTCAGAGATCTTCAGTGTGTTCCTATTAGCATATCACAACCACGTGCTCAAAATATCCTTAAATTTACTCCACATTTTAACCCAAAGTGGGCGTGGTTAAAATGTGAAGTGTTTTAATTGTTGATAATTATGTAGAAATGGTAGCAGTGTCAGTCTGGTGTATAAATGTTAGTTATTACAGGCTTTTACAGTTCCTCAGCCTCAGCTACATCCCTCAAGTTGATAGCTGTTAACTAAACTACACATTTTCCTGCCCACTGTAATAAATTTTTCCCTAAATGTGGTATAACTTTCTTGAAAGCATTTACAATTGAAAAATAAACAAAAAATTCATTGTTTAATATAAATTCATTGTAAACATTATGGTCACCGGAATGAATGTGCTCTTTGTGTTTCTCAGAAAATTTATCATTAATTATTGAAAGTAACAAAATAACCATTTACATGATTTGGGGTTTTTTTGTATCCTCAAGAATTTTAGAAACGATACACCATGCCTACACACACACACAGAGCACTTCCTGTTCATATTTATATGTGTATACGTTTAGAACACATGTTCGTTCTAAATACTCTTATTTGGCTGCATGTCCAGTTCTCATACAGAGACACTTAAGGACAGGATGTAAAGTTTTCAGCCTTTAAGTGGCTTTTGGTTTGCTATAGATCTAGGAGTAGAGTACATAGTACTTAAAAAGAAAATCTATATATATATTTGTTTATTTTTTCTCAACATGTATATCTGTTGATACATACTGTAATCTTATAAGTTTCCCAGCATGTTGATGGACAGATCGAGCATCTCCAACTGGTATCTAAAATGTCCCACCGTGTCACTGAAACATCCTCTTAAATCAGAATGATCGCTTCTTTGCTAACAAACCTGCGGAAGCTGTAATATTTCAGAGGCCAAGCATCCCTGGCCCCGTCTTTACAATCCCTATTTCACATTTACGAGGCTGAGGTTATGTCCCAGCATGCCGTACATGAGGTGACCTCTAAACGGGCGCTGCGACCCCCGACTCTCACTCCATCCTCCCATAAGTCAGGTGGCTACTTGACCCCAAGCTCATGCTGCTGGACAAACTAAATGCATTCTATTTAAACAGAGCCATGCTGAGCTTTTCCAGTTAATGGCACTGTGCCTGAATGTGTCATTGTCAGACGGCTGTGGCAGCTCCACCTCAGGCTGCTGAGCATTCACAACAAGCGCACTGTTTCACCATGGGGCCTCGATCTCAACTCCAAGTGCACGAGAGTGGTTCAGGGGGCCAGGCACGACATAATTGCCCCCTGTGACCGCGATTTTGAAGGGGGGACGGGCTGGGGCTTGACCCTTGATGCCGTGAAGGGTGATGGATGGTGGGTAATTATGGGTAAATACGGCGCCTTTGCACCGCCGAACAGTATTTCAGCTGTAAGAGAGAGGAAGTGAAGAAGGTGGGGAAAAAACAGGCATCTCTTCTTCTAAACTGCAGGATGGACAGATGGATGGAGAACTAGTGCCAAAATCAGTGCAGGGATGGTAGACACAGAGGGATGAGTCATGCACTGGAAATTGGTGATTATGTGTCTGGGAGTGTGTTTAGTTTTGTTTGGAAAAGGACGTAACAAGCGACTGTGGTCTGTGACTGTGTATCTCGAGCAGAAAAGATGATCATTATGAGGTTCTGCTTTGTAGAGGGAAAACTACAGTTTGTAGGTATAATAAACATATGTAGAGTCGGGCACAAAAGTCAGGCTGCTTTAATTCTTTTAAAAAAAAATTAAAAGCAGGGAAATTACTAAACATATTTACATCAATATTTACATTTCGTGAGATATACTTATTCAATTTGATGTAAAATAATACCATATACTGTATATACACACAAATGTAAAATTGTCATAAAAATGATATTAAAACAAAAAACTACAAAATCTAAACATTAATAATAATAACAATAATAAATATTATTGTTATTATTTTTTATTATTAACAAAAACAAAGTATAGTCTTATATTTTTAGGCGTTTTTGTTTGTTTATCTTTTAAATAAACATTTATTTAAAAAGAAACTTAATAAATAAACAATGAATCAATAAATTAATAATTATACACTTTTTTGTTTGTTTGTTTGTTTGTTTGTTTGCCTGTTTTTTTTGTTTGTTTGTTTTTAAATGACAGTTATACAGGTAATAAAAACAACATTGTCATGGGGAGTAAAAACAAACAAACAAACAAACAAACACATAAATGTAATACTTTAAATAAATAATGAATGAAGGAATTTATTTGTACAATAAAAAAATGTTGTTTGTATACTATTATTATTATTTTAATTATTATTATCATTATTATTCCTTTTTCCTGTTATTTTCCATTTTTCTAAAATGTTAACTAACCTGTTGAAAATGGTGATGTAGGTAGAAACATCAAGCTGTTAAAACAAAACTTATATAAATTATATAAAATGCATAACAAAAGCCGCACAGTTCTGATGTGGCAGTCTCTGATCTTATCGTTTTTTTAAAAACTCAGTTAAAGAAGTCTATTAATGACTGAAATAAACCCAAGCAGTGATTTAAGCACCGACTTTCTGCTTTTGAGGATGAGTTTAATTGAGGATGAGTATCAAGAGACATGAGAAAGACGTGGTCACATTTTAGATGCAGTGTGAAGTGAAGGAACGAGCGCTCGGACCCTGACCAGGTGTTTTCTTCAGAAGTGTGTGTGACTCGGAACAGGACTCTGCGTTTATCTGAACTACATGTTTATTTAGGCTCCTGGCAGAGTGAGATCATGGCTGTGCTCACACTTATTCACACTCATCACAGCAACACAAACACACACACACACACACACACACACACACACACACACACACACACACTCTGGCCCTTCCTCTTCACTTTATCCTGACTGTATCTGTCAGATAAGCCACCTTGGATGATGGTGGTGTAAATTAGTGACATGTGTGTGTGTGTGTGTGTGTGTGTGTGTGTGTGTTCCTCTCACAGCAACACATTTTTTTTTCACTGCGCTGTAATCGAGTCTCTTGAGGTGTGAATACATGTGCAGGAATACATTAAACTAAACAAACTGCTATTAAGTGCTATAGGCCACACTATACTGAATGGAGGCTCTGAATACAGAACAATGTGGAGTGTGGGAGAGAGAGAGAGAGAGAGAGAGAGAGAGTAGGAGAAATTGTATGTGTAAAAAAGAGTGTGAGTTTTCGAGCGAATGTTTGAGAAAGAGGAAGTGTGAGTGAGTGAAGGTGTGAATGAGGATGTAAGTGTAAATGTGAAAGAGAGTGTGAATGAGAATGCAAGTTTAATTCAAGTCATTTTTATTTGTATACAGCTTTTAACAATTGACATTGTTTTAAAGCAGCTTTGCACAGATAATGTGGTGATAAAGAATGAAGATGATGTTCTTTATAACAGTAAGTTTGTCCGTATGAACAAGTCGGTGGCGAAAGTGGTGAGTTGGACAGTGAGAGAATAAGTGTGAAAGAGGGTGAGTGTGTGTGTGAGAGAGAGAGAGAGAGAGAGAGAGAGAGAGAGAGAGAGAGAGAGAGAAATTGTATGTGTAAAAAGAGTGTGAGTTTTCGAGCGAATGTTTGAGAAAGAGGAAGTGTGAGTGAGTGAAGGTGTGAATGAGGATGTAAGTGTAAATGTGAAAGAGAGTGTGAATGAGAATGCAAGTTTAATTCAAGTCATTTTATTTGTATACAGCTTTTAACAATTGACATTGTTTTAAAGCAGCTTTGCACAGATAATGTGGTGATAAAGAATGAAGATGATGTTCTTTATAACAGTAAGTTTGTCCGTATGAACAAGTCGGTGGCGAAAGTGGTGAGTTGGACAGTGAGAGAATAAGTGTGAAAGAGGGTGAGTGTGTGTGTGAGAAAGAGAGAGAAAGAGAGAGAGAGAGGGGGTGTAAGTGAAAGTGTATAAGTATAACTGTAGAGAGAATGTGTGTGTGTGTGTGTGTGTGTGTGTGTGTGTGTGTGTGAAAGTGTGATTGAGAGTGTAAGTGTGATAAAGACTGAGTGTGTACATAAAAGTGAGCAAGAGTGAGTGTGTGAGTGAAAGAATGAGTGAGAGTGTGAGAATGTGTGTGAGTGAAAGTGTGAGTGTGAGAGATAAAAGTGTGAGTTCCTTATTATAATCAGATAAATGAAACACATGGGAAGTGCTGACTGTATGATTATACAGTATTTATTATAATAATGCTGTACCTTCTATAAGAAGCTCCTGACCGTGGCTGCCCAGAAGAGTGCGACTCAGGAAGGGTGCAAAGTCCACAAAGATCTCCCTCAGCAAGGGCGCGACTTTCTCCAGGGCTCGCTCCAACTTAGCAGTAATACTGAGAGAGAGAGAGAGAGAGAGAGAGAGAGAGAGAGAGAGAGAGAGAGAGAGCAGGGGGGGGAAGAGAGACAGAGTATATGTATAATATATGAAAGCACAGCACTTTAGGACTGAGGTTGAGGGAACAGAAATAGTTTATGCTCTTGTCTGCTGTACACAGCTTTACACCCAAGAAAGCAGCAGTCATTTGTCAGTCAGAGTAACACTTTCTGTATTCAGGTGTCTGTGTTGAGTGAAGTGGAGGGCAGACTGCACTCAGTGTGTTACGCAGGACTGTGATGCTGCACACAAAGATAACTTTATCTATATATGTAGCGGTCTGCTTGTATGCAGTCACGTGCTTAAGAGGAAGCACCTGACTGTCTTCACACTCCCACACTGGTACCTGGGAGAGAGTGAAAAAAAGCTGCTGTTGGTGTGAGTGAATTATACACAACTCCATTAATAAGAAAAGAAGGGGAAAGGAGATAAAGACAGACAGACAGACAGACAGACAGAGAGATAGAAATGAAATATATATAGACAGACAGACAGAGACATATTATTATAGCCACTTCTACACACACAAGTGTGATGTGTATGGTGTGATGTGTATGGTGTGTATGAGTGTGATGTGTATGAGTGTAATGTGTGTGAGATTAAGGAATGTGGGTGGTGTGTATGGTGTGATGTGTAGGGTGCGATGTGTGTGAGTGTGATGTGTATGAGTGTAATCAGTGTGATGTGTATGGTGTGTATGGCATGATGTGTAGATTGTGTATGGTGTGTATGAGTGTGATGTGCAGGGTGTGTGAGTGTGATGTGTATGGTGTGATGTGTAGGTTGTGTATGGTGTGTATGGTGTGATGTGTAGGTTGTGTATGGTGTGATGTGTATGAGTGTGAGTGTGAGTGTGATGTGTGAGTGTGAGTGTGATGTGTATTAGTGTAATTGGTGTGATGTGTATGGGGTGATGTGTAGGTTGTGTATGGTGTATGAGTGTGATGTGCAGGGTGTGTGATGTGATGTGTGTGAGTGTGAGGTGTATGAGTGTAATCAGTGTGATGTGTATGGTGTGTATGGTGTGATGTAGATTGTGTATGGTGTGTATGAGTGTGATGTGCAGGTGTGTGAGTGTGATGGGTGTGAGTGTGAGGTGTATTAGTGTAATCGGTATGATGTGTATGGTGTGATGTGTAGGTTGTGTATGGTGTGTATAAGTGTGATGTGCAGGGTGTCTACGATGTGATGTGTGTGAGTGTGATGTGTGTGAGTGTGATGTGTATGAGTGTGATGTGCAGGGTGTGTACGATGTGATGTGTGAGTGTGATGTGATGTGTGAGTGTGATGTGCAGGTGTGTATGATGTGATGTGATGTGAGTGAGTGTGATGTGATGTGTATGAGTGTGATGTGCAGGGTGTGTACGATGTGATGTGAGTGTGATGTGTGAGTGTGATGTATGAGTGTGATGTGTGAGTGTGAGTGTGATGTGTGAGTGTGATGCAGGGTGTGTATGATGTGATGTGTGAGTGTGATGTGTGTGATGTGTGTGAGTGTGATGCAGGGTGTGTATGATGTGATGTGTGAGTGTGATGGGTGTGAGTGTGATGTATGGTGTGATGTGTGAGTGTGATGTGTGAGTGTAATCAGTGTGATGTATATGGTGTGTATTGTGTGATGTGTAGGTTGTGTATAATGTGTGTATGAGTGTGATGTGCAGGGTGTGTACGATGTGATGTGTGTGAGTGTAATCAGTGTGATGTGTATGGTGTGATGTGTAGATTGTGTATAGTGTGTATGGTGTGTATGGTGTGTATGAGTGTGAGCGTCTCTCAGTTGAACACAGGTTAGACATCGCAGTCTGTGCAGCCAGACACCTTCATCATTGACTTCACACTCTCTGTGAGTGCTGCCCGTTACTGCTGCCATGGCAACTGATCTGCCATTCCTAGTGTGGGAGATGAGCCGAAGATTGAATGTGTGTGTGTTTGTGTGTGTGTGTGGAAAGTGGAAAGACCCCCAGAGAAAAATGAGTCTCACATATGTAGACCCATAGAAAGACACACTTACACACACACTTCTTTTTCTGCATCCACACAATAGATAGACTATGTGATTTCTGTCATAAGAATGAATGGGCTCAAGGTCCATGGAAGAATAGTCTTCACACACACACACACACACACACACACACACACACACACACACACACACACACACACACACACACACACACAGACAAACACATACACTTAACAGACTTACAGACACCTTACAGTTATTTTATATTAGAACTTAATAAGACCAGCTTGACAGCTCAAACACACACACACACACACACACACACACACTTGTGTGCATGCCACCTAAGGTGTAAGGTGTAGGTGTGATGTGTAGGATGTCTTGTTTGTCGCAACCTCGGCAGCAATGACAAAAGCAAGTCATGTGATCTTTCACCTGAGCTGGAAACAAAAGAAAAAGCTCTAGCATCTGAAAGCGGATACTGACACACACACACACACACACACACACACACACACACACACACACACACACACACACACTCTCCCCTTCTCTTCTGTCTCTCAGGCACACACACTCAGGCACTGACTTCAGTCCCCCTCTGCTGGCAGTGTTCTGCTGCTGCGTTATTTTATTTTAATTGCACAGACTGAACACACACACACACACACACACACACACACACAAAATTGACACATTAGCATAATTTTTTTCATGACGGAATAGACACATTAAATAAAGAAATTTATTTATTGTATGTATTTTTTATGTAATTACCAAACAAACGAATAAATAATAATAATAATAATAATAATAATAATAATAATAATAAATAAAAATCATTATTATCATTATTATTAATATTATTATTATTAATAATATTATTATTATTTGCTTAGTTAGTAAAGAATTTAATTAATTACTTATTTAGCTAGATATTTTTTCCTTTCCACTTCCAACCATTATAATATAATATAATATAATATAATATAATATAATATAATATAATATAATATAATATAATATAATGATAATAATAATAATGAGGAAAATATGATAATAATTTATTATTATTATTATTATTATTATTATTACTTTTTATTATATTTACAATATAAAATATTTAAATATAAAAAACATAGCAACATTAAGATGCAGTAAACTGGTAACACTGTTTTACAGAAGGCTGGAGATCTTGAAATTGTAGCTCATTACAAATCAGGTCCACTGTAACAGTGGATAATAAGCTGTGACCAGTTTTGCCATTTTCTCCACTTTATAAAGACAAAAGTATAAAATTAGACATTTATACTCAGCACTCTTCCAATGCTTTACTTTTTAAATCATAATCTCAAATATGCTTTTTTTTATATTATTCTATTTACATTTATTATCATTTGGCAGATGAACTTATCCACCGAGACTTCCATTTGAAGCTGTGGGCTTAAGTTTTTGCTCAGGGGCTCAAGAGTGGCAGCTTGGTGTGACTGGGATTTGAACTTATACGATTCAGATCCAAAGTCCAATGCCTTAAACACTCAGCTACCAGTCTAAAAGTCTTAATTAAATCCAGGGCAAATGAAGTAGAGTAGCGCCACTATAATGTAAAAGCGCATGGAGGTGACTGCAGGGTTACTGATCTAAGCTGATATGATCTCCTCAACCCAGAGCACTAATTATGTTCAGATGACTTTACTGTACAAGCATGCGTTGTGGACACCTGACATGAGATTGCTATGTGCTTTTTGAACATTCAGTCCATTCCACATTTAGTCCCTATTTGCTCTTATAATATTCACACTTTTGGGAAGGTGTTCCACTAGATTTTGTGCTTGTGAGAATTCTGGTACGGATGTAGATGAGAAGGTGAGGAGGTCTGGGGTGCAGTCAGCATTCAAATTCATCCCAAAGGTGCTCAATAGGGTTGAGGTCAGAGCTCTATAGCAGCAAGAACTTTCACCAAAACCCATGTATCCAAGCATCTCTATATGGAGCTGGCATTTTTGCACTGGAGCAGTACCATGGCTGAACAGGTTTAGATCCACTAGTTTACATGAAGGGAAAATTTTATTCTGAAAAGGTCTAAAAAAGTCAGGTGTCCCTAAACTTTTCTCCATAGACTGATGAGACTGATGAAGGAGGTAAATATACATTATTCATCACAGTTATTGATCTTTTGATTGATTCATGTCAAAAGTGTGAGCTTTTAAGCCTCCACAGCTTCCCAACATATTATATGGGTTTTAAATACGATAGTGAATGAGTTGGAAATGCAGCAAATGCAGTGTTAAAGATAATACAAAAAAGTTAGTGTATAAAATTTCACACATTGTGACAGAATTCAATCGTATTCGTCCGTCTAGCAGGCACCATCTCACCTCATGTTCTCCATGGTGTCCTCGGGCATCGGTCCGACCGTCTGTACGGCTGGAAGGTTCTTACTGGTGGCTCCGTTCACAAAGCCGGATGATGATGAGCAGGAGGAAGAGGCAGGGTCTGCAGCTCCTAGAATACATAAGACAAAAAACACACACTTTCAACACACTCCATATGTCATGTAAATCAGTGTAGATGGTGCTGATAAAACTTTTTGATCAGCTCAGATCATACTAATGCACTCGTCCATTATAAAACATTTACTCAAGGGTCTGGATGGTGGATGGACCACACAATAAGAAACAAAAATGAAGACAAATTATTTTTGTAAATGTTTATTCAAATTATTCTTGTAAACAATACTTTTGATATGTTTCCACACGGACGGTTAATGAGGTGATACCTGAGAACCTGTACCTCTTATAACTTTCATAGAGATTACATAATCAGAATATGGTTATATGGTATTATATATATATATATATATATATATATATATATATATATATATATATATATATATATATATATATATATATATATACAGTGAGGAAAATAAGTATTTGAACACCCTGCTATTTTGCAAGTTCTCCCACTTAGAAATCATGGAGGGGTCTGAAATTGTCATGCATGGTGCATGTCCACTGTGAGAGACATAATCTAAAAAAATAATCCAGAAATCACAATATATTATTTTTAAACTATTTATTTGTATGATACAGCTGCAAATAAGTATGTGAACACCTGTCTATCAGCTAGAATTCTGACCCTCAAAGACCTGTTAGTTTGCCTTTAAAATGTCCACCTCCACTACATTTATTATCCTAAATTAGATGCACCTGTTTGAGGTCGTTAGCTGCATAAAGACACCTGTCCACCCCATACAATCAGTAAGAATCCAACTACTAACATGGCCAAGACCAAAGAGCTGTCCAAAGACACTAGAGACAAAATTGTACACCTCCACAAGGCTGGAAAGGGCTACGGGAAATTGCCAAGCAGCTTGGTGAAAAAGGTCCACTGTTGGAGCAATCATTAGAAAATGGAAGAAGCTAAACATGACTGTCAATCTCCCTCGGACTGGTGCTACATGCAAGATCTCACCTTGTGGGGTCTCAATGATCCTAAGGAAGGTGAGAAATCAGCCCAGAACTACACGGGAGGAGCTGGTCAATGACCTGAAAAGAGCTGGGACCACCGCTTCCAAGGTTACTGTTGGTAATACACTAAGACGCCATGGTTTGAAATCATGCATGGCACGGAAGGTTCCCCTGCTTAAACCAGCACATGTCCAGGCACGTCTTAAGTTTGCCAATGACCATTTGGATGATCCAGAGGAGTCATGGGAGAAAGTCATGTGGTCAGATGAGACCAAAATAGAACTTTTGGGTCATAATTCCACTAAACGTGTTTGGAGGAAGAAGAATGATGAGTACCATCCCAAGAACACCATCCCTACTGTGAAGCATGGGGTGGTAGCATCATGCTTTGGGGTGTTTTTCTGCACATGGGACAGGGCAACTGCACTGTATTAAGGAGAGGATGACCGGGGCCATGTATTGCGAGATTTTGGGAACAACCTCCTTCCCTCAGTTAGAGCATTGAAGATGGGTCGAGGCTGGGTCTTCCAACATGACAATGACCAAGCACACAGCCAGGATAACCAAGGAGTGGCTCTGTAAGAAGCATATCAAGGTTCTGGCATGGCCTAGCCAGTCTCCAGACCTAAACCCAATAGAGAATCTTTGAGGAGCTCAAACTCCGTGTTTCTCAGCGACAGGCCAGAAACCTGACTGATCTAGAGAAGATCTGTGTGGAGGAGGCCAAAATCCTCCTGCAGTGTGTGCAAACCTGGTGAAAACTACAGGAAACGTTTGACCTCTGTAATTGCAAACAAAGGCTACTGTACCAAATATTAACATTGACTTTCTCAGGTGTTCAAATACTTATTTGCAGCTGTATCATACAAATAAATAGTTAAAAATCATATATTGTGATTTCTGAATTCTTTTTTAGATTATGTCTCTCACAGTGGACATGCACCTACGATGACAATTTCAGACCTCTCCATGATTTCTAAGTGGGAGAACTTGCAAAATAGCAGGGTGTTCAAATACTTATTTTCCTCACTGTATGTATATATATATATATATATATATATATATATATATATATATATATATATATATATTGCAAGTTTTATATATATATATATATATATATATATATATATATATATATATATATATATATATATATATATATATATATATATTGTCTGTAAGTCAAGTATCCACTGAGGGTCAGGTTTTGTTTACGTGTCTGTGAAGAGAGATGATGGGGACTGCAGACAGCGCACCCTGTCTGTTTTCTTTTATTTTACAAAAGCAGAGTGTTTTTGTTGATATTATGAGGGTATACAAATAAAAGAATACTCTTTACAGATTCGAATGATGTATTGCTTTAATCTGTAAGATCAAAAAAGACAGAGTAATTTAATTTCATTTCGGCATTATGAGGAAAAAATGCCATCAAAGGTTCATTGTGTGAATCATGGACGGACTTAGTGCGGTTTCGTGAGACTTTGTGCATCAGTGCATCAGTAAAACAAATGTTGAGTAATTAATAATTTTTCAGTGGAGTTTTCTTATGTCTGAGAAAAGAAAGGACGTCAGGAATAAACGTGTGTAGCGTTAAAGGTTTTAATTTTGCCTCTTGAATATTTGTTTATTTATATTAACATTCAAAGTATACGCATTTCGCACTGGTGGATCATAACCAGGTTGTAAGAACTTCTTCAAAATGGCAAAAGAAGAAACAAGAGCAAGAGACAAAAAAGAGCGAGTAGGCAATTTAATAAAATCTGCATTTAAACTCAAACAGGCTGTTTATCAGCTGATCAAAAGTTGAAGACCACAGCCTTAATCTGTGCAAAGATATGGCTTTAATGTCATTGTCCTTCAGACAGTCACAATGTCCTGATGGAAAAAACAAAAAGGCTTTCTGTTTTGAACATGGCAGGATTGTTGAGCTGCACAAGCAAGGGCTCTCATAACGTGCCGTTGCTGCCGAGGTTGAACGCAGTCATCTTAAATTTATTAAAAGATCCTGAGAGTTATAGGACAATATAAGTCAAGTGTTCGACCCAAAAAAATGTCACCTTCACTGAGCCGGAGGATCCGACAGGCTGTCCGTGAAAACACAGAACGAACCTCGACCCAATTCAGGACCCTTTCTGATGCTGATTAGAGCCCAATAACCATGAGACGGCATTTGCAAGAGAAGGGGGTTAAAGAACAAAAAAACCTTTTCGAAAGCCACGTCTCCTCCCACACCACAAACTTGCCCATTTGGAATTTGCAAGGGAGACCAAACATGGGACATTGAAAGATGGGAGAAATGTTTTTCTTGGACAGGAAAAATTGAACCTGGATGGTCCTGATGGCTTCCAACAATACTGGCATGACAAGGAGATCCCACTGAAGATGTTTTCTACATGGCACAGTGAAGGAGACTCCATCATGATCTGGGTGCTTTTTCCTTCAATAGAAAATGGAGCTACAGGTTGTGCAGAGGCATCAACCGGCGTCTGGCTATGTGGACATGTTGCAGCAGGCATCCTTCTTGACTGAGGATTTTTGGGGATGGATAGCAAGGGAAGTTTACAAAAACGGGCGTCAGTTCCAGACTGTGGATGCCCTTCGTGAAGCCATCTTCACCACATGGAGCAACGTTTCAACCAGCCTCCTGGAAACAGTTGCGAAATGAGTGTTTGAAGTTATGAACAAGAACAGTGGGGCTTCTCAGTCCTGTTTTGACACTTTTAGTTCTGTTTTGGGATTTTTGGGTCGTGGTCTTAAACGTTTGATCAGCTGATGAACAGCCTGTTTGAGTTTAAATGCAGTTTTCAATAAATTGCCAATCTGTTTATTTTTTCTCCTTTTTCTTCTTTTCACATTGTGAAGCAGTTTTTGTGCGAATACTTGGAATGTTTACCCCGGTCTTAATATTTTGTTCAGGAGTATATATATATATATATATATATATATATATATATATATATATATATACACACACACACACACACACATATACATATATACCTCACTGATAGTATTGCATGATGGGTAAGTATCTGTCTGTCTTCTCAGCATTGAAGACACATAATAATAATAATAATAATAATAATAATAATAATAATATTAGTATTATATTATATTATATAATTATATTATATATAATTTATACAAAATGAATAATTATAGTATTGTTGCTATGTAATGAGTAAAAAAACACTTTGACTTGTGACACATGTGGCATGTTTTTCTATACTAAACACACTTGCTAGTGTTTAAAAGCTTAATTATAAGGACTTTCAGAAATGTATTTTGTATGTAAATGCGATAAAAATAATGAATTCAATAATTTGATTCTCTGAGATTATTTTATTTTTAACTTGCATGTATTTAAAGAGTCCGCTATTTGAATAAATGTAATTATAAAGCAAAAAAAAAAAACATTTTTTACCTAAAAAAAGAATCTTAATCATTTCTAAAAGCATCTCCTTGCTGCCACCAAACCCATAATGCTGCCTTTTCCAACATATTACAATATGATTTTAGGTCAGGAAACATCAACAGAAGCTATCAACCTCCTCCCCACGAGAGCTCTGATCACTGTCTACATACTTCTCATTTCTGTTCCTGTCATAGCCTCATCTACGACGCAGCTCCTTCGGCCCCCAACATGTGATAGATACATCACAGGGACAGACTGTCACCGCCTGAAAGCGTGAGCCGTCTCGAGACAGCCGAGGACAGGAACTCTATTACACAGCCGTCACTCGGCTTGGCAGAGACAGGCGTCCCTCGTTGACGTTAGGAGACATAGCGTCTTATGGATCCATCCTGGAGCAGACTTTGGTCAAATCCGAAATCAATTCCATGCACTTTCCCTTGTGCCGTACCGGCAGAGGTGAGGGATTTCACTAGGTGTCAGCAAAAGGTTCGAGAGTTGGCTGTGTGTTTCTTTGACCCAATTATATATTTAGACATGACTAAAGAGGAATGCAAAGTTTTTTGATCTGCTGAGTTTTGCGATATGAAAAGGTAATCTTCCAATGAAGATAATTGGTGTTAAGAGTTATAAACCAGATTAAAAAAACTTTGTACTAAAAACTAAGTAGGACTAATGATATCAAGAATAAATGTCAGGCCATGCTCACTTACTCATGCAAAAATGTTACTCAACTTATGCTCTAATAATAAAGTATAGTACAATACAACACAGTAAAGTACAGTATAGTATAATATAGTATAGTATAGTGTAGTAGAGTATAGAGGAGTAAAGTATAATGTAGTAGATTATAGAAGAGTAAAGTGTAGTATAGAAGAGTATAGTGTAGTATAGTATAGTGTAGTATAGTATAGTATGAAAGAATAAAGTATAGTAGAGAAAAGTATAGTGTAATAAAGTATAAAGTAGTAAAGTATAATGTAGTAGACAATAGAAGAGTATAGTATAATGTAGTAGAGTATAGAATAGTACAGTATAGTGTAGTAAAGTAAAGAAGAGTAAAGTATAGTGTAGAACAGTATAGTGAAGTAGAGTATAGTGTAGTAGAGTGTAATAGAGTGTAATAGAGTGTATAGTGTAGTAGAGTATAGAATAGGAAAGTATAGTGTAGTAGAGTATAGAATAGGAAAGTATAGTGTAGTAGAGCACAAAATGTAGTATAGTATAGTGTAGTATAGTATAGTATAGTATAGTATAGTATAGTATAGTATAGGATAGGATAGGATAGGATAGGATAGTGTAGAAGAGTATAGTGAAGTAGAGTATAGTGTAGTAAAGTATAGAATAGTAAAGTATAGTGTAATAGAGTATAGCATAGGAAAGTATAGTGTAGTAGAGTACAAAAATGTAGTGTAGTATAGTATAGTATAGTATAGTATAGGATAGGATAGGATAGGATAGGATAGGATGGGATAGGATAGTGTAGAAGAGTATAGTGAAGTAGAGTATAGTGTAGTAAAGTATAGAATAGTAAAGTATAGTGTAGTAGAGTATAGAACAGGAAAGTATAGAGTAGTGGAGTATAGAATAGTAAAGTATGGTGTAGTAGAGCATTGAAGAGTACAGTATGGTGTAGTAGAGTACAAAATGTAGTATAGTATAGTATGGTATGGTATGGTATGGTATAGTATAGTATGGGATGGGATAGGATAGGATGGGATAGGATAGGATAGGACAGGATAGGATAGTGTAGAAGAGTATAGTGAAGTAGAGTGTGGTGTAGTAAAGTATAGAATAGTAAAGTATAGTGTAGAACAGTATAGTGAAGTAGAGTATAGTGTAGTAAAGTATAGAATAGTAAAGTATGGTGTAATAGAGTATAGTGTAATAAAGTATAGACTAGTAGAGTAAAGTGTAGTATAGAAGAGTAGAGTAGAGTAGAGTATAGTGTAGTGGAGTATAGAATAGTAAAGTATAGAATAGTAAAGTATAGAATAGTAAAGTATAGAATAGTACAGTATAGTATAATATAGTATAGTATAGTAGAGTAGAGTATAGTGTAGTAGAGCATAGAATAGTAAAGTATAGTGTAATAAAGTATAGTAGAGAAAAGTATAGTGTAATAGAGTGTAATAGAGTATAGTGTAATAAAGTATAGTAGAGAAAAGTATAGTGTAGTATAGTATAGTATGGTATAGTATAGGATAGGATAGGATAGGATAGATAGGATAGGATAGTGTAGAAGAGTATAGTGAAGTAGAGTGTAGTGTAGTAAAGTATAGAATAGGAAAGTATAGTGTAGTAAAGTATAGAACAGGAAAGTATGGTGTAATAGAGTATAGTGTAGTATAGTATAGTAGAGTAGAGTAGGTAGAGTAGAGTATAGTGAAGTAAAGTATAGTGTAATAGAGTGTATAGTGTAGTAGAGTACAAAATGTAGTATAGTATAGTATAGTATGGGATGGGATAGGATGGGATAGGATAGGATGGGATGGGATAGGATAGGATAGACAGGATAGGATAGGATAGTGTAGAAGAGTATAGTGAAGTAGAGTGTAGTGTAGTAAAGTATAGAATAGGAAAGTATAGTGTAGTGGAGTATAGAATAGGAAAGTATAGAGTAGTGGAGTATAGAATAGTAAAGTATAGTGTAGTAGAGTATTGAAGAGTACAGTATAGTGTAGTAGAGTACAAAAATGTAGTATAGTATAGTATAGTATAGGATAGGATAGGATAGGATAGGATAGGATAGGATAGTATAGTATGGTATAGTATAGTATAGGATAGGATAGGATAGGATAGGATAGGATAGGATAGGATAGTGTAGAAGAGTATAGTGAAGTAGAGTGTAGTGTAGTAAAGTATAGAATAGGAAAGTATAGTGTAGTAAAGTATAGAACAGGAAAGTATAGTGTAGTGGAGTATAGAATATTAAAGTATAGTGTAGTAGAGTATTGAAGAGTACAGTATAGTGTAGTAGAGTACAAAAATGTAGTATAGTATAGAAGAGTAGAGTAGAGTAGAGTAGAGTAGGGTAGAGTAGAGTATAGTGAAGTAAAGTATAGTGTAGTAGAGTATCGAAAAGTAACGTATAATGTAGTAGAGTACAGAATAGTAAAGTATAGTGTAATAGAGTATAGTGTAATAAAGTATAGACTAGTAGAGTAAAGTGTAGTAGAGTATAGAAGAGAATAGGGTTGCAATCACCATAAACAGTTTTGTATTTTAATCTCATATAGTAAATAGGTGATATCTTATACAATTATTATTATTATTAGTAGTAGTAGTAGTAGTAGTAGAAGTAGTACTCATTATATATCAATTAACTCTTCTTGCAGGTCGAAGTTCTATTGCTGTGAAAATAAAGAGGGTCCATGTCATCTTATTATTAAAAAAATAATGCCAGATCCACTTTAATGACTCATGTCTCCACTGAAATTGGATTTTGCATGGATATAGCAGGTTAACAGTCATGAAATTAAACACAGAGGATTTATTTTAGGAATGTAATTAATGTAAATATAAACACCAGCTCCTCTCTGCTGGAACTGCTGCTTTAGATGAGTTTGCCGTAGCAGTGAGCAGAGACCTCTAGTGGAAAGAGATGATCTTTAAGCCTGGATCTCAGTCTTCTGAGCACACTCTAACAATTCTGCTCAAAACTATTTCCATATAAAAGTCGGTTTCATTAAGGACACAGAGAGATTTGGACTATTATGACTGATACAAAGGTGTGGAAATGAGAAAGATGTGTCCACCTGTGGTGTTGATCATGCTTTTAGGTGTAGCAGATGCTGCAGTGAAGATGTTGGGAGTGCTTCCTGAGCTCGCCACGGAGGAACCGGAAGTGACTACTGTGTTAACAGCTGTGTTGCCTGCTGCGGGCTTCTTAGCCGGGACAACCACACTCCTATCAGGGAGAGAGAGAGAGAGAGAGAGAGAGAGAGAGAGAGAGAGAGAAAAACAAAATTAGATCTTTAATCATAATGTGTTGTGTATATTATTCCTTCGAAAATTATGCTTCATAATAGGTTGTAGGTACTGAAATGACCATGACAGACAGACAGACAGACAGACAGACAGACAGACAGACAGACAGACAGACAGACAGACAGACAGACAGACAGACAGACAGACAGACAGATAGATAGATAGATAGATAGATAGATAGATAGATAGATAGATAGATAGATAGATAGATAGATTAGAAGACCCCATATGGTTTTAATTTCGTCCGTCTTTAGTATTGAATCTTTTCGGCATTATTATTTTTCCTTGATGTAAATAAATATTAAAAACAAAAAGAATAAAAAGAATGAAAAAGAGTGAGTAGCATCATCATCATCATCATCATCATCATCATCATCATTATCATCATCATATTATTATTATCATTATACATTTTAAATTTTTGTATTTTTTTATAATTATATTATTGTATTATTATTATTATTATTATTATTATTATTATTATTATTATTATTATTATTATTATTATATTATTATTATTTATTCACTGTAAGAGTCTTAGTTTCATTTCTGCGTTCTGACATTCTGTTGTCGTCCCCCCCCCTTTAGTGTGATGTAAATGTCACGGATGTTTGTATGAAGTTTATATGTTTGCAGGCTGAGCGCGCTGATGGAGATGTCAGGTGAAGTTCACATGATGGTGCCCAGACCCAGAGGATCAGCAGCAGACACGGAACAAGAGTAAACATCCTGGCCTCCTGCACGCATGTGCGTGTGAGAGAGATCGAGTGTGTATATGTGTGCATCTGTGTGTATATGTGTGTGTAGATGCTACAGTTTCCCTCTTAAACCTCTGCGAACCGCATTACACCAAACAAAACGTCAAAACGAGAAAGCCAGCCTGCAGCGCCTGGTACAGCCAGCGCAATGTGACCATGGTGCAGTCATGCATGCATGAAGTACAGTAAAGTCATGCATGGTGCAAAATTGTTGGCACTGATATAAATAGAGTTGGAAAAGTTCTAATACTTTATGTAATTGATGTTATAGCAGCTAGAATTTCTTATTCCCCATAGCTTTTATCTTTTAATCTCAAATTTGCATTAAAAAGCAAAGATTTTTATAGCTAAAACAAACCACTTACACTGGAGACTCCTTTATAAATGCTGAATCTCATTTTGGAAACTTCAACATAGGTATTTTAATTGTTTATTTTTAAATTGTATGTACAATGTCTTCCTATACAATTGAAAAGCACATAAATAAATAAATAAATAAATAAATAAATAAATAAATAAATAAATACATTTTAAACATATTAAACTATACATTTCAGTTAAATTAAATACCCTCAGTTATTAGAATTGTATATATTTGGATGGAATAGATTTTAAAGAAGGAATAGATTTAAACTAATTTTATGTACATACATTTAGACATTTTATTATATGCTTACACTGTAATAAACTTATTAGTAAACAGCAGAATTTTTAACTAATCTAAAATGCTTTTCAGTAGTGTGTGTGTGTGTGTGTGTGTGTGTGTAAACATTTATTTTACACAGTGTGTATCCATTTATTAATTAATACATTTTTCTTCTGCAGCTCATTCAGATGGTCCAAAAATAATAACGTATGCAATAATTAGTGTGTATATGTGGCCTAAAGGTAAAATAATATTGAATGGAAAATATTACATTAAATTGTCCTGCTGTTTTAATACTGAAAATTCAGAAATGAACCAACATATAGTGCCAATAAATCTCACTTAGAAGTCCCATATATTATTAATTAGTGCACCACTGACCATATTGTGTGTCAGTATTAATGTGTAGCATAACAAATATTTAGAATCCATATATGGTATAGCTGTAACTGTATCATGATGCTATGCTGAGGCTTAAAATGCAGACCCTCAAATAATACTGGCACCTTGAATAAATATTACACTGAGAGAAATCTGAGTTTTTTTCATATATTTTTACGTTTGATCTTTTGTAAAAATTAATTAATTAATAAATTAATTAATTAATTAAAAAATCCAATGTAATTTATAAATATACACACATTTTTTGATAAAACTGAATTTTGGTTTGCACAATTTATAATTCTTATTTTTCTTATTTTGAATTCTTATATATATATATACACACACATTCATTTTAACAAATTCTTTTTTTTACAGGCAAATTTTATTAACACAATTAATGCAGTGCACATTTATGTCTGACCATTTGTTTATTAAATATATAAATAAATAAATATAAAAGAGTCAAAATTAAAACCTTTAACGCAACGCATATTTATTTACGATGTCCTTTCTTTACTTAGATATAAAAAAATTAAATAATAAACTTTTGAATCACAAAACATTTGTTTTTACTGATGCGCCAAGTCTCAAATCAGCACCAAAATCCACCACGATCCAGCAATTACAACCGTCCGTGTACAAACGTTTGGTGTCCTGATGATTTACGCAATTTATTTACGAGAATATTTTGTCTTCATTCTCTATGTTGAGTTTGGTTTCACTAATAATAAACATACATTTGAATAAAGCATTTATATGTGTCCATGCACATGTTGATTAGAGTAATAAAATCTTGAAAAGTATTAATGTAAGGTATATTTACACCAGAAAAAAATCATGCGGTATATACTGTAACAGTACACGCACTCCAATGCAGTCCTTTTTACATGCGGAACATAGTTAACATCTGAGTTTCCTCAGGAACGTTTTAAGTGGTGAATCACAAGTTTGTTTAGTCTCCACCTCGCACTTTGAGTGCATTTTTAAATTAAATTTAAAAACATACACCAATGTCACATGTATATAATAATAATAATAATAATAATAATAATAATAATAATAAACAAATAAACTAGAGTTTTATACCTGAAATAAGATTTGTTTTGTGCATGAAAGCATTAAAGAATCCATAAAAAAATGCCAGGAAAAAATCCTGACAATTCCACATATCGAGGGAGTGATCGCATAAAGGATGGAAGGAATGAAAACATTTGTTAAAGTCTGCTGGAATAAATAGAACATTTAAGTGGATCATATCTTTAGAAAAATAAAAATTTAATGTAAAAAAAAACAAACACAAACAAATGAAGTCTAACACATGTAAACTATTAAATTGTATTTGTTTCCATTTATTTATTTTATTTAATCTAATTAATTTGTGGTAAAATTAATTAATTAATCTATTAATCATTAGAATTATTTTATTTGTATATAAAACATAAAATATAATTAAAATTTTATTATTAAGCCATAAGGGCAATTTATCTAAAGTTTTAAAAATGTAACTGATGATGTTCACAAATGGTAATAATAAACTGCGTTAATAAATAATGACTTTTATGTTTTGCATTTCTTCCCCCTAATGTTACGGAAATCCATGTTAATTATCAAACCATGAATTTTCTTACCCCTAATATGTGTGTATATATATATATATATATATATATATATCCCCTCTTCAAACTGAAATGGAAATCATGGCTCTCACAAGGGCCAGACGGGAGATGGCCACGATTTAGCGCTAAACTCTTGACCGTGATCTGACCTCGGATGGGATTATGTTCAGCTTGTTGTTTACACAGGTAAGTATGAGGTGTGTTTTGTGTATTTGCTCTCTGTGTGTGTCTGTGTGACGCAGCACAGGTCCAACTGAGCTGTCACCCTCTAAGCCTGTGAGTGTGTGTGAAGTCAAAATGCTTGGATGGTGTTTGTTAACAGGACAGACAGTGTACAGAGTGCAGGCACCGACACACACACACACACACACACACACACACATACACACACACAAACACACAAGTGACATTTACTCTTTTTACATTCTACATCCCTAAGTTTCCTGTTGTAACTCTGACCTCGGCTCATGCTTTGTACACTGTTAGTATTAAATATCGCACAAAATAATTTCAATTATATAAATAAATGATGTTACGAGCCGCTCTTTTGAGAAACACACTGGAAAGTAAAAACTAGTCTTGTCAAAACACATGAAAAAAAAAAAATTATACCAGTGTTTTGTTCCAAATCTAAAAAAACTGTCTGAGGTCTTTCCCTAAACATTTCTCACTATCAGCAGTATTTAACATTTAGATATCTGTGCAAACCCTGGCAAAACACAAACGCTGTGATTTATTCCCCTAACGCATTCCCTGTTTATTCTACGTCCACAGCTTCCAGCAGGTACTTGACAGCACGAGCTGATAATACCGGAGCGCTGTAATAAAATATGTACACGTTTTCATGAATTATCCATTAGCCAAGAGCTCATGAATGATGGATTTGACCCAACACATATTTTATTAATAGGATTTTCTTAATTGAGTTGCTTTGAATAAAGCAAGGATTATTCTTCGGATGAATATTAATAAACCTCTGGGTACGTGACGGTTTCCATTAGAATTTTACAGACACCAATCAAAAATGTTTTTCCCCCTTTTTAAACTAGATCAGATAGAAATTAGTACCGGAGAGCATAATTGTGGTGTATTTGAATAATGCGTCAATAGACTGCGCATTGGTTTAATCTGCAATCAGAGAAGCGCTCGGAGCTTTGGCTTTGATTCGGATTTGTCATGCTCCGAGCCCCAGCTGCGACTCGTGCTTCCAGGCTATTGAAGACTAATTGAAAAATGCACCTTCAGGAAAGTTCCAGAAAGACACCAAGCTGCCCCCATCAGCTTTGAAGGCTTTTTCTCCCCCCCTTTTTTCTTTTTTGATGTTGTCACTCCAGATCTATTGTGTTTCTGACAGACAATCGAAGAGGCCTGTCGGCGGCTGGCAGCTCATTTCGGTGGCAGGTGGCAAACAATTAGACACAGCAATTTGGGCCACGGCGGATGACATTAAAGCGTGCAGGCCTTGAGTAGTACATCGCGGCCGTGTACGACAGCCCGTGTGAAAGCATTTCAAAAATAATACACTTGGCCGCGGCGACTCATTTCATCCTGTCAGCCTTCATTAAGGGACTGAGGCCTGAGCGAGACAGCAGGAGAGAGCCGAGGGGACACGCCGGACCCCTTTCCGTTTAATCTGCCATCGACGCCCAGGAGACCCTCTCGAACTCCCCCTCACACACATACACAATACACACACAATACACGCTCAGCGCCTTTGCTATTGAGCAGACACACCTCATCTGTAACCTTCAGCCCAGTTTATAATCAAACCTGTGCTGCTGCGATCTCGTTCGATTTCAATCCAGAATCCGATCGCAAAATTTTGTTTGTGGGATTTCAAAAGGATGCCGAGAAGATCATGTGATCAAATGAGTGAAAGCGGTACGCAAATAGTGTGTCATCAAGAGAAACTCTATAACATTGCTGTATCAGTGTAGGGTAAAGTGCTTTTTCAGATGCTACATTTTTGGTATTTTGTATTGAAACTACATTGATTGAAATACATGAAATACATGATATGAAGATATATTAGAAGTTATAGCACAAAACTTCTGAATTCAGATATATGATTGGTCAGAACTAGGAATGTTCATTTCCATAACTTGGGCCAATGCAATTCGCATCTCGATGCAAAGCCAACAATATGACACATTAAAGATACATATGAAGCAGCGACCGATGAGATACGATTCACCCCCAATTACAATGCAGTCTGAGCCGATTTCCGTTTTATTTAACGCAACACGATTTAATGCAATACAATGCAATGGAAGAAATATGACTATGACATTTTAATATGGTACAGATAGTTCACTTTTATTAGACAGCAAATCATAAATTTACTTAAGTGTCCTCTGACGTCTAACACATGGCCCTTTCACAAACAGGTCATTTTATAGCAAAAAGAAAAGCTGAACTAAACCCAGACGTTGTTTTCCTGTTGTGTCTGCAGGAAGGTACAGCTCTACCTCTGCCATGTTAATCTGAGAGAAAAAGGTTTAGCGAGGAGAAATCGATCTACAGATCAAATATTGGTCACTTATTAGTAGTCACTTACGAAATAAATAAAAAATAGCGCGCATCTACTAGAAAAAATACGTAAATAAATAATTTTTAACTGATGTAAATATGTTTATGTAAATGGAAATTTGCATCCTATGCACACTTTTTTAATTTGTTGCATCACATCTTTAACTTTTATGCCGATACACTGATGCGAATCTGTGTTTCTTACATCCCCATTCAAAACGACTGTGACGTTTGATGTGATTCAATATACAGGTCTTTATTAATGCATGTTTTCTGATACATTATCATTCTATACTAAAAGGAAGTATAATATGTATTATCTTAGGTATAGTAAGTGGACATGGTACCTCAATAGTTAAGGCTCTGGGTTACTGATCAGGTCAGGGCTTTAACCCTCAGTGTCACCAAGCTACTACTCTTGGGCCATGGATTAAGGCCCATAACACACTGTGCTCCAGGGGCGCTGTTTCATGGCTAACCCTGTGCTCTGACCCCAGCTTCCAAACAATAAAAGGACATGTGACAAAAGAATGTTACTATAATGTATATGTGACAAGTAAAGACCTCCCCTTTATACTATTACCTTATACAGGCATTTCTATGGCAGACACTTGACATAAAATTATTCTCTAATAATACACTAATTTCTAAAAAATCCTGTGTTGATGTTTACAATTAATAGATTAATTATTTAATATGGAAAAAGTCTCCATTTTGTGTACCTGATGTGTAACAGCTGTAAAGTCTTTGTTTTGAATTCAGCTCCGAAACAAAAAAAAATTAGGTTCATAAGTGCAAAAACATACACTATATTACCAAAAAGTGTTGGGACACCTGACTTTTCCAGCACATGTGGTTCTTTGTGAAAACTGTTACCACAAAATGGCGTATAATTGCATAGGATGCCTTTCGGATGTGGTAGCATATTTTCCCTTCACTTAAACTAGGAGAAGCAAACATGTTCCTGCATGCCAATTCTCCTGTGCACAAAACCAGCTAAAGATCTGGATTACATGGGATTGGAGTGGAAGATCTTGTGTGGCCTGCTGTAGAGCTCTGACCTCAACTCGATTTAACAGGATGAAGGTGAACGCTGGCTGCCCCCCAGACCTCCTCACCTTACTTACATCGGTACCTGACCTTTCTAACACCCTCGTGGCTGAAGGAATCTCACACAAATCTCTACAAGCCAAAATCTTTTGAAACATCATCCCAGAAGGGGGTTATTATTTCAGCAAACCGGATAAATAGATAAAAAGATAAAAGGAAGTAATTTGTCTGGACATTCCACGACATCAAATGGAATTCTAAGTGGATTATAGCAAAAATGATGCAATGATCTAATGCAACTTTGGCAACATGGATTTTTACATTCCTATAAATTAGAAACAAGCCTCTGTCTGTTAAAAAAAAGAAGACAAATGAGTATTAAATGCACCATACATTTGAGATCTTCAATAGTAATCACTGAGTCTTACGTAATCTTTCCCAAAAGTACTGTACATTCTTCAGATTCGAATTCCATCGCTTTTGAACTTCTTCAGTATGAAATTTCACATCGAGCATATTTCACCAGGAAATCACTGATCAGTTTGCCATAACATCATCCTCCTTACATATTTCAGTTTAAATGAGTGTACTTGCCAAGCTTAAGTAACAAACTATTAAAAAGATCAAAACCATGACATTATCAGTGGCATTTTCTCACCAAAAAATTATTTTGAAATGTGTAATATGATTTAAAAGATTAAAAAAAGGAACAGTCTCTCCAACACTGGTTTACGGCAGAACGCATGGACTCCTGGTGCGTGTATGAGTTTAGCAGCAGGCCCTAAACACTCTGCCGGGATTAGCCGAGGATGGATGTTTCCCTTCTTGAAATGGAGATAGATCGCTCGGAGATCTTATCTGAGCCCGGAATGTAAACAAGCACCCGAAACGTTCAGCTATGATCCGGAGACCTTTCCAAACAAAGAAATTCTTAGTGATAGGAGGCGCACAGGACTAACGTGACTTACAGCTTGCTTACAAGTGAAAAATCATTATGCCGTTTGACGCTGGAAAGAAATAATCCAGGTATTTATCACTGGCTGACTAATAGGTCTTGCGCTCTGTTGTTATGTCAAAAAGTCATCATGCAATCACAAAGAGAGAGAGAGAGAGAGAGAGAGAGAGAGAGAGAGAGAGACCCACTCATATCAGATGGTCTTAAGGAACATTAATGATAAAAGGAAGAAATGAATCAGATAATGTTCGAGCTTAAATATGATCATGTCGTCCAGTTGACAGGAATATTGTTGATGCTCAGCATGGCTACAGCTCCTGACCACAAAGTTCATCTGAGTTTCTTCCAAACAGTGCACTTTAATAGCTTGTTGCTTTATCCCCCCAAGGCCACGTCTCCCAAAAGAATTATAAAGTTGTGCTCAGGAAAGAAGCTCATTCCAACATCTTATAATGATTCTTGTTAGTGCTTTGTATTGGATTGCTTTTTAGAAAGTCTGGATTTGCTCAAATTAGGTTAAGGTTTTTTTATTTACATAGTACAGCACAAAGGTATATATTATAGAATGCTAAAAAAACAATGTAGGTTTATTTTTATTATTATTCTATTATTATTATTATTATTATTATTATTATTAATAATAATAAAAGTAAAAAAATAATAATAACTAGAATAGGACATTTCCTAAAGAAAATGTGTGTGTGTGTGTGTGTGTGTGTGTGTGTGTGTGTGTGTGTGTGTGTGTGTGTGCAGTATATTCTATGTATTTTCCACAAGTTGACTACAGTCAACTATCAAGAGATTTGTGAGGCACCTGAGCTCATTTTCAACTGATGTTGCAAAGGGTCTTATGTACATGTGATATTTTAGTTGTTTTTTTGTTTTATTTTAATTTACAGACATTTATAGAATTCAGTTTTCACTTTGTTATTAAGGGTGTGAACAATTGCATAAGGCTGCAACAAGACTGAGCAACTTGAAAAGATGAATAAAGGACATGACATTCTCTGGCATTGTCAAGTCATTGCAAATCAATTCTGCACTTCTGCTGGCTCATCAACTTCCTCCTGTGAGGAAACAGTTCAGTCACGATGGGCATGGTCTCGTAACAGAGAACTCTGCCCCCATCCACAAGAACAATGAATAAATGAATGGTTTGATGAGGATGAAAAGGCAAGCTATAGCCTTCTGACTCTCAAATCGAAGTTCTGTACCTGTCGAAAGAGTGAAACTGCATGGGCATCATGGATTGCGTCTCCCTCTTTAACACCTGGTTTTCAGGATAAGCCGCTGGTTCCGGGCCACTCTCACTGGCGTCCAGAGGAGCCGCTACCAGACTCTTGAGGATCTCCTTGACGTTGATGCCCTTGTTGGATTGGCTGATGCTGGAGATGGAGGCGGCAGGTTTCAGTAGATCCGATTCAGTCAAGCTCTCCTGGGCTTTGGCCTCTGGTGAGAGGGTGCAGAGGATTCCACGCAAACCATCCGGTCCTCTGGAGTTGGGTTCCAGATCGGCTCCATTAAACATGCAGGACACAGGCTCGTCCCCAAGCCCGGAGTCAGAAGGAGGCAGGGAAACTTCAGAATGTTTCTGAGAGAGCAGATTGGAATCTTTACTGCTGTCTGAGAAGGTCAAAGGGTTTTCTGTTAAAAAACACACAGGCATAATCGAATAGTTTTATAATGCTTTACAAATGTACACCTTAACATACACACAATATATTAGAAATCAGTAGACCAGTGTGTGTCCTTCCACCAGTCCATTAGAACACTTCAGTGGAGCTTTTCAACTTTCATTACATTATCAATATTTGCCATTAAAACAATATTTACCATTACAAATATACACTGATCAGGCAGAACAAAATGACCGCATGCTGAATATTGTGTTGGTCCAACTTTTGCTGCCAAATCAGTCCTGATCCATCAAACATTAACAGCTTTAACTTCTTCAGGATTTTGAGATACATTTGCGATACAATTTGAGCTCTCCTCACACGCATTCGTTGTGGTCGAATGCTGGTTTGTGAATAGAGGTCTGATCCAGAAAAAAAAAAGAGTCAGAATCAAACACCTGTTTTACTAATGAATATACTCTGTTGCAGTGAAAAAAGAGAGAGAGGAGAGATTGTTTAAAAATAGAGAGATCCTATGTGTGTGTGTGTGTGTGTGTGTGTGTGTGTGTGTGTGTGTGTGTGTGTCAATTGAACTACTCTGGGATGAACTGGATCACAAGAAAGTAAAAAAATCGCTAGTAAAGAAGACCTTTGGCAAGTTTTACAAGAGGCACAGCAAAATATTTCAGCTGAATGTTTGGAGAAACAAACTGTCCAGATGCCGAGAGTGTGTGAAGCTTTTATTCATGCTAAAGGAGGGATTTTTCCAAAGAAAATAAAGTGGAACATCTGTATAGTGATGTATTTATATATTTGTTTGATCAAAGTCAATTTTCACGTCATTATTTTACTTAGTTTGTTGCATAGAAACAAAATGAACATCCAGGTGTCTCTCAAAAAAAACATAAAAACAGTGTTTCATAGGCCGTGTTTATAATTTTTCCTTCAGATATATTTGAACCAGTGAAAACAACCTCTACTGTCTACTGTTTCACACACACACACACACACACACACACACACACACACACACACACCTTTTCCAATATTCCTCTAATAATTTTTCATTTGACCATATCGAAGCAAAAAAAATTACATTTACAGCTCATTCATACAATTAAGCGGCTATGGGGTTAGGGGCCTTTTTCAGGGGCCCAGAAGTTGCAACTTGCGTCTGGGTTTTAAACTCAAGACCCTCAGATACAAAGCCCAAGGCCTCAACCATTAAGCTTAGCACTTTCCTGATTCTCAGTATAATATTTTAACACTGTTTATAATAAAGTACTTTTTGTTGCAGGTTTTTGAAATCAGTGTTGTAAATTATTAATGTTAAAAAAACTCATTCCTGGAGTGTAAACAGAAAAATGTGGGCAGATGGAAACACTTGACGAATTCACACCCAGCTGTTTTCCAAACAACCTGCTATCCTGATGAATATTCATGCATTGCTAATGAGGTTAATGAAAACTTATGATGCTAAGAATAATGTCTAGATGCCATCCTAGGCTCAGATAGCTGTCTGCTGCCTAGTGTCTAGATTTGTTTATTTATTTATTTATTTTTTTGCTGTAAATTTCTGAGGTGGTGCAGCAGCCTGTATGATCCCATTCTCCTCTGTGGTATTGCCGTCCTAATGGACACTGACAGTCAGCGGTGGAAATAGCAATACCATTTTCTGGGCTGGCTTTGTCCATTTTTCTCTCCATATAACCCTGTGTCACATTCTATCTTTTTTTGCTCCCTCTGGCTCATTCCTTCTTCTCTCCACCTCTCATTTTCATCATATTCTTTAAAGCTCAACTCGTCTCAAAAAATTATTCGATAAGCCATTCAAATTCCAGCTTTTTAGCTAAAGTGTGACTGACTCTCTATCTCGATTTCATACGCCATAATAATCTAGAAGTCTAAATTTTAGGAAATAACAGACATGGATTTCCTGCTCAGTGATTAAGCTTGGTGGTAATGAACATCCGAGTGAGTCTAGCTTCTCCATAACGTAGCATACTAGCGCTAAGAGTAATAGAAAAAGAAAACTTATCAAGCTAAGAAAAAAGATGAGTTCAGATTATTTAGGGTCACTGAGACTGAGTCACAGTTAATAAAAATGATATCCTTTCCCACCAGCAGAGGGTGTAGTTTCCTTCAAATTTCTATCATTCACATCTTTTTACTCCAAATTTGCGAAGTCTTGCTAACTGCCTTGATGTTGCTATATTGTCCTTTTGTCTGTTTGCATTATCCTTTAAATGAACCTCATGCACGCTAACAATAAGTCTTCGCTTTCATTGTTACAGATAGCATGAATAAAGTTTGTCTTTGCCTTTGTGCGTAGATGCTGTATAGAAAAGATCTCTCCCATACTAATAATAAAAATAACAGAACACAACGATGGTAAAGATGATGATGATGATGATGATGATGATAGTGACGATGAGGAGCAGTGACACCTGTGCTTGTTGGAGAGTTGATTTCCTGGCGAATGCTCCTTCCTAACTGGCTGATGACCCTCGTCGTCTCGCGCTGTGGCTCCAAAATGTCGCGGTACTTGGACACCATGAGGACGGAGATGAAGTAGACCACAGCCAGGGCCAGGAACTGCGCCTGCTTCCCATCATCCTGCAAAACACATCGCAACTCATCATGCAAAGACTGCAGAGAAACAACGCAAGTCAAGTTTCATTAAGGGCCAAAGCTGCTGGAAAGTTCAAAGATGTAACAAATAACTCAAAGACGATGGAATTTTGTATTAATTATATATATATATATATATATATATATATATATATATATATATATATATATATATATATATATATATATATAATCATATATATAATATATAATATATATATATATATATAATATATATATATATATATATATATATATATATATATATATATATATATATATATATATATATATCACCTCACCTACATCACTATCGGTGATCCAAAATCTAGAGCATCTTCCCAGAAATGTAAAGGAATTATAACAGCAAATGTTGACTAAATATGTAATGGGTTGCTTAAAAGCACATACAAATCTTATCAGGTCACCATAAGTGTTTCTCCATATAATTTATAATGTAAACTGACCAGGCATAACATTATGACCACTGATCTAATATCGTGTTGGTCCCCTAAACCAATTCTGACCCATCGAGCATTAACAGCATGAACTTCTTCAGTAGTTTAAACTACAGAAGCTCGTCTGTTGGATCAGAAGCTCGTCTCTTTTATAAGGTCCCTTTCCCCTTCACTCACCGTCCGATCTACAGTTTACGTACCATGGATCCCCATCCCATCGTCCAGGCTACCTACTCTTTTTACAACCGCCTGAGTTGCCCATGCTCCTAGCTACGCTTCGAGTAAAGCACGACTCAGTTATCGTTTCCTGTATTGTCGTTTCTTACTCTATTGTGTTGTGCCTATTCAAGATCAATAAACAACACCTTGTTTTACTGCCGGTTCGTGACACCCGGTCTACCTGTGGAAAGTATTCAGTTAGAGCTTCCCTGCTCCATTTTTATTTATTTATTAATTGATAATAACACTTTCAATTTTGAAATTTTTACTGATACAATAATCACCCGCTGTACCGCGATTGGAATCTGGCGCCCTCTCTGGTTTATCGCTGAATTGCATTCGCCACATTTGTTTGGCTGATTTTCCGGGTCTTTGGTGGAAAGCACCATAGACTTATAACTTATAGGGTATATATAGAGTTTTATGTATAAATAATAAAGATTATTAATACAAATATAATTATAATTCTAAAAGGAAGTAAAATGTTAATACAGTACAGTACGTTTTTGGTGCATTTGCCATTCATTTATATTTATTTTCATAAACAGTGGATTCTGTACTTTGTTTTTCTCAGGCAAATGTGTGTCTGCCTACAGTATATAAATCAGATCTGAGACTGAGGCAGTCATGAAAAAAGGATTTTTTGTTAACCCACAGAAATGTAAAAAAAATGGTTGAATAAATATTGAGTTGAGTAGATATTTATAGATTTTTGTTTTTATTATTATTGCAGTTTTGTAGAACCACACACTTTATAAGAGAACTCATAATATAATGAGGGTTTCTGTTGCTGAAGAATCGCTTACGACATCTCGGAAGACAACGGCACGCAGGCGGTTGATGTCCACATCCTGCAGGAGATGATCCAGGTCCTTAATGGGAGAAATGTTGCTGGGAAAATTCTCAACACAAGTCTGGAACGGATAAAAAAAATATGCGTGTCAACACACTTCATCTCACTACAGTGAACTTTCATTAACACACTGAGGCTATAAATAGCAACAAGTAAACTGTGTCAGGCGATTGCTTCCTGAATGAATTTGGAGGAACGATAGATAAACGATAAAGGAGAATAGAATAGAGCAATAAGCAGAAAAAATATTATAATGCAAATTGCATAGAAAATAATAATATATATATATATATATATATATATATATATATATATATATATATATATATATATATATATATATATATATAAAATTGTAGATTCACACTGAAGGCAACAAAACTATGAATTAACACGTGGAATTATATATGGAATTATATACATAACAAAAAAGTGAACTGAAAATATGTCATATTGTAGGTTCTTCAAAGTAGGCATCAAGAGAATGCCAAGAGTGTGCAAAGCAGTAATCAAAGCAAAAGGTGGCTACTTTGAAGAACCTACAATATGAAATTTTCAGTTGTTTCACACTTTTGTTATGTATATAATTCCATATATAATTCCACATGTGTTAATTCATAGTTTTGATGCCTTCAGTGTGAATCTACAATTTTCATAGTCATGAAAATAAAGAAAACTCTTTGAATGAGAAGGTGTGTCCAACTTTTGGTCTGTACTGTATATATATATATATATATATATATATATATATATATATATATATATATATATATATATATATATATATATATTATTATTATTATTATTATTATTAAGAATAGAACAAAACAATATGCAGAATAAGTGAATATAATAGAAATTGCTATGACACTGATAACTTTATTTAATACTAAGAGGCACTAAAATAGTATGTGTATAGTAAAAGAATAGAACAGAATAGCTTTTATTTGTCCCATATACATTACAGCTTGTTAAGAAGCTGAGGTTAGAGTGCAGGGTCAGCCATGATATGGCAGCCCTGGAGCACAGAGGGTTAAGGGCCTTGCTCCATGGCCCAAGAGTGGCAGCTTGGCGATGCTGGGGCTTGAACCCCCGACCTTCTGGTTCTGATCAGTAACCCAGCACCTTAGCCACTGAGCTGCCACTTCCCCCATAGAATAGAATAGAATAGAATAGAATAGAATAGAATAGAATAGAATAGAATAGAATAGAATAGAATAGAATAGAGCAATAATAGAATAAAAGACAATAAGCAGTATGACTCAATGATTGCTGTGACGTAGAACTAATAATATATTATTGGGTACTATAGAACCTATAGAATATAGAACACAGCAATATGCAGTATAATTAAATATAATATTAATTGCTATGACAAATGTAATATTATTATTAAAGGTAATATAATAGTAAGTAAATAAAATAAAATGAATAGAATCGAATAGTGCCTGTGTTATGGCTGGATGTCAATTAATAAGACCCCAGTCTGATTTTTTAAACTCCAGTCTTATATAGACTGAGATTCAATGAAACGAAAGAGAGAGAGAGAGAAAGAGAAATAGAAAGAGAGAGGAGTAAGAGAGAGAAAGAGGGAGAGAGAGAGAGAGAGAGAGAGAGAGAGAGAGAGAGAGAGAGAGAGAGAGAGAGAGAGAGAGAGAGAGAGAGAGAGATAGAGAGAAAGAGAGAAAGAGAGAGAGAGAGAGAGAGAGAGAGAGAGAGAAAGAAAGAGAGAGAGAGAGAGAGAGAGAAAGAAAGAGAGAGAGAGAGAGAGAGAGAAAGAAAGAGAGAGAGAGAGAGAGAGAGAGAGAAAGAGAGAGAGAGAGAGAGAGAGAGAGAGAGAGAGAGAGAGAGAGAGGACACCTTGCTGGAAGTCTGCATGCTTTCCAGAGTTTTGACACTGGACACAGAGGCCTTCATTGCCCTGTCCCGGTGACGCTGTCTGCACTCTAAGCAACTCCTCACAGCCATGCAGCACACTGAAAGAGAGAGAGAAAGAGAGAGAGAGAGAGAGAGAGAGAGAGAGAGAGAGAGAGAGAGAGAGAGAGGTGATATTTATACTCACATCGTGGTAATCATGATTGCTATGTCAGTTTTGTAGCCTGTGATGCAGCACTGCATATAAACTTGTACAAGCTTTAGGGAGGAAACAGCAGTAAATCTAATACACTAAAGACACTAAAGACATACTGAGAGAGAAACTAAGGAAGAAAGAAAGACAAAGAGTGTGTGTGAGAGTGTGTGTGATGAATGCGTTCTGACAACGAACAGAATAAGCATTGAAAAATAACAGGCCGAGTCTGAGGCATGAATAAAACATTATATAACGCATCGTTCTAGAAACAAAACAGATAGAAATGTTGCTTTTTTTGTTTAAAGAGTCAAAAAAATGTCCGGGTTTGTAGAGAACATACATGTCCTCTATGATCTTTCTCTTGCACTCGCTTTCTTTCATACACACTCACACACACACACACTGACCAAGTCGGAGACACTGGCGCATCAGTCCTCCAGAGGACATGTTCTTCTCAGCCTCGATCTCACTGAAGTTGAGCGAACTGCCGAACACCAACACGTCCACCATGGACATGAGGCGTGTCAGGAAGGTCAAAGCTGTCTCTGATGACATCCCCTGTGTGGCCTCGATCCCTTCGAATTCCGCCTGGTAAACACAAATGTACACATACACACACACAAACACACATAAAAGGCAGTAAAAAACCCTATACACCAACTAAAGACGTTGGGCTGATTATTCAGCACTTTGTACAATATGACATTTAATTTTTATACTTTCTTCAAAAGTACAAACTTCCAACATCAGTATGACTCTGGTACAATTAAACCGTATACAATTCTGCGTGGATACGTTCAAAAAACACCCGTGACAAACAGACGCCACCCCAAAAATGCTACTTTATGTATACAGTACTGTACTGTATTTACATTTGACTTCATTTTATAATTAATAATTATATGATTATTAATAAATGTCATTAATTCAACATTTTGCCTAGGAATTTAGTTATGTAGGAAATGCAATTCCGCGATAAACCAGGAGGGGGCGAGATTCAAACTGTGGTAAAGCGGGGGATTATTGTATATATAATGGACCACCTTTAGCTTTGATTACAACAAGCATTTGCTGTGGCATTGTTTTGATAAGCGTCTGCAATGTCTTAACATTTATTCCCCTCCAGAGCTGCAGTACAGTCATTTTTCACCAAGATCTTGAATTGATAACGGGAGAGTCAGACGGCTACAAAGTCTTCTCCAGCACATCCCAAAGGTCCTAAATGGGGTTGAGGTCTGGCTAATCCATGTGTGGAAATGACAGAGAACCACTCTTTCACAATTTGAGCCTGATGAATCCTGGCATTGTCATCTCAGAATATGCCCGTGCCATTAGGGAAGAAAAAAATCTGTTGATGGAATAACCTGGTATTTAAGTATATTCAGTATAGTCAGCTGACCTCATTCTTTGGGCATATAACTTTGCTGAACTGAGACCTGACTAACTGCAGCAACCCCAGATTACAGCACTGCCCCCACAGGCTTGTCCAGTAGGCACTAGGCATGATGGGTGCATCAGTTCATCCACCTCTCTTCTTACCCTGATGCACCCATCATGCTGGAACATGGTTCATGCTGGAACAGGAACTCATCAGACCAAGTAACCTTCTTTCTTTGCTCCAGCTTTTTTCGATTAGGCTCAATGATAAGTGGATTTCTTAAGCCTGCACAGCTGTTTATTCACAAAACTGTTTATTCACAAAACTCTTTTAAATTAATTATTTAAAAATCATACAATGTGATTTCCTGGATTTTTTTTGTTTGTTTCTGTTTCTCACAGCCACAATTCTTTGTAAGTGGGAAAACGTGAAAAATTGACAGTGTATCAAATACTTATTTGACCCATCGTGTATACTGTATCTCTATATACACCTTATATACTGTACATCTTTTATACTGAATATATATATATATAAAACTAAAATAATTATATATATACAGTAATGTATTAATGTTTCAGATCATCAAACTAATTTAATTATTAGTAAAAGATAACACAAGTAAACACAACATTCAGTTTTTAAATAAAGGTTTTCATTATTGAGAGAAAACAAAATCCAAAACTACATGGCTCTGTGTGAAAAAGTGTTCAATTTCAAATTTCAATTTCTCTCGCCACACCCAGGCCTGATTACTGCCACACCTGTTCACAATCAAGAAATCTCTTAAATAGGACCTGCCTGACAAAGTGAAGTAGACCAAAAGATCCTCAGAAGCTAGACATCATGCCGAGATCCAAAGAAATTCATAAACAACTGAGAAAGAAAGTAATTGAGATCTATCAGTCTGGAAAAGGTTATAAAGACACTTCTACATCTTTGGGACTCCAGCAAACCACAGTGAGAGCCATTATTCACAAATAGCAAAAACATGGAACAGTGGAGAACCTTCCCAGGAGTGGCCGACCGACCAAAATTACCCCAAGAGCTCAGCGATGACTCATCCAAGAGGTCACAAAAGACCCCACAACAACATCCAAAGAACTGCAGGCCTCACTTGCCTCAGTTAAGATCAGTGTTTATGACTCCACTATAAGAAAGAGACTGGCAAAATGGTCTGCATGGCAGATTTTTTAAGATGAAACTGCTGCTGAGCAAAAAGAACATCTCAGTTTTGCCAGAAAACATCTTGATGATCCCCAAGACTTTTGGGAAAGTACTCTGAACTTTTTGGAAGGTGTGTCCCATTACATCTGCAATGAAATAACACCGCATTTCAGAAAAAGAACATCAAACCAACAGTAAAATATGGTGGTGGTAGTGTGATGGTCTGGGGCTGATTTACTGCTTCAGGACCTGGAAGACTTGCTGTGATAAATGAAACCATGAATTCTGCTGTGTACCAAAAAATCCTTAAGGAGAATGTCCGGCCATCTGTTCGTGACCTCAAGCTGAAGGACAATGATCCAAAATACACCAGCAAGTCCACCTCTGAATGGCTATAGAAAAACAAAATGAAGACTTTGGAGTGGCCCAGTCAAAATCCTGACCTGAATCCTATTGAGATGCTGTGACATGACCTTAAAAAGGCGGTTCATGCTCAAACCGTCCTATGTGGCTGAATAACAACAATTCTGCAGAGATGAGTGGACCACAATTCTGTAACAGACTCATTGCAAGTTTTTGCAAACGCATGATTGCAGTTGTTGCTGCTCAGGGTGGCCCAACCAGTTATTAGGTTTAGGGGGCAAACACTTTTTCACACAGGGCCATGTAGTTTTAGATTTTGTGTTCACTTGTGTATCTTTTACTAATATTTACATTAGTTTGATGATCTGAAACATTAAAGTGTGACAAACATGCAACACAATTAGAAACCAGAACTAGATAGATAGATAGATAGATAGATAGATAGATAGATAGATAGATAGATAGATAGATAGATAGATAGATAGATAGATAGATAGATAGATAGATAGATAGATAGATAGATAGATAGATAGATAGATTTGCAAAAGTATTGGGACACCTGACCTTTTCTGCTATATGTGGTTCTTTTCTAATCTGTTACCACAATTGTACATGACGTCTTTAGATGCGCGATAACAACATTTTGCATTCACTTGAACTTGGAAACCCAAATCTGTTCCAGCATGGCAATGCCCCTGTGCACAAAGTGAGCTCTTTAAAGATCTGGTTTACATGCTCTGGAGAGGAAGATCTTGAGTGACCTGCTATAGAGTTCTGATCTCAACCCTACTGAACACATTTGGGATGAATTGGAACACTGGCTGCATCCCAGGTCAACTTAACTACATCAGTACCTGCCTTTCATAACTCCCTTGTGGCTGATGAACACAAATATCCATAAGCACACTCCAAAATCTAGTGGAAAAATCTTCCCAGAAAAGAGGAGGGAATTATAAAAGTGAACTAAATGTGATTACAATGCTCAAAAATCACATAATGACCAGGTGACCCAATACTTTTGGAAATAGTAGTGTGTGTGTGTGTGTGTGTGTGTGTGTGTGTGTGTGTGTATATATATATATAACTGTGTAATAATACTACCTGTGTGAAATACTACCTGTAATACGTACTTTCTTCCTTATTTGTACTATACTATATGTCTATTCTTTTATATTGTTTATTCTTTTATATATTTGCATTTATTAATTTTTTTTTCTTTGCTGCTGTAACAAAGAAACTTCCCCACTGTGGGACGTATAAAGGTTTATCTCATCTTATATATATATATATATATATATATATATATATATATATATATATATATATATATATATATATATATATATGTGTGTGTGTGTGTGTGTGTGTGTGATTACTTCATGCCACTTTTCTTTGTAAAACCTCTTTAATGGAAAAACACTTCAGAATGAACACTCAGGAGCGTACACATTCAACACACACACACACACACCAAACACAATATGGCTGGCGAGTGATTGTGCCCAGGACACTTGACCTCTCTATCAACTGCGTAATAAATCTGTAAGCGAATGCAGCACAGGAATATTAAACATTTCTCACCACGGCTTAAGAATAAAAAGCAACCAGTACTTTACTGCATCTTACACTGTCACTGAGGTGCAGGCTTCATCTGTTATATATTCAATTTCACTTTGAAAAGGTTTAAGACACCTAAATAAACCTTGATAAGATTTTCAATAGTTATTTTGTTGCTATTTTTATTTATTTTTTGTTCATAAAGTAAAGTTCAATTGCACCTTTCTAGATATAACAGTTCTATATAAAAGTTATGCAAAACAGCTACAAAACAAAGGGACAAAAAAAGGCATCTTTTGTCTAGGAGTGAAAAATTGTTTTATAATGAATAAATAATAATAAATAATAAATCCATACACAAAGCTCGCTGTAGAGTCGAGAGAAAAAATTGGCTGCTTTGTCCCTTTGAACTGGTTTAATCCCAAAACAAGCAGACTAATGAATTATATGTATGAATATCTGTAAAATTAATTCAGAAAAAAAAAAGAAATAAAAACTAATGAATATTAATTTACTCATTGAACAGGTCACTAGCTGCATCTATTACTGTTACTATGACTGTTACAGGAAACAGAAGCTTTGATGTATATTATTTTACAAATGGAGATAATGACATGCATGTGGTACTGACCTTAGAATTCTGCATGCCCGAGAAATGCAAAAGAAATCAGAAGCAAACCCAGAATTACCCATAAGGCACAATAATTAACATTTTATCACAAACAGATGAAGGCCAGCATTACAGTAGAACCTTAACTATTAAAGCCAAGAACCCAATAGTAGACACAAGAGACACAAGAGCTGTAATGCAGTATGTGCACCACAAGATGGCACCAGAGGCACTTACAGACGGCGACGTGGCAGCTGAGAGCAGAGGGAGGATCCCGCCACAGGCGATGATGATGTTGTCCACCATCTGTGAAATGAGGTGAATAGTGTTGTGCACAAATATGATGTTCTCGTTGCTGTTCACGAAGTCCATGACTGACTTGGTTGAGTGGCTGGATATGAGAGAGACAAAAGACAGACAAGACAATGTTGCATTCTAGATATCCCTCTGAAAGGAACATTAAAGTTCTTATGTTTAAGTATACAACTAAACTACAACAAATTGTATCGTATCAGAAGGTTTTCAGGAAGACACAAGCCATTTTTATCCAAAAGATCCCTTAAGGAACCTGTAAGGAACCTGCCTTTTCCTGGATTAAAAGAATAGATGTGGTACAAAAGGCAATGTGATGATCTTATTATTACCTAGAACCTGTCATCAATTTTAAATTGAGCTGGGCTGTCTTGATAATTGGTATGCATTTTTGGAAAGAAGAAGAAGAAGAAGAAGAAGAAGAACATTCTGAAAGGCAGTAGTGAAGAAACAACTACCATTTCTGACAGGGACCCATTTTCCAAATGCCAAACTCCAAATCCCAATCAATTCAGAATTCTACTCCACTTTAATAAACATGCTGCATATTTAAGAAAATGGATGCTGACCTCCTCCAGACGTGCAAATCAGCCTCGAGAGCGAAGAGCAGATCAGTGAGTAAGCGCTGGTGCATCGGCGACCATTTGAACTCTGGGATGCGGAACATGGTGGTGCGGGGACCCGGGCTGAACTGACGCCGCTGCTCTTCGCTCATGGGCATGGCCCTGAAGCTGAGGTCCACCCTCACGTCTCTGTCCATCAATGTACCAGCTCTGCCATGGACATCCTAGGAACACACAAAAACAAATTCAATTTTATTGATTTTTATTTGTTTAGCGCAATGGACATTGTCTCTAAGCAGCATTACAAATGTAAAGCGGTTATAAAACAATTTTGAAACTAATGAGCAAGCCAGTGGTGGCTATAGCAAGGAAAAACTCCCTGAGATGGCATGAGGAAGAAACGTAAGAGGAACCAGACTTAAAAGGAACCATCCACCTCATCCTCAGCACCGAATGTCCATTACTTACAGTTCCATCGTGTTAAGGTATGCAGTGATAGGAGCTTAAATGCATCTTGTGGATCTAAACCATTGTAGTAGACAGTTGATAGTAATAACAGTCCAAATCCATCCTGAATTGCTCAATAACTTCATAGATCTTTAGAATGTGCATGTGAAACCATCCCCAGCAGAATAGGTTATTTTTAAGGCATAGGATTACCATATTATAAATTAACTGAGATGTGCCATATTCTACGTATGCACACTGATCACACATAACTTTATAACATTATGAGCGGTGAAGTGAAGACCACTGATTATCTCTTCACCATGGCACCTGTTAGTGGGTGTGAGATTATTAGCCAGCAAGTGAACATTTTGTTTCCTAAAAGTTGACGTGTTAGAAGCAAGAAAAATGGGTGAGCGTAAGGATTATAGCGAGTTTGAAAGGGGCCAAATTGTGACGTCTAGACGACTGGATCAGAGTATCTTCAAAACTGCAGCTCTTGTGGGATGTTCCCAGTCTGCAGTGCTCAGTATCTATCAAAAGTGCTCCGAGGAGGAACAGTGGTGAACCGGCGACAGGGTGATAAGCAGCCGAAGCTCAGGCTGGTCCGTGTGGTCTGATCCAACAGACGAGCTCCTGTAGCTCAAACTACTGAGAAGTTCATGCTGTTAATGTTCGACAGGTCAGGACTGTTTTAGCAGTAAAAGGGGACCAACACAATATTAGGCAGGTGGTCATGATGTTATGCCTAATCGGTGTTTATATTTATTTGGTAATATAATGCACTACTGCTGGTGGGCAGTTTGATGCAGTTCTTTTTCAGTCTACATTGATCTACCATAACATCACATAACAACCACCACTTAAAGGTGAAGTGTGGAGCATTCATTATCTAGTTTGAAAGACACCTGACAATAAATTGAATATATTACGGTTGATTTGTTGTGAGAACTGGACCATGGAGCATAAATCACATTTTCTTTTACACCATGCTGACAACTGAACAAGAGATGCCACCAAAATGCACTATAAGGAGAAGGCAATCTAGCAGAGGTAATGCTCTGGAGAAAGTTCTCCTGGGAAACCTTGTGTCCATACAATCCAGGCATTCATGTGAAGGCTTATTTGACACCCACCACCTACCTAAACATTATTGCAGGCAAAGTGCATGCTTTCATGGCAGTCTTTCCTAAAAGCATTGGCCTCTTTCTGCAGAATAATGACCTGCATTGGATTGTTCTGGAGGGCTTTAATGAACATTACAAGGTCAAGGTGTTCATTCGGCTTCTAAATTTCCCAGACCTCTATTCGATTAAGTATTTGTGAAATGTTCTGAACAAACAAGTCCAATCCATTGAGTTTCCACCTTATATGACTTGAAGCTTCTGCTGCTAACATCTTGGTGCCAGATACCACAACACACCTTCACAGGTCGTGTAAAGTCCATGCCTAAAGTGGTCAGGGCTGCACAATGCTACACACTACAGGCCAGGTGTAGGTTTTAATACACTGCTGATCAGTGTATGTTTCCTATCATGTTTGTTAGAATGAATATTTCCATGTAGCATTACAAGCTTCACAGTATTAAAACGCACTGGACAATATGACGGAACTCATTCTTATTTATTTTCTCCTTTTCCTTCTATGTAAATGTAAAATCAGGCTCCTTTGAAAATAACAGGAGTTTATTGCAACCATTTTGATTAAAGTAAATTGCTGCAATCATGCTGATTATAGTAATCAGAAGTTTTACAATATTATAGCCGGTTTTTATGGTTTCCGCCAAGTGAGTGCATTGAATATGGCATTTTTTACTGAAGCACTGCTTCAATTCGCTCTTTTCAAATTATGTCAAATGATCAGAACAAAAAGATAAATTGGTAAGTTACTTAATTACTGACTGGGCCTCTGTAACACATTATTAATCATTGCATGAATCTTTCCTCAAGCAATACTAAGGATTTATATGAAATTTGGCAGACACACACACCCAACCTATATATATATATATATATATATATATATATATATATATATATATATATATATATATATATATATACTTTATTTTCAGTGAAAAATCCTCCCTTGCCAAAGGTGTTCACTAGTTGGAGATTTTTTTCTTGTGATGCAGTTCATCCCAGAGCAGTTATTTGGGATTTAGGTGCAGACGTTTGTTTGTTCTCAAAGTAATGCTGAGTTTGGACATACGCTTCAGCTCATTGCCTTGTTCTATGGTGATGTTGGTTCCAATAAGTATGGAATAGTTGCCATGTTGGTCCAAAATAAGTCCAACATTCCCTGCTCCAAAACAAACCCAAACCATTAAGCTTCCACCTCCATGTTTGACTGTGGGTGTGAAGCAGTCTGATAACATCTTTACTCCTGTTTCTCAGTTCTTCTGTTAGAGCCAAAAAAATGACAAATTTGGACTTTTATATCCACAAAACTTTCCTCAAGGCATTCACTGTCCAATTTAAGTGTGTTTTTGCCTTTTTATCGAGTTTGCTTCATACAAACAATACAAAGTCATAGCTATTAAGCAATGTGTGTATGTGTTGATAGATAGATAGATAGATAGATAGATAGATAGATAGATAGATAGATAGATAGATAGATAGATAGATAGATAGATAGATAGATAGATAGATAGACAGACAGACAGACAGACAGACAGACAGACAGACAGACAGATAGATAGATAGACAGACACTAGACATAATTAAAGATATATTTACCTGCTTAAGCAAGATCCAATTGCTATAAAAACGTCTTCTATTAAGTGTCATATTTTATAATGATACAAGATTGTGTTATGACACTTTTTGTTTTTGTGCAGGTTTGTGATTTTCTAACTCGGTGTACTCCCAGTCACAAAGCTGATGTGACATGACATGGCAAAGATGAATATTTAATATTTGGGTCGTCTAATTTAAGATCTAGGAAAATATTTTTTAAATGTTTTGACAGGGTAAGTTTACCGAGCTACAAAGTCGGTCATCATGGTGTTAAAAGTATTAGTGCAATGTTCACAGCAAACGCCTGATGGAAAAAGTCTAAATGTCATTTCATAGCAGATACAGTGAAGGTTCAATCTAGTCATCATGTAGCTTTATAGACATCAACCATAAAAAAGAAAATAGTGTAACCTATAAATATAATTCTATATATAAACAAAGAAGTAAAAAAAGAAGATGGGTAAGGAAAGGCAGCCACTTGGCATAGCGCTGGTTCTGTATGTTTCACTTTGAGTTACATGTGGAGCAGGGTGGAGAAACACTCACTCAGCCTGCTGAACTAATTGAATTCACTGCATTTAGTACTTTTGAAACTACTCTGTATCCCTTCGTCAAGGTACCTGTTAGTGGGTGGGAAATATTAGGCAGCAAGTGTTCATTTTGTCCTCATAAATAATGTCTTAGAAGCAGGAAGGATTCGAGTTTGATGAATTGTGATGTCTAGACGACTGGGTCAGAGTATCTCCAAAACTGCAGCTCTTGTGGGATGTTCCTGGTCTGCATTGGTCAGTATCGATTAAAAGTGATCCAAGGAAGGAACAGTGGTGAACCAACGACAGGGTCATGGGCGGCGAAGGCTGACAAAACTTGCTGGAGAAGTTAATGCTGTTAATGCTAAATTTTTGCAAAAGGGGACCAACGCTATTTTTAACAGGTGGTCATAATGTTATGGCCAAACTTATGTCAATATTGAGTACCTATAGAGTAGTACTGCATCCTTCATACATGTATTTCTGAAGAGTCTATAATTTGATCAGATTTTTAAAGGAAAGATAACGATTACGATTCTTTCCTGGAGGCGTGCGGTGGGCGGAGCTGAAGAGTCACAGGTATGGGCAGCTTTTGCATAGCGATCATCTGCAAACTGCAACATCGCTATGAATAACAGGAACAAAAGCTTAAAGTCAAAATTGAACTCTGGCTAACAGTCAGATACAGCCATGATCCAGAATCGGGTCCGAGTCTGAAATTGAACACCAAGAACAACAGCAGCGACAACGACTACAGCAGGACATGTCTATATGGAAAGTATAAAACAAGGTTTTCCTTTGGACAACTTCCATAACCGAATGGAGCACGGTGATAGGCGTGGCTCTTGCTCTGGTTACTGTGGGAGCCCTGTTCCGGGAGAAGTGCGCATTCAAGGAATTCATGATGTCATGAAGGACCATATTTGAAAAAGACTTTCTGAATCGTATATGAACCTGGAAGGATTGTATTTAACAATGTAAATAACTCAGAAAGTCCTGAGACTTTACATGTAGGACAATCTATGTTTCATCACAGAAGGTTTCTGATATTTAAATGCACTGTTATTTCAGAATTATATGTTACATGCCTTGATTTTCTTTCTTCTTCATACTCCAGTGGAGAAATTTCCAATTGTAAAGATCACAAATCCATGGACATGCAATGAACTCATGTAGCCTGTAGCCATTTCACTGACATTCAGATCTTCAGATTATTAATGAGCCGACATTCATTACAATATGAATGAAAGAATTGAGTTTTGTTTTCTTTTGTACATAATGCAATTTGTGACAGTTTTCTTCAATAGAGCATGTTGGAAAATAAATACGAAGGCATGTGACATCAGGGGAATGACAAAGACAAAGGAACGATTAAACATTTTGTCTTGGTTTGCTTTCTATAAAACTGTGCATTGTAAAACAATACTAAATAAAAACAATTAAAAATATATATGATTAGATGATTAACGTGTTTTAAATGATGGGAGAGTGGGAGAGGATTCGTTGTGAACACCTCAGAACTTAAATGCTTTCAGACATATATCTATTTGTTAGAAATGTAATTTTATAATAGGATATAAAGGGTGAAAATATAGAAGATTGCTCAAAAGCATTTAAAAAATAATAATAAAAATAAGGACATTTTATAGTAGACAACAGTTCCTGAAAATATCATACATTCTGAATAAACATTTCATAACTACATTTATAAATTTCTAAAACTAACCTGATACCTGCAGACTATTTACTAGCATTTATAACCAATCTCCAGCAAGAATGATGCCGAAGTAAGATGATCAGTCAAGAACTTTTTATTAATTTGGTGCATTGGGGTGATTTTACCCAGATAAATAAAATTGATATCAGCTGTGTGCTATTAACACCTTGTAAAGGTGGGCAATATGCTGACATCACAAGTAATGGCAGGTGAGCAATTACTTTGACAATGAGCCCAGTTTACAGCCACACCCACTGCCCCTCACCTCTCCCAATCACTCTTGTTTTAAACAGAGCATTAAACTTGTTTTAAACCAGCATTATTAGCTGTAGTGTATATACACTGTTATTATACAGTTTCTTCGCTACGTCCAGTTTCTGCTTTCTGCCTACAGTTCAAACACCTTTTACCCTTTTGCCTGTTGATTTTGTTTATTTTGGCTTGATTACCGCTTTGCTTGCTTTTATACAGTCACGCTTTTACTAGATTCTATTGATTTCTCTATTGATCCTATCAGTTTTTGCTCTGTTTGCAATTGCTATTTTGTCCGTGCTGTTGAAAACCTGATGCCCATTCGCAAAAGGCAAAGTTCCCAAGGGTGCAATTTTGGGCAGATGGTTCTCAGATGCACCAGTGCACACTGAAGCAAACAGCAAAGTGTTGCTACTAGAGTCAGCATTTTTGTCCTCAGCTAGACTGATCAGAGGGCCTGAATTCTACACTAATCCGGATACATTTTCGTGTAAAAACGCTCCATGTCCACTCTGCAACGTCTGAAAATGGTTACGTTCCTGTACTACATGTGCAAATTATTTGACACTTCGACCTGCATCATTTCCGCCTGGCGTTTATTCGCTTTCCAACTGACGCGGCAATGGTTTAAAATGTGTCATCGATTTCGAAAGCCTACGTTTTCATAGTCCACACTGCAACGCAAAAATGCAGTTTTCAAATGTATCCACTTTGGAGAGCATTTTTCAAAAAGCATCTTCAAACGTTTCATGAAAACGTATAAGTGAAAACATGGCCCAAGTTCGGCTTGCTGATTTGTCGTTGCCCACTCCCAACATCTCCATGTCATCCAGCTTTATCTCTGACCTCGACTTTCTTAGCCTTGGCTTTCTTGTTCTTCTATGCTTGTTCACTCTTTATTTAAGTCTGAAACAGCCATCACCTCTGTTAAGTTCATCACAGTGAAACCACATTTGGAACCTTGAAAACACAAAATTGGAAACCAGGCATCTTAAAGAGATGAAGAAAGACCAGCAAAAACGCCTGGCAGGACCATGTAAAAATAGGTCAAAACCAAATAAACGAAGCTGAAAATCACTTCATAACCTCCACACCCATTCTGTTAAAGTTGTTTCTTTAAGAGAGAGAGAGAGAGAGAGAGAGAGAGAGAGAGAGAGAGAGAGAGATGGTTGACCTTTTCCACTGGCTATGCAATAGAAAGAGCAGCAATATTTTTAGCAAATGATACAAACCACCTAGCCTTAGAGCCTGATTTTGGGGAAAAAAATCCTCCAGAAAACTGCTAATTAGCATGTGTGAAACCACCAATTAAATGTTATGGGAGCTGATATATCTGATAAAAGCACATATTATTCCATGAAGTGAAATGGCTAACGTTTAGGAGAAAGATGTGGTCTGACACTTTGTTTTACTGTTTTTTTCTCAGTTGCTTTGGAGCATTTCTGCTCCAAAGCAACTAGAAGAAATAAAATTCTCAAAACTACTTGTTCAACCTCCACATCATTTAGTCATTTGTGCTCATCATAAAAACATTTCTTGTTGTTTGGATCAAATTGCGAATGCTTTTGTACATCATTTAATGGATTGTGTACGAGTGTCTGCTGTTTCTACATTATCAGTCGTTTGTCATGTTGATCAAAATATATTATACTGGTTTCACCTGAATAGTTTTAACCGCCGAAACATCTAAGCATAAGTTCATTGTATACGTCATTGAATGCATAATGGTTAAACCAGTTGTCATCATCTGTCATCTAACATTTCTATTAAACTTTTTTTTTTTGTAAATGTGTTGAATTAAAGAATTGTGCAGATGAATCTTGAATGTCACTAATGAAGGCGAGTGAACGGCATCAGATCAACCAATAATCAATCAGTTCTCTAAAACAGGTCAAAGGTGAATCTCGAAAATCTGAATTTTCAGTTGGAGAGTGAATACACACGGAGCAAAACACAGAATTATACATTCTGAAAATGGACGAACAACCAAGAAACGAACGAACACTTGCACAGTAAAAGTGTGAATCCTGCCTGGTGTCTTGTGATCAATATAAATCAAATATCCAATCAAATCAATGAATTTGTGCTGCTGAAATTCAAAGACGCCAAAGAGAAAGAAGTTTTTGTGCATTTTTAATCTCTGTGATCCAAACCGTAGTTTAAATCAAGAATTCCTGAAACTGTGCATCATACTGAGAACACGACTAAACATTTTAATGCGTGTTTGTGAACAATAACGAAGGGACATTTCATTCTGATGGAAATGAGATGTTCATCGACACAAATATTTACTTTTGAGAGATAAACTAAGAATTTTGAGAAAGGTTCAGACTTTTGCAAGAAATTCATTGTTCTGTTTGTACAAATTGTTTTGAGAAATGCATTTACTGTATTAGGGATAATTCGAGAAACGCTCCAAAGCACCTAAAAGAAAACTGTAAATAACTTTCTAGAAATATCTATGAACTTCTCACACTCACCACCTCCACATCCCCATTCTACCATTCACTCTTCATGTCTGACACAAGAGTGGACGGTGATGAAGTAAATGTAATTTGTTACTGTACTTAAGTAGGTTTTTTCACATGTCTGTACTTTACTGAAGTATTTCCATTTGAAAATACTTTAACTTCACCACATTTCAAAGTCACACATCTTACTTTACTTAACTACATTGTGCCAAAATCAGTCATTCCTTATTATTTACAAGTGGAACAAAACTTGATTTGATTGGCGCTTGGTGTATCTACTGATCACCAACATACAGTTCAGCATCAGTTCAACAGCAAGCAGAACATTTATATAGGAATAAATGATGGAAGGATCTCCTGACTCAAACTCGCCACAACCATTAACGTGAATTTTGAAGTCAGTATTTGACACATAAACTGAGTTGATTAAGCAAAGAGTCTTTTAGAGAGGCGCATGGCTCTCTAGCCCAAACCACAGGAAACCAGAGAAGAAGTCAGATCTACAATTATATTTGTGCTCACTAGTAAACCGTTTTAACTGTATACTCACCTGAGTGGTTGCAGTCGTCTGGATCTTCCTGATCTCCTTCTCCTTGTCATCAGTCCTCTCTGTCTCTGAGATGGTCCCGGTGGCATCTGCATTGCTCTTTCCTCCAGAAGCTTCTACCTCAGGAGCTAATGCCGCACCCTGCTCAAGGTTCTTAGCAAAGCTTTCTCCCTGACATGAGGAATTAAAAGTCCCTAAATCAGCCTGGAGTTGCAAGCAGTCCTCAAGAGTTGTGGAGCTTACTTCTGATCCACTAGTCATGTGAGCCAACAAACCCAAGTCACTGGTACTGGTGCGAACCTGATGGTGGCCGCTTGCAAGAGGCAAAGGTTCCGATGGTGCAATTTTGGGCAGAAGGTTCTCAGATGCACCAGTGCCCACTGAAGCAAACAGAAACGTGCTGCCACTAGGGACAGCGTCTTTATCCTCAGCTAGATTGATCAGAGGGCCTGTGGTCTTGTCATCCAAGTTCGATTTGGAAACCAAGACATTGTTCACATTGTTGTTCAGCTTCTCTACAGCAGCTGAGTAGACATTGTCCAGGAGAGAATCAACCTCTACCAGACTCCCACTCTCTGTGACTCCCAGCGTCTCCATGTCATCCAGTTTCACCTCTGTGGCCTCTACTTTCTCAGCTTTGATGTCCACAAGCAGGTCATGAACTTCCACCTGCACACCCGACACTGTGTTGTCCATGTTGGTTCCTTTGGCTTCCAAGAGAAGGCTGCGTGCGGGTTCGGTGGTCTCCGAGTCGTCCACCTCACTCTCAGGGGTCTGTGTTTGAGAATGGTCATCAAGCTCGAGGGTACCTTTGATGGCAGAGGCTTGGGCAGACAGGCCAGAAATAGTACTGACTAGACCTTTCTTTCCCTTTTTAATATTTTCCTCCTCCTGGCGCTGATATTCCTCATACATCTTGGCTAAGTACTCCTTATGGGCTTCGTATGTCACCTGGTAGTCGGGAAAAGTGCAACATCAAGTGGAAGTTAATCATTTAATGAAAAATTAGACTTAATTATACATACATTATAATTGGATCATTAATTTATTTATTAGACACTCTTTAAAGCAACTCGCAATTATTGGAGGATTTAACAGGGTTCCTTAAGTCTTAACACTTCCTTAGATGTTTAACACTTCTAGATTTTATATTACTTGAATGATGAATAATATGATAATAATGATAATAACAACAACAACAACAACAACAACATATTATAAATACATTACAATACACATTAATAAATAAAGCAACAAAGTACTGCCCAGATTCTGCCTTCACACTTTATGGACCATCCAATTGGAGATCACTTACCATCACTTAAACATTCTGGCCAGTAGCTTTGAATATTAAACTCTGTAGCAAAACAATCCTGATAAGTCTGTTATGGTTTCTTTGGAAGGTTTCAGCACAGTGTCTAGGTATAGGCAAACTAGTGAGCGCCCCCTGCTGTCACCACCCTCACTCATTTAAATTATTTACCTGTTTGTCTGTTGAAGTTAAATTTACAGTATATGTGTACAAACTTGAATTTAGGCAATTTTGCAATAATTATTAAATGTGTTTAACCTTTTTCATAAAAGGATGCGAACGATTTGTATGGTCTGGGGGAAAAGCATTCTGGTGGGAAGGTGGAGCCATGGGCGGGTGACAATAGGAAACTTGTATATTGGGCCAAAAATGCTAAACGGCCTTAGGTGATTTAATCTTTATAAAATTGGCTATGCCTTAAAACTCTTTAAGAGAGTCACTGTTTTGCACTTTAAAGGGTTTTGCGTTACTGTAATTGAGTAGTTTTTAATGCATCTTTGTGTATCTGTAGTTTTTTTAATGTTAATTTTACTTTTGTTTGAAATATTATACTTAAGTACATTTAAAATAATATCCGTTACTGTAAATAAAAGTAATACAAGGGGAAAAAAATCGCACCCTGGAAACTACTGCACTGAAATCATTGATTGATCGACTGATTGAAATGCTAAAATGGAGACGGACAAGACAGACAGCAGTGATGCAGCCCTCAGATTCTTATGAAATCCCCTGACCATGCAGTGTAAGCAGTGTTTTCCCAAAGCAACCTGACTGGCAGCTTATAAGAATTCCACATCAAATCTTTGCAGGCATGTTGAAGTAAACCAATAATATTATTTTGCATAATTATTGAAATGTTGCATTGCATCACTGTGTGGCATGGCTAATGTTGTTTAGCACCAAGGTTGGAAATGAAAACTAGCAGGAAAATTGTTACTGCGCCACTAAGCTAGCTCTATTACCAGTTTCACGATTTAAGTGTGATATGCTAATATGCAGTGTTATATTTTAGAGTAGATCTGCTGATGTTGCATTAGATTTGTGCATTACTGTATAACCAATCGCACAATTTTGTTGAGAACGTCGTGTCCAATCAAAGCGATTTAATTCGTCAATGCGGTAAACGAAGAAGTTTGATGTGTGGTTGAATTCTAATTTTGCTTTTTCTCTCATCTGCTGCTAAAGTCCATAACTCACATTAGACTTTACCATGGACTGTAGTATTTATTTATTTATTTACCTTAATTTGTAAAATTGTTCCTTTAATTAAAAACAACTAGTTTGAGATTCATATACCCTTTGAACTACACCACACCCCTGCTGTTAAAAAAGTAACTCAATTAAATTTAAAATCAGCTTTTCCTTAATTAGACATTTTGTCTGGTAACTTTACTTGAACTTAAAATATGTAGAATATTTTATTACTCTGTCAGTTACCATAGACAATGTCTTATGTGCAATAACCTTTCCATCCAGCAGAGGGTGCAAACTTAGTTTAAAGCCATAATAAAAAATAATGAGTTACTTTGGAGTGGGCTATGGAGAGGGTGTCCACCCAAACGCGCCATCCACCCCATTCGTGCTTAATGGCGTGGTACAGCAGGATACGGAAGATGTTGTAGACCATCTCAGTAATCTTCTGCTCCTCAGAGTTTTTTGGGTTGATGTATCCCAGTGAGAACATCCAATCCTGCCACACAGAGCACTGAAGCAGACACCTATCACAAAAACACATAGAGAAAGCTTCAGCATTTCACATGGACACATGACTGCTTTCTGGACGAGTTCTGTTTGAAAAACAGACAATTATTAAGAACAAACCTGTACATTCTTCTATAACCACATTATCTCTGTAAAGCTGTTGGAGGTAAAACCCACTGTTAAAAGTGCTCCACAAATAAAATGAATAGAATCCATTAGTGTGATGGTTTTTCGTGCGTAATTGAAAAGATGAATGATTTAGCATTCTAATCCCATCATCACTGTTTGTGTGGTAGATCCACAATCTTAAAATGGTCACACAAAACCTAAATAAGAAATTTCAGTGTGCCAGAATAGATGTTTCAGTTGGAACGTCTAGGCCACTGCAAGTCGATAAAATCTCAGTCATCCACATCATAAGCTTGCAGCGGTAAATGATTTGTCATGTAACTGACAGGTGGTTTGTGAGGACACTCTTGAGAAGCACAGAGGTGCTGGAAGGGAACCATCAGAGCCTTGGAAAGTCTTGGAGCATAATTTCTGATGCAACTTACAATTATAGGAGGATTCGACCGGGTTCTTTAAGTGTTCATTAGCTTTTGAACACTTCTAGATTTTTTAATACTTAAAAACAAATTATAAATTGACAACGTGGTGCCTAGATTCTGCCGTCACACTTTATGGAACATCAATTGGCTCAAAATAAATACTGGCTAATAGTTCCGAATGTTAAAGTCTGAAGCGAAATAATCCTGGTAAAACTGTGATGGTTCCAATGGATTCTTTGGGTGGTTTCATCTTTATAAAATTGGAAAACTTTTAAAGAAGGTCTCTTGCACTTTACAGGGTCTTGACTAGAGGTCGACCGATATGGGTAGTTCTCAATATTTAGACATCAGGGCAGCCGATGGCCGATATATGATGGTGATTTTTTTTGTCTAATATGTTTTTCTTTTTTTCCCCCTTTATGTCATGTGCAGAGGAAGAACATGGGGTATATCGGTAGGAGAATGCTGAGGATGGAGCCACCAGGAGGGAGGAAAAGAGGAGGTTTATGGATGTGGTGAGGGAAGACATGCAGGTAGTTGGTATGAAAGAGGCAGATGTAGAGGACAAGGGGTGTGGAAACGGATGAGCTGCTGTGGCGCCCCCTAATGGGAGAAGTAAGAAAATAAATTTTAAAATAATAAGACGTGATATATGAATTTGTTTGAATTAAGCATTTATTGAACAACACAATACCCTCTAATCAGTGCACTTGTTACCAAGATTTTGTTCCTGAGCCTACCTGTAGCCTAAACTACAGCTATAGGCACACTAAAACAAATACAGTTCCAAAAAGTTGCTCACATTCAACCAATGAAATATATAAGGCTTGATTAAGAACGGATGATAAAAACTTAACACACAGGACACACCAAGCTGATTAGCTAATTAGCTTAGCGAATGAGCACACGGATAACGGATAACACTTGTTATCATTCCTGCTCTTGTCTTTGCAACACGAGCTTATTAGTAATGACTGTGGCAGGTGGAAACGCTGCTTGCTTTATATATTTACAGTTCCAGCTCTTCCGGTTTCCCTGTTTGAATGCTGAATACAGAGTACTGCCTCCTGCTGGTAAGGAAGTGGTTTGTTCAACCTAATAATCAGCCTGATTTGCAGTACAATCTGCCAATTAATAGATTAAAATCGATCAGCAAATTAATAAAAAATGGCAAAAATCAGCCCGATTAATCGGTTGACCTTTAGTCTTGATGAAATTGTTTTATTACCCGGTTACCAGTGGTGAAGTAACGAATTACATTTACTCATGTTACTATAATTGTGCAGTAAATTGTGTACTTCTACTTTTTAAAAATCTGATTTTACTTTTACTTAAGTGTGTTTTGTTTGAAATATTGTACTTAACTATATTTAAAAAGCAAATCGATTACTGAGTGAAGAATTGAATAAATAAAAATAATGCAAGGGGGGAAAAAAATTAAAAGCTTACAGCCTTAAATGATAAATCATGTAACTGTCAGGTGGTTTGGACACTTGGGAAGCACAGAGGTGCTGGAAGGGAACCATCAGAGTCTTGGAAAATCTTGGAGCATCATTTCTGACTCGAATTTTACAGATGAGAATGATGATGTGTCATGATAATAGCCTTCAAAATTGTCAGTGCAGGACTGATGGCCTACTTGACACTTGGCAGTGAAGCTGCACTTGGCTGTCACGAACATTACCATTGCCTATGACATACCCATGAATATAAGTGTATGTATTTGTGTGTGGGGGATGGTCGTGGTGGTGGTTGTGTCTATGAGTGTGTGCCTGTATAAAAACAATCTGCTTATAGGAAAACATGCTGCAAATTCAAGGACGATTTAGCACCATGGCTGGGGGAGGGGGATTAAATATAGAACATCAAGAGAGAACAGCAACCCACTCTCTCAATTTCTTTGTTCTATTCATCAGGTGGCTAATTGTTGCTGTTAGTGGCAGGGGAGGAAGGAGCTGAACCTCACCGTCTGTTCTCACGGCTGTTGCTGAACAGTTTGATCATGTCTGAGAGGAAGAGACGCCGCACCTCCATCAGCTCAGCGCTGGGTGTCGAGTTCTTCAGCAGCGTGGCCACCACCTTCAGAATCACTGAGATACACCAAAGAGAACCTTTAGAATTCTTTACTCTTTTTTTTTTTTTAGGTTGATATGAAAGTACAGATAAATAATCCCACTTTGATTTTTGGATTTCTGTGTGTCCCAGAGATTTGGCATTCCTGATATAAATTTGATATCACAGATAAAGCTTTATTTTACAAAACTTAAGCGCAAAGCCTATAAATCAAAAATGGTGTGTTTATGAATCAACCAGTTATCCTAGCAAGCATAGAATAGTGTGATCATTCTTAATAATTAAACATACAAACTTATTTACCAATGTGAGCTCGAATGATAATGAGGTAGATTGCCTGAGAAACAAAAAACATTACTTTTGCTGGCCCTTGCTAATAACAATAGGCTTAAATTATATAAATACCTTGACCTACAAATGCATTGATGTATGAGTTTTCCGAGGTACAAGCGGTCACTCGGTCGATTTTTTGCTTTGTTACGCGAGCAAAAAATTGAGGTACAAGCTCGAGACGCCGCTGCTAGATGGCGAAGCGAAGCCAGAAAGCGAAGATTGTGACAAAAATTAAGATAAGCAAAGAGGAAAAAGTAAACAATTATGAGTTTATGGATGCGTAGTGTACAGGGGTGATAGTAAAAAATGAGTAAAAAAACTAGTTTTCCCGTAACGAATTAAACTCGTAGGTCAAGGTACCACTGTATTACATTATATTTCCCAAAACCTATAAAATGTCTTTACTGAGAAACACTGATTTGAAACAAAAAAATAAAGTCTAAATGATGATGGCCGCTTACTCGGGTTCTGGATCTTCACACTAGAGTCGGGTTCAGGGTGTGGTTTGTGAACAACCTGTGTACACACCTGCTCTGTCAGGATCTGAAAAAGAGGAAAAGAATAAAAAAAAAGTACAATAAAGTGACTGATGATGACCGGTCGATTTGAAAAAGTGTGTGTTTGTGAATCAGAGCGAAGACAACGGCGAGGTGCGTTACCTCGTACAGCGTGTTGTAGGTTGTTACCGACACTGTGCTGGTGTGCAGCATGAGCCGCTCTCCCAGAAGTGTAAAAAGACTGTGTGTGTGCATGATTTCCACCTTTCTCCTGTGAAAAACAAGCACACAAACACACACACTCTCAGCACACTCTCTCGGTGTGTGTCAAGCTGCGATAGCAATCGAACACAGTGTCAGGTAACATCACTTTTTTTTCTCGCAGGTGACAAATCAGCTCCCATCTTCACCCATTGCTTAGAGACACGTGCTGAGGGGAAAGGAGCATCGTTCCCGGTGTGACAAAGCATCCGAGAAAATCCCATTGTTCAGGCGTGAGAGCAGAGCAGTAGATCAGAATGTAGCAGTGCCTACAGGTGCAGTGGGACAGCCCAGACTAATGGCTGGTGCCACTCAGTTTGCCACCTCAACACCGAATACACTCCAGAGTCTTCAAACACAACAGCAGTACTCAATAATGGATAGCTATGCAAATGGAGAAGACGTAGACACAACGTCGGCTCGCTTTTAAAGCAGCCTTACATTGCAATGCCTATATATTACTAATGCTCACGTTTTAAAGCTTAACTAGAGGTAATGGTGGAATCCAGGAAGCAAAAAAAAATTCATAAAGCAGGGAGAAGGTATATTTGACTTAGCCAGACTTAGCTGAAAGAATGCTAACCATCTGACAGTAGAAATAGCTTTCATTCATTTAGCTGTTTTCATTCGTTCACTGATCCATTCGTTCCATTCGTCAATAACTTTCTCGCTTTATGTGTTTTCATGCATGTATTTATTTATGCATTTCTAATTTCTGGTATTTACCTCCATATAGAACCATTCTGCTGGGTTGTTTGGCTAGTTGTTTTATTTGCTTGTTTTCATTCATTCATTCATTCATTCATTCATTCATTCCAGATATGTTTTATTTGTTTTCTCATTTTCATTTATCCATCCATTTATTTCTAATAAGTTATTAGTTATGAGTTATTTTAATTAGCATTTATTATTTCTTTTTAATCCAAACATCCATTCATCTATCCATTTATTCCAGATAAGCTAAGTTTTTGTTTACTCTTCATCCATCCATCTATCCATCCATCCATTTATTTACTCATTTTCAGTTATAAGTGAATTAGCAGTTCCTCATGTTATTATTTTTTATCATTTATTCATTCATTCATTCATTTGTTCATTCCAAGTGTTTTATTTGTTTGCAATTTTCATGTAATAATTCATACATCCATTCATCCATCTATCTATCCATTCCTTCAGTCTACTTCAGGTCCCAGTAGATTTCAAGTCAGTCCCAGGAACACTAGGCATGAGGAAGTAATACACTTTCAATCTGACACCAATTCATCAGAGTTCACAATGCACGCATGCACACACACACACACACACACACACACACACACACACACACACACACACACACACACATGCACACACACACACACATTCAGACACTTGGCCACACCTAAGAGCAATTTATATTAATCCTGTAATTTTTGAAAGTGACTTGACACCAGAAATCCCTGGAAGAAACACATCCAGATGTATAGAGAACATTAATGCTATACTGTACATACTGTACATGCACATCTATCTATCTATTCATTGCTCTATTTGGGAATTTCTTAAACACACCTATAGAGTGTATATAGTCCTAACACAGGATTATAAACAGTTCCAATTAGGAAAGAAAGAATGTGTGTCTAGAAAAGTATGCAATTTGCCCAATTCTGGTTATGATACAAACACATAGTAATCTATTATTCCTTAATTGCATTTACTTACATGAATATATGTCTTCACTAAAACTGAGTTGTACTCACTTGTGACCGAGGTGCTTGAGGAAGTAGCCCAACACCTTCAGGGCTTGCACACGAATGCTCTCGCTCTTAGATGCCAGCAGCTTGTAGACCACTCTGAACAAAAACATCAGCATGAAAACAACACAAAGCCAATGCATGTGGTTAAGCAGGGCTGAGAATTTGTGATAAAGTCTCTGTGTAATTCGGCACAAAACACAAGCAGCGAGTGTCACCTTCTGGATGCTGAAAGCTGTCGGTTGAGATGAAAGAAATGCCATAATACCCAAAAGGTGCATAATGTCACAAAATTGTTTCCTAACACCAATAACAAGCAATATGTGTGAAAGCCAACACCTCCCCAAAGGAATATCTTCATCAAATCCATTCACATTTCATTTTATAGACACATGGAGAGGGTGAAGGGGGTGGTGGATGATGCTGCTTGTCAGGAGGAAAATAAATATGGAAATATGTGAACATTCTTATGGAGATGAAGGTGAATAATTCATGCGTCCTGTACAAACCCTTCATGGTGCGAGAAAGGATTAAAGGCAGTTTTACTCACCGGATGCCATTCCTCTGGTCAAAGGCGGGGATCATTGATGCGGGATGTTCTGACATCAGAGCCACGAGCAGCTGCAGAACATCGTGGAGGTTCTCGTCCTAAAAATGGAAAGTGTGCATCATTAGTAGTAGTAGTACTGGTAAAAATAGTAATAAGTCACCGTAATAAGTAGTAATAATAATAATTAGTATCCAGTTTTACTTTGCATACATAATAGCAACTGTAAGAGTAAAAATAGCTAGCTGGTAATAATAATAATAATAATAATAATAATAATAATAATGACTGCTACTATGATTGCTACTACATTTTGCTACAAATAATGCAATATTACTCCTACTACTACTATTGCAAGTGCAAATTTTTTTATTTTTATTATTTGTTAAGCCTGAAACTCTCCTCCCACACTCTTTAAACACACACAGAGAACATTGGCAAGAATATAGCGAGGTGAATGTTGTGTAAATTCGTACAAATATCATATTTATATTGAGTACTGTAGTACAGTGTAGTACTGTAGCGTAGCCTATGCATAGTTTCTCTGCTTGGTTATTGGTTGAAGTGTCCTATGATGTCAAAATTGGGGCCGAGTTAAAGATACACTTCACAGCATTCTTTATTTTCATTGGCTAAATTTGATGACATATGCCTTTAACTTCGCCCTTTTTTTGATTTCATAGAACACATTAACTAATAAACAACGCTACTTGTTTCTTATGATGAACCGAAATCGGGACAATTCGCGAAACGAAATAGTTTTGTGCCAAATTGAAAATTTGAACAGCGATAAATGGAGGGACGACTATACTACCATTATTACTGCTACTACTAATTTTGATATCACAAACAGTAGTATTGAGTTAATATTGTTGTAACAAGAGTAGAAGAAGTAGCAGTTAGTCATATTTATAGTAGTAGTAGTAAATATATTTCATGTATTTATTTTGTAACATAAAAAAAAGCTTGATTTTGCTAGATTTCGGCTTAACCCTGATCTTGGAAGTAGCATTAATTGCAGTATTAGCACTGAGTCTCTCATTCACAAATCTTAAAACAGATGCTGCAGAATTCGTACAGAATAAGTAAAATTTCATTTATTTCCCTTAGATATATTACCATGAACAAATCACCACCCTCAGAATTCTGTCACTCAGTAATAAGCGCTTGCTATGCAAATATATTCTTAAATGCTAATTCTCATCGTTTTGAATGGTGTGTTTGAAAAGTGCCATTTACATTAAACCTCAACATTCATCACCTTCGTCAGCGTGTTTCATGCTGCAGCTGAATTAATGATCATTTATTTAGACTTGGTCACAGATGGAATAAACAGTACCTGTGGTAAATATATGCTAACTGAAACAGGGAAAAGGTTAGAAAGGGGACATTCATTCATTTCATTATCTATGCAGGTCATTACAGTTAAAGCAAGAGGTTATAGTAGTTAAACTTACTAGAAGTCTTTCACATTATAAGGAAGAAATCCAACTTTTTTCGTGGGTGGTGGAATTGAGCTTGTCTGTATAAATCTCTGGTGTTAGCCAAATGCTTTAATAATAATAAGAAGAAGAAGAGGAAGAGGAATCATAATAATAATCGAGTTCACTTCCCAACATGTGCTATTCTTTTGATTTTAGCGTGACTCCACCCCTTTTGCTGTGATTCTTATGTTAACTTTTTTAATCCATCCTGTGACAAGCCAATGATTAACTTTACATCTATGGCATTTGGGTGACTTACAGTTATCTTACAGTTAAGGGCCTTGTTCAAGGGCACAGCAGTGGCAGCTTGGTGGTGCTGGGATTTGAACCTGTGACCTTCCCGATTAGGAGTCTAACAACTTATCCAGTTTGCTTTATCATTCCCTTACACCAAGTATTTCTCCATCTTTAAATTCCCAGCCTTGTTGTCCCCTGCTTCATGTTCTCTTTTTCTAACGTTGCTGCACTTCCTGGTTTGGACACTTTATAAATTTTGTAATAAAAACCCGTGCATTGACCGTAAAAAACAACACTGTACTTCAAATAGTGAAGCTGTTCAATACTTGTCAGTATAAGAAACTTGTGTGAGCAGAGCAGACTCACCTCATTCATTGTCAAGAGATAGTTCTGTATGCTCTGGAGTTCATCTTCTTTTACTCCACGATCCTGTTCGGGGTGACATGATATAGTGGGATTATAAATCTGTACAATATACAGAGAGAGAAGAGGAAAAACAAACAATACGAGGTGTGCTCAAATGTTCAGTACGAGCAGACAGTTCAGTGTACTCAAACCTCGAGAAAACCAAACATCTAATACAAAACAAAGTTTTACTACCGAATTACTACAGATTTAAATAACTATACTGTGAAATTTAATTAAAATGAAACTTTTAGTAAAACAAAAAAAAAGGAAATCAAAATAAAAAAAGAAATGTTAACATTTTGAATTATTTAAATGTATTTATCATATTAGGTCCCTTTTGTCAATTTGTCCAGAATAATTACCATTTTAAAGAAGTATCTCAGTATCCAAGTGATATTATTGGCATGTAATAAAAACAGATATTTTTTTTCCAAAATTTTTTCCCCAAAACATTTACTTCTTTAGAAAACGGGATTAACGCAGGCCAAAGCTACAAAATAAATCGACCAAACTCTATGTTTCTTTCTTAAAAACAGGAGGTAGCACCACATATATATTTTTTTCTAATACTTAAATTCTATGAAAGACTTCCAGTGAAGAGGACTAAGTGTAGTTTGGTGCCATTGGATTTGAAAATGTAAGGAAAATGCTCTTTAATGCAAAAAGAATGAATGTATGATTGAACAAATAGAAAAAATAAATAAATAAATAAATTAATTAATTAATTAATAAATAAGGAAAACATTCTGCAATACAGCAGGAATCTTTGTGTAAAATCATGAAGAAAATCTGGCAGCCAATAAATGTTATATCCCTGAATATCCAGCTTTAACACATCTATAAGCTCAGAGGCTGAGAGGAGTAAGATCCACAACACAGCGACGTCCTACTTACAGAAATGACCTTGACGTAGAAAAAGGTAAGCCATGAACTTACCTTAAGGATAAGCTGCTTGAGGAAAAGTAGCATAAAGGCCCTCAATGAGATGATCTCCTTTTGTGAAGGACGTGGTCCATCTGGAAAAGCAGAAAGCCCAGGAACCAGTCAGCTCAAATGTAGCAGAGAACAGACTGATGTTTCATTCATAATCCAGCTGGGACATTTTCACAGCGGTGTCTGGCAGTGAGTACGCAGTGTACCCACAGTCCTGATAGGGCCTCATTAATACCAAAACCAGTCAATATCTGTAGAAAGACACTATCTTCTCCATAACAGCTAAGAATTCCAACTAAATTAGCAGCCCGATTTCTATTCATTTTTAGCATAAAACACTGACATGACCTCACTGTGAAATTAAAAATAAAAGTCTCTATTAGTGTCTGAAGCCTTTTTGTCAATAATTCATGGCCAAAAATAATCTACAATGAAAGGAGGAGGACATTTCACAGACATGGCTAATAAACATCCATCCTGCTTGGTGAGTCTGTGTTACTTTCTTTTCTCACACTGACTCACACAAAACTTTGACATAACTAAGATTTTACTCAACTTCTGTTTAGAAGTAAATTTTTGCAGTAGCTATAATTAATAAAGAATAGAGGAAACATCTGGAACACTTAATCTTCTGTGTAACATGACTATCCGTCTGTCCGTCTATCTATCTATCTGTCTATCCGTCTATCTATCTATCTATCTATCTATCTATCTATCTATCTATCTATCTATCTATCTATCTATCTATCTATCTATCTATCAATCTGTTGTTTGATCCGTTTGATCCGTCCATCTGTCCATCTGTCTGTCTGTCTGTCTATCTATCTATCTATCTGTCCATAAATCTGGCGGTCTGTCTATCTCTCTATCTCTCTATCTATCTATCTATCTATCTATCTATCTATCTATCTATCTATCTATCTGTCTATCTGTCCATCTGTCTGTCTGTCTATCTATCTATCTATCTATCTATCTATCTGTCTATCAATCTGGCGGTCTGTCTATCTCTCTATCTATCTATCTGTCTATCTCTCTATCTATCTATCTGTCTATCTATCCGTCTATCTATCCGTCTATCTATCTATCTATCTATCTATCTATCTATCTATCTATCTATCTATCTATCTATCTATCTATCTATCAATCTGTTGTTTGATCCGTTTGATCCGTCCATCTGTCTGTCTGTCTGTCTGTCTGTCTGTCTATCTATCTATCTATCTATCTATCTATCTATCTATCTATCTGTCTGTCTATCAATCTGGCGGTCTGTCTATCTCTCTATCTATCTATCTATCTATCTATCTATCTATCTATCTATCTATCTATCTATCTATCTATCTATCTATCTATCCATCCATCCATCCATCCATCCATCCATCCATCCATCCATCCATCCGATTTACTTTCATTTTGAGTTTACTGCATCCCAGAAAGGTCTTTATATACAAACCCATAACATCAAACAGAAATACAGAGAACCAATTAGAATGCCGCACTTACGATCCTGAAGCTTGTGGACAGAATATATATATGATATAGAAGTTTTTACTAGAGTATTGATAAACGTCGAGTCAATCCCAGGAACACTGAGGGTAAAATCACAATATACCCTGGATGATATGTCAGGTGACAATTTCACCCACTTATTTACACCAGGGTAGAGAATTCTGCTAGCATGTTTATTAGAGGCAAACTTGAGGAACTTCATATTGACAGAAGATGAAGATGTAAAAAAAAACCACAATACTGCACAGGCTGAACTGGTGACCCTGGAGCTCTAACATGTCGATGTGATCCCACTATATGAGATCAGATTTTTAAATTAGAAGAGACAGTGCTCGGTAATCTGATGGTGAAAATATTGATGAGCTGTCATTGGAATGTGGGGGTTAAGAGTTAAGAGCTGGATGCAAGGGCGCATTCGTTTAAATGCTCTCTTCCATCATCCAGCTGTATTTGTCTCTCTAATTATGTCTGTGTGTGTGTGTGTGTGTGTGTGTGTGTGTGTGTGTGTGTGTGCAGATGACTGAAAAAATCGAATGACTGAAGACTGCCAAATCGAATAACTGATGGCAAAAAAGTGACCAATAGAAACTCCAGGGCTTTTTATTATAAAGCAAGAATAAGACATCATACAAGACGATTTATCAGAGGGTCATAAATTGTGCACAAAGGTGGAATATATGATGGAATAATCTGTGGTTTCAAAAACACAATACACTGCATGAACAAAAGTATTGGGATGGGCGACTTTTCCAGTCATATGTGTTTCTTTCCCCAAAATTGGAGGCACACAATTGTATAGGATGTCTTTGGATGTGAGAGCATAACATTTTCCCTTCGCTTGAACCTCCAAACCTGTTCCAGCATGACAATGCCGTTGGGCACAAAGCAAACTCCATGAAGATATGCTTTAATGGGTTGGGGTGGAAGACCTTGAGTGGCCTGCTATGACCTCAACCCTATTGGGATGCACCCCAGGCCTCCTCACCGCACTACATCAGTACCTGGCTTTACTAACACCCATGTGGCTGAATGAATCTCCACATATCTCCACAAACCAGCTCCAGAATCTAGTAGAACATCTTGTGGAAAAGCAACTCAAAATACAAATACAAATCTTAGAATCAGGTGTCCACAAACTTTTGTACATATAATTATGGTTCCCACTTAATGTGCATAGAGTTACTGTCACCACCCAAGCTCAGTGGTTGAAGCATTTTACTTTGGATCAAAAGGTCACAAGTTGAAATCCCACCACCGAGCTGCCACTGCTGGGCCCTCGAGCAAGGCCTATAACCCTCCCCTGCTCAGTTGTAAGTCACTCTGGATAAGGGTATCTGCCAAATGTCATAAATGTAAATGTACTCAGGGACCAAGCAGCTTGGTCTGGGTTTTGAAATGATGACCTTTGGGATCAAAGTCCAATGTGTTAACCACTAAGTTAGTGCCTCCCCTTCTTTGCACCATTGTGGTTTCAGGTAGGTGGAAGAAACAGCTGAAAATAATTCCAGTGCCGCAATTTGATTTCCAGAATTTATTTATTCAATTCGATTCAATTTTATTTAAATAGCACTTTTAACAATGGACTTTGGTCCTAAAGCATCTTTACAGAGATTACAAATAGATATTTTAAATTGATAACTTAGTCCTTATAATTTTATCTCTAATAAGCAAAACAGTATGAACAGTGGCAAAGAAAAACTCACTGAGATGGTGTGAGAAAGAAATCAGAGGAGAACCAGACTCTAAAGGAAATATACTGTTAATTACTGTTATTACACTATACTGTTATTATACTATACTGTTATTACACTATACTGTTATTGTACTATACTGTTATTACACTCTACTGTTATTACACTATACTGTTATTACACTATACTGTTATTACACTATACTGTTATTACACTATACTGTTATTGTACTATACTGTTATTACACTATACTGTTATTACACTATACTGTTATTGTACTATACTGTTATTACACTCTACTGTTATTGCACTATACTGTTATTGCACTATACTGTTATTACACTATACTGTTATTACACTATACTGTTATTACACTATATTGTTATTATACTATACTGTTATTACACTATACTGTTATTACACTATACTGTTATTACACTATACTGTTATTATACTATACTGTTATTACACTATACTGTTATATACTATACTGTTATTATACTACACTGTTTACATGCTGTCTTTTGCACCTCTTGACTGCTGCTGTTTTTTGCGCTACATTGTGTCTGTTTATATTCACTCCCGGGTATCGTTTTTACAGTTCTCCTCGCACAGTACTGTATATTCAGAATGTACAGTAGGTTTACTGGTCGGTGCTATCTCAGGTATTGTGTGTTGTCTTGTGTTGTCTGTCTGCACTGTCTGTCTGTACTGTTTATTGTCTGCACTGTTTATACTCGATGCACTTTATGTAGCTTGTATTGTGTTGTAGCTCTATGTTGTTGTTTAGTGTAGCACCAGGGTTCCGGAGGAATCGTTTTTACTGTGTACTGTGTACCACTGTGTATAGTAGAAATGACAATAAAAGCCTCTTGACTTGACTTGTACTGATATTTACAGAAGTCCTACAAGGTCGTGCATTATAATATTTTTCCGTTCTTGTTTTTTTTCTTCAAAAAATGATATATATTTAGACATCAGAATTGATGGCCTCTTAGGATTCCCATAGAAATTATTTTAGGAATATACCTTCTGGTTTAAAGTATGACAGCTCAGCAGCTGAAGATGAAAAGGAAGAAGTAATGGCAGCTTTAATGGAATGTAAGAATCAATGTCAGCTTGTCGATATGCGATAAACCAAATGTGGCTCATAGGAACTTCTGTTATTAGAGTAAAATTAAATAGAAATGTCTAAAAAACATTGTCTATACAGAACTGTTGTATGAAAGCAATCTCACACACGCAGTAGTGCGATTATACTGTGATTACCTACAAATTGCCTGTGGCCAAATCACCAGTATAACCACGCCACGCTCTTGCTCACTGGATATTGCTTATTTATGCAGTGTGTGTTTTATGGGTAGTGTTTGAATTGAATCTGACCCCCCAGGGTCAGGTGATCTGCTTTCGCAAGCGTAGAGAAGAAAATCCTGGGAGCTCATTGGCTGTAACCAGCTGTGACATAACATTAAGGAAACAAGAATGAGTATTTAAGAAGTAAATGTCAATGCAACCAGGCAAAAGGGATTTTTTTTATGCCACAAGATACACAATGCAATGATTTTATACCTTAAGACTCTGAGATACATAACTAAAACGGCTCCTGTGTTCCAGTGATGCATGGGTTTAATTTGAAGATAGTGCTGAGTACCAGGAGAAAGAGAAAAGGGGAAAAAAGAGAGAGAGAAAGGGAGAGAGAGAGAAAGAGTGAGAAAGAGAGAGATGCTATTTCCAAACAGAATTGTTCCTCTCTTAAATGCCTGCCTTTGTTGCAGTAATTGAACACTTTATTATGGTCCAGAGCTGTCTCTTTCCTTCCCCATCCCTCACAGGAAAAGACAAAGGGGACCAACAAGTGGGAGATAAATCAATGTAAAGCCGTCTGATTGGAGGATCACCTACTTAACAGGCAAGGGATAAATTCTTCAGCAAATTCTTTTGTACTTCATCAAGGCTCCACTTAGTGTCTTTCCATCCTGTGAGTTATTGTCTGCTGCTGACACAATGTGTTTGTGTGTGTGAGTGGGTGTGTTATATATTCTTAGCCAAATGCTATAATGCAGGCTGCCAGTATGCATTATATTTTTAATGAACTGTCAGAAGACGACAAGGCAATTTGAAGCAATTTTCTCACTCCGTTTTATGACTTTCCACAGAAATACAGCTTATTAAATTATCAGCTTATTTCCATTACCTACTGTATATCTATTGGAACTACTTTCCAAAAAAAAAAAAAAAAACAAGGTACTTTGCTCCATTTGATTTGAAGCTCAGCTGACCGATAGTGGAAAGAGGGACGGATCGTGAGCAAATTAGACGCACTGATTAGGAGAAAGAAAAAGAGAGACAGAGAATACTCTATCTATTAATTAAATATCTATAGCAAATATGCCGTCAGTGAGATTTCGAACTGAGAAGTCAAAATGAATTCATATTATTATATTTAACCCAAAACAGTTTAAGGAACTCATTTAAAATCATGGTTCAGATTGAAAGCAGGGCCCCTATTAAGTTTTATTTGTTTTGTGTTTTATACATTTTTAGAACCATAATCCCATTCAAATTCAAAATGACAATGTATGGAATAATATGCTACACAGGTCCCCAAATTACGATGGTTCAACTTACGATTTTACGATGCCAAGAGCGATACAACTAAATTGTACAAATATTGAACATTTTGTGCAACGGGCAGCAGCGTACGATTTCTCGCTAGCAAGTAAAGTTTCTCAGAGAGTATTTTTATCTGTTTCAAACAGCAATTTTTGTGATAAAAGCATGTCTTCCAGGCGCCCAAGTATGTCTCCTGCTTGTAGTGAAAAAAAGAAGAGGGAAGTCATCAGTTTAAAGCAAGGAATGAAAATGATAAATCAGCATGAAGCAGGAAAGACTGTCACAGTCATAGTACCATCTTCGATTTACAATATTTTTTACTCACGATGGGGTCGTCGTAGCGTATCTCCAACTTAAGTAGTGGACTACCTGTATTTATATATTGATATATATTGATATATTTATACAGTGGAACATCGATACTGTGACGTTGATGCTCGTGACCTCGATAGTTCACAACTTTTTATTTGGAACAGGACTGAGAGTAACTCGTGTAAAATCTGATCGAAAGTTTGTACGTATAAATGACAAAAATCTTTTAAAAACTATTTTATTATTGTATTATTCATTTAAAGTAGTAAATAAAACATTTATGACAAGTAATTCACAATTTTTGTTAAGTTTACACTACAGTACATGAACCATTCCCCTTAAATAAGGATCCATCAAAAGGAGAGTCAAAACCTCGATTTTTTGTTACTTAACGTAACCTCCACTAGTTTCGAGGTTGCACTGTATATATACACACATACATAATCTTTAAAGATGTATACATTTATCTCAAAGATGACAGACAGACAGACAGACAGACAGACAGACAGACAGACAGACAGACAGACAGACAGACAGACAGACATGTAGGTAGGTAGGTAGGTAGATAGATAGATAGATAGATAGATAGATAGATAGATAGATAGATAGATAGATAGATAGATAGATAGATAGATAGATAGATAGATAGATAGATAGATAGATAGATAGGGATAAATGGATGGATGGATATATAGACAGACAGACAGATAGACAGACAGACATGAATGAATGGATGGATGGATGGATGGATGGATGGATGGATGTTTAGACAGACAGACAGACAGACAGACAGACAGACAGACAGACAGACAGACAGACAGACAGACAGATAGATAGATAGATAGATAGATAGATAGATAGATAGATAGATAGATAGATAGATAGATAGATAGATAGATAGATAGATAGATAGATAGGGATAAATGGATGGATGGATATATAGACAGACAGACAGATAGACAGACAGACATGGATGGATGGATGGATGGATGGATGTTTAGACAGACAGACAGACAGACAGACAGACAGACAGACAGACAGACAGACAGACAGACAGACAGACAGATAGATAGATAGATAGATAGATAGATAGATAGATAGATAGATAGATAGATAGATCATATGTGATTAAATGTGAAATTACGTACCCAAATAGGTGTATAGATATTTTTATTGGTACATAAAAAAAAATAATAATAATAATCTAGAAAAATTTGGTTCATTGAAAGTCATTTCCATGTTTATGGATGTTAACATGTTAAAGTAACCACTCACATCTGCTATACTCAGGCTTCAGCAGTGTTCCTGATTAACATGCTGGAGTAAAGTGTATTTAAATAAGCAGACAGGACCAAGTACAATCTGCTGGTGAAGAAAATTGCTAAATAATGGAATCTGAAATACTAGCATGGAAAAAAGAGAGAACAGAAACATCGAAATAAAGAACAATAGTAAGGCAATAGAGAGAGAGAGAAGTAAGCCTGGGCATCAGGAGAATAAAACATGAGGCCGAGCAGAAAAAGACAGTGAGCGGTCTACTGTAAAAAGAGAGATGGACAATATGATTTTCAACTCGGAAAAAAAAACAAAAGAGAAAAGATTGATGTTCACCGGAGCTGAGAGCTAAAATGAGTCTCTCAGGCTGCATATTGTCCAGCAGGACTAAAATACTCAATGGGTCAAAAAAATGTTTTTCCTACAAGCAGACAGAAAGAGAGAGAGAGAGAGAGAGAGAGAGAGAGAGAGAGAGAGAGAGAGAGAGAGAGAGAGAGAGAGTATACACCAGGAATATGGTAGTAAAAAAAACACTCATGTCTATGTGGGTTTATAGAGGCAACTGACAGGCCTGTGCTCAAGCATTTGAACAGCTTTTGACAAATCACAAGATTTCGAAAGATTTTCATCTGGGAATTTGCTCAAGGAGACAGCAGGAATTGGAAAACGCAGCGTCCGAAAAGATTTTGACTGCATCCATAATCTGATGCTGAAGCATCTTATTTGAGGTTACTTGGAAACAGATGTTTCTAGAAGCTTTCAGAGTGATTGGATTTTCAAAGTTAAATTAGAAAGGGTCTTAAGCAAGTGTGTGTGTGTGTGTGTGTGTGTGTGTGTGTGTGTGTGTGTGTGTGTGTGTGTGTGTGTGTGTATGTGTGTGTCTGTGTGTGTGTGTGTGTGTGTGTGTGTGTGTGTGTGTGTGTGTCTGTGTGTGTGTGTGTGTGTGTGTGTGTGTGTGTGTGTGTGTGTGTGTGTGTGAATGATCTCTCCCATCTTAAGGTGAGAGAGATGATTATGGAATGACCCTGTGTATTACTATACAGGCTACAGTACACTAGTTGACACATACACACACAGACACACACACACACACATACATATACACATATAGCCTAAGGTAGAGCAGTGCCTCTGATGCTCTGATACATTTGAACCAAGTCAGAGCCGAGGCTATAAAGCGGTCATGGGTGATAGATGTCAACTCTGTAGCCTTCAGAAGAAAGGAGAAAAGTAGCCTCCAGTGTTCGACAGCAATCTTTTAGTAAAATAATGAAGATGTAGTAAAGAGTTGTACAGCAGCAGTGAGAGATCGCTCATAAACCTGTATACCGCTGCGTTTCTTTGTTCACATGGATCAGAAGGTGTTGATTCTTTTGCTAGGTGTAAATCCAATCACAATCAGCATTTGTGCCTGTTGTCCTGTGAGTGCATGTCTGCTCGCAATTCCACACTCTAGTGTTCGCATAGTCATGCGTCTTTTGTTTCAATGTCATGTCTTCAACCCCGTCTTGTCATTTGTCATTTCCTTAACGTGTCTTAATTGTTCTCAGCTTACTGCGATTTATGCTTTGATTGATTTGCGTTTAGATTTCTATTCGTGTCTTCTGTTTCGTGAAGTAATACATTCAGCTTGCTGTGTTTACCGAGCTGTTGTTTCCTGTTCCATGTTTGCTCAATTTCCCAGAATTTTGTTTTCGTGTTGGTTTCACATTCATGTTCTTACATTGTTTGCAGATCGCCTGACCTGCTTGTTTTTTACGGTTATGTATTCGGACCATTTAATAATAACAAAGTGTTCATATCTTTCCCCTGATTGTATCCACCTTCATTAGCATAACACAGAGAGATTTATATTTATATATTTATATTAATCGCACATTTTTATCTGTTTTAAATGTACTAAATATGGATGCTTTATGCAGATGAATGTTTATTATGCTTGAAACCATCCTCAACATAGAGCATGAAGACAAAATATCCTTCTAAATGCTTTTAAAGGAATTATATTCTTTTAAATTATGTTAATCATTGGGACATCAAACAGGACATTTGTTTTTGTTTCCACACGGACGGTTTTGATTGTCGGATGTAGGCATCATGGGGGATTCCGGTGCTTGATTTGAGACTTGGCGCATCAGTTTCGGTGGAGTTTACTATTTTTTTATAAATACAGTCGAACTCTGATAATCCACGGTTCGGAACTAACAGCAAATTGTGGATTATCTTAAAATTCAACAAATGTTCAGAAACATTAGGAATAACATTTCAAACTGTTTACACTAACAAATTTCATTCAAATTTTTAAAACACATTATTGTTTCAAAGTGACAATGTCTAGAGAGGAGTTGTGGTATTATATGAGGAAATCTGGTGTGGCAGAGACTTATGTGAGGGTGGTGCAGAACATGAATGAGTACAGTGTGACAGCAGTGAAGTGTGCAGTGGGAACGACAGGCTGGTTCAAGGTGGAGGTTAGACTGCATCAAGGATTAGCTCTGAGCCCTTTCCTGTTTGCAGTGGTGATGGACAGGTTGAAGAATGAGGTCAGACAGGAGTCTCCGTGGACTATGATGTTTGCGAATAATATTGTTATTTGTGGTGAGAGTAGGGAGCAGGTTGAGAAGAGCCTGGAGAGGTGGAGGTACACGCTGGAGAGAAGGGGAATGAAAGTCAGTAGGAGTAAGACAGAGTACATGTGTGTGAATGAGAGGGAGGGCAGTGGAGGGGTGCAGTTGCAGGGAGAAGAGGTGGAGAAGGTGGAGGAGTAAAGGCACCTGGGGTCAACAGTGCAAAGAAATGGAGAGTGTGTTAGAGAAGTGAAGAAAAGAGTGCAGGCAGGGTGGAGTGGGTGGAGAAAATGGCAGGAGTGATTTGTGATAGAAGGGTATCTGTGAGAGTGAAAGGAAAGTTTATAGGACTGTGGTGAGACCTGAGATGTTGTATGGTTTAGAGACAGTGGCATTAAGTAAAAAACAGGAGGCGGAGCTTGAGGTAGCAGAGCTGAAGGTGTTGAGGTTTTCTTTGGGAGTGATGAAGATGGACAGGATTAGAAATGAGTTTATTAGAGGGACTGTAGTATGTACTGTATGTACTTTAGGATGTTTTGGAGACAAGGTGAGGGAGGCAAGATTGAGATGGTTTGGACATGTGCAGAGGAGGGACATGAGGTATATTGGTAGAAGAATGCTGAGGATGGAGCCACCTGAAAGGAGGAAAAAAGGAAGGCCAAGGAGGAGGTTTATGGATGTGGTGAGGGAAGACATGCAGGTAGTCGGTGTGAAAGAGGCAGATGTAGAGGGCAGGGGGGTATGGAGACGGATGATCCACTGTGGCGACTCCTAATAAGAGAAGCCGAAAGAAGAAGAATGTCTAGATGAATTCACTAAGGTACCATTGGGGCTGTTGGGGGTGCATCCAAAATTAGATCTCACAGGGGTCTTCGAATGTAAGCCCGAAAATTCCTGAGAACCTTTTACATTTATGGCATTGGGCAGATGCCCTTATCCAGAGCAACTTACAACTGAGCAGGGGAGAGTTAAGGGCCTTGATCAAGGACCCAGCAGTGGCAGCTCGTTAGGGGTGGGATTTTAACCTGTGACCATTCGAACTTAACCACTGAGCTTCCACCTCCTACTGTATCTGAGTAAAGAAAAGGATGTCGTGAATAAATGTGTGTTGCGTTCAAGGTTTTAATTTTGCCTCTTCTATTTATCTATTTATTTTTTATAAAACTGTGTGTGCTGCATTAATTGATACAAAAAATAATACAAAAACAGCATATTATAAGCAATAACCACATGTTATAATGTAACTATACACTAAATGGCAATAAATAATTAGTAAAAAATCAGCCGCACCTTCTAACTGCATCCGTCAAATTCTACGAATCCTTTAAACATGCTTTCTATGTGTATAGACATGGCTGTAGATATGTGTGTGTGTGTGTGTGTGTGTGTGTGTGTGTGTGTGTGTGTGTGTGTGTGTGTGTGTGGATCAGGAGCCTCACCCAGGCCTCTGGGAGTGATGGAGCTGCAGGGTGCGGGGTTAACAGCCCAGTAGTAGTACTTCAGAGTGTGCATGAGCTGCAGAACGGTTCCCACACGCCTGATGGTGTTGTAGATCGTCGCAGTGCCGATAAATTCGGCTGACAGGTACGTGTAGAGCGACAGCTGCACCTGTAGAACAAACACAAATAGATTTTATTCATTCATTGCTATTTCTTTTTCCTCTCAGCAACTTTAAACCCTTGAAAACACTCCATGACTGGAATTTATTAACTCTTTAATAAAACTCTTTATCTGAACCAACTGATTCAGAACAAATAGAAATGGAATGAGCAGGAATATCACTTTAAAGGGCAATTTGTGCTTATCTACTGTAACTCATTATAAATGAACTAGATCCAGTTAATAAATGTGGAGATAAAGGAGTTTATCCAAGAAGACCATGAAGGTCGTAAATTAAAAACTGAGAGACGTTAGATTAGTTCAGGCATTTTACCCAGTTTATGTCAACTGCAGCCAATTAGCTAAAATACGTCTGATATTGAAATGTAAGCTGCAGATGATACACATGTACAAGCCCTTCATTTTTTTTATCATAGGAAACAACTGTTTATTGACACTGAGCACATGCAGAAAAGAGAAAATGGCTATTTGTTTCTCTATTTTTCTCTCGTTTAATCCCAGAAAGTGTATTAATAATTCAAATCTAACAAAAAAAAAAACCAAAACCTTTAAGTGCACAATATTTCCAATCTAAGATCCAATCCCAACCTGGAAGTAAAATAACTTTTCATTACCGGTCTCTTCTCATGAAAATCTTTCCACTCTGGAGTCATTTTCACATATAATACAAACTAAGGCAACATATTCAGATTGCAGACAATCTAGAACAATCTAGAGCATGGTGCAGAGTGCAGGGCTGGGGCAGATGTGGGGGAGTGATTGTTCTTCTTGTCTTTATTAATGCTTTTGTGGATAAATGAGTTGGAAGAGAAGCGGAGGTTCTTATAACCGGAAATGTGGACTAAATTTGCATACCAATCTTAAGGTCAGGTGTCTACAAACGTTGTCGGTATATTTTAATAATCATGTTATCAACGCGTCAGAACGTCGACCAGCATCGACTTTCCGAAAACCATCCAAGAGTCATGAAGCTTTTATCGTCATTTTTATCGTCACACAAAAGACAAAATATCTCCGCCAATAAACCTACTGGATAATGTGTTAAACAGTACAATGGGCAAAAGAGAACTGTAAGGAAGAGTGTAATTGTAAATATAAGCACAAAACATGAGACCTGAATGCTCTGTAACCTCTTTCCTGATGGCACAGATGTGAAGAGTGTGTGTGATGGGTGTGTGGGGTCATCCACAAGGCAATTAGCATTGTGGTTGTGGTTGCGGTTGATCCACAAAGCATTAAACATGACACGAGAAAGCCTGAAGTCTGGAGGTTAGCACATCATTGATGGACTGCTCTCAGAGGAAGAAGGAACTGCTTTATGAGGATAGACAGCTCATCAATTTCAAGTTTGAAACACTCCCGCGAGAAACGGCCCGGTGCCGTCAATAACGGATATGCCACAGGATGTTAAGGGAGCTGCACTTTGAGACACTTGTCTGTTCCGGAGAGACAGCTAGACAGCTCGGTTTAGACCTACAGACGGCTCAGCTTCAATTTATTAACGGCAATTTATCTACTTTAATTTTTTCTCTCATTTCTAGCATCATCTTGTCTGTATCGCTCAACCTCTTTTTCCAGTTTCTGAATTGCGCTTGGCCTCTAGAGACCCAACAATATTTCCCTCTCTTTCTCTCTCTCTCTCTCTCTCTCTCTCTCTCTTTTTCCCTCACACACTCTTTCTCTCCTTTACTCTCCTACTCATCTTCTGCATTTTTTTCCATGCCTCTGTGATTTATTCACGGCAGGCAGACGTGGCATGGCCGTTCAGCCGAGTCCAGACACACACACACACACACACACACACACACACACACACACACACATACACCACCGTCCCACTTTCAGAACGCCTCATCAATTCCTTCACGGGTCATTACGGCATGCGAAGGGCCAAATTGCAATCTTTTAGCAAAAAAAAAAAAAAGATGCTTTCCTTCTGATTTTAACAAGCGACTGAGACAACAAGCAATACATTGTTATCGTGTAGAAATTGGACAAGACAGTAAAAAGAGATCATTTTTCTCTCGACTCGGGTGCGAGATTAAGTGCCACTTTGAAAAGTGCCGTCTTTTCGAGGCTAATTGGAGCCGTTTGCAGATAGAATTAATATTCAGCTGTTGCTCCGACACGCACCTTTTTTTTGACGGCTTCATATGAACGTGGGTACAAAAGGCAAATATACCACTGGTGCACTACATAACCAATTAGTCTTTGGACAGTGACCTGCTAATACTTTCTTGAAAAAAAGTGATTATGTGCACCTTTGCAACCTGTAAAAATGAATTGGGCTTTGAAATACTGACTATTCCTACTGAAAACAACAAACTGTAAAAGAGACAAATGTGCTGTGATCAATGGTGAACAAAGTAAAAAACTTTCTTTTGGCTTCTCCCATCAGGGGTCGCCACAGCGGATCATCCGCATGTTTGATTTGGATGCCCCTCCTAATGCAACCCTCCCCATTTATCTGGGCTTGGGACCGGCACTAAGAGTGGCTGGGGTTGGTTCCCTGACCGGGGATCCAACCCGGGCCGCAGCGGTGAGAGCGCCGCATCCTAACCACTAGACCACCAGGGGACCCAATGGTGGACAAAGTACACTCTGTAAAATATGACTCCAGTAAAAGTAAAAATGCTCCATTAAAATTTCACTTGAGTAAAGGTACAAAAATATTTGCCTTCAAATGTACTTAAGTAACCAAAATACTATAATTTATTATGGCAGTAATGTTCCTATGTGTCAGGGATCCACCTGCCACGCCCCCTTTGGTGGCACTCTATGCCTTCGCTCTCCCTTGAGCTCCAGGTTTAACCATGCACACCTGGAGCTCATCATCACTCCACCCTGCTCCTACATAAACCCCTCACTCACATTCACTCCCCGTTCGTTATTATATGTGTTGGACTTCGCATGCGGGTTATGTTTGCGCGTTCCGGTTGTCACATAGGAGTCCTCTCATCCGTTCCATTCGGACTCCAGAATCCCGTACCGGCTGCGCTTCTCCTCCCGGTGCATCTCGGGTCAGCTGTGCTTTTCCCAAAGCGCACCTCGGACTCTCTCAACCGAAGGACTGCCGTGTGTGTGTGTGTGTGTGTGTGTGTGTGTGTGTGTGTGTGTGCGTGTGCGCTTGTGTGTATCTCTCTCTCTCTTGTTCTGGTCATTAAAACCTGAGCGAGCTGTACTCCGGCTTCCGCCTTCTGTTTCGCTCGCACCATGACACTATAATAATTTTTGTCTCAAGACTGTTGCAAAGACTCTGTGACTCTCAGCACAACAATCTATTAATAGAATGATATTAATGAGTCAAACACTGATTGATATCTATTACAATGATCATGAGCCCAAAACCTACTTTTTAACTACTTAAATAAAATCAAATAAGGTCACGTGTGTTGTGGCGAGTTCGAGTCTGGAGTTTCTTCCATCGTTTATTTCTCTCTAAATGTTCTGCTTGCTGTTGAACTGTGGCTGAACTGTGTGTTGGTGATCAATAGATACACCAAGTGCCAATCAAAACACGTCAATACAGAGCGTGCGCTCGACCCTGATTGGTGGATTGGCCAGTTAAGTTTTTATCTGCTCATAAATAAGAAACCTTAGTGGATAAGGTGTTAGACTTTGGATCATAATGTTGCGAGTTCAAATCCCAGCACCACTATGTCACTGCTGGGCCTCTGAGCAAGGCCCTTAACCTTCAACTGCTTAGTTGTATAAAAAATAACTGTAAATCACTCTTGATAAGAGCATAACCCAGCCATTAGGGAGGCACAAGCCAGTGCATTCTTAGTGCCGGTCCCAAGCCCGGGTAAATGGGGAGGGTTGCGTTAGGAAGGGCATCCAGCGTAAAACACGTGCCAAATCAAATATGCGGATCACAAATGAGAATTTCATACCGGATCGGTCGAGGCCCGGGTTAACAACGACCGCCACAGGTATCGTTAGCCGACAGGGTACCGTGGAAATTGGGCTACTGTTGGTCAAGGAGGAGAAGGAGAGGAGGAAGACGCCTACAGAGACGGCAGGAAAGGAGCAGTGTAGGAGAGTGGAGGTTCGGGTTGGTACTTTAAATGTTGGTACTATGACGGGTAAAGGGAGAGAGGTAGCTGATATGATGGAGAGGAGAAAGGTAGATATGTTGTGTGTTCAGGAGACCAAGTGGAAAGGGAGTAAGGCCAGGAACATTGGAGGTGGGTTTAAACTGTTTTATCATGGTGTGGATGGAAAGAGAAATGGTGTAGGGGTGATTCTGAAGGAAGAGTACAGTAAGAGTGTAGTGGAGGTGAAGAGAGTTTCTGATAGGGTGATGATCGTGAAGGTGGAAGTTGAAGGGATGATGATAAATGTCATCAGTGCCTATGCTCCACAAGTTGGCTGTGAGATGGAGGAGAAGGAAAGATTCTGGAGTGAATTAGATGAAGTGGTAGATGGTGTACCTAGGAAAGAACGGTTAGTGATTGGGGCGGACTTTAATGGGCATGTGGGTGAAGGGAACAGAGGTGATGAGGAGGTGATGGGTAGGTATGGTTTTAAGGAGAGGAATGTGGAAGGGCAGATGGTGGTAGATTTTGCTAAAAGGATGGAAATGGCAGTGGTGAACACTTATTTTAAAAAGAAGGAGGATCATAGGGTGACGATAAGAGTGGAGGAAGGTGCACACAGGTGGACTATGTGCTATGCAGGAGATGCAACCTGAAGGAGATTGGCGACTGTAAGGTGTTGGCAGGGGACAGTGTAGCTAGACAGCATAGGATGGTGGTCTGTAGGATGGTTTTGGAGGCGAGGATGAAGAGGAGGAGAGTGAGGACTGAAAGAAGAATAAGATGGTGGAAACTGAAGGAGGAAGAGTGTAGTGTGAGGTTCAGGGAAGAGGTCAGAGAGAGGCTCAGTGGTGTTAAGGAGGTGTTGGATGATTGGGCAACTACTGCAGGAGTGATGAGGGAGGCAGCTAGAAAAGTACTTGGTGTGACATCTGGAAATAGAAAGGAAGACAAGGAGACGTGGTGGTGGAATGAGGAAGTGCAGGAGAGCATAAGGAGAAAGAGGTTGGCAAAACAGAAGTGGGATAGACAGAGTGATGAGAAAAGTAGGCAGGAGTACAAGGAGATGCGGCAGCAGGTTAAGAGGATGTGGCGAAAGCCAAGGAAAAGGCATATGAGGAGCTGTATGAGAGGTTGGACACTAAGGAAGGAGAAAAGGATTTGTACCGATTGGCCAGGCAGAGGGACCGAGCTGGAAAGGATGTACTGCAAGTTAGAGCAGTAAAGGATGGAGAGGAAATGTGTTGACTAGTGAGGAGAGTGTGTTGAGAAGGTGGAGGGAGTATTTTGAGCAGCTGATGAATGAGGAAAATCAGAGAGAGAAGGTTGGATGATGTGGAGATGGTGAAGCAGGATGTAGATAAGATTAGTAAGGAGGAAGTGAGAGCAGCGATTAAGAGGATGAAGAGTGGAAAGTCGGTTGGACCAGATGACATACCGGTGGAAGCGTGGAGATGTTTAGGAGAGATGGCAGTGGGGTTTTGACCAGATTGTTTAACAGGATTTTGGAAGGTGAGAAGATGCCTGAGGAATGGAGAAAGAGTGTGCTGGTACCGATCTTTAAGCATAAAGGAGATGTGCAGACCTGCAGTAACTACAGGGGTATTAAGTTGATCAGTCACACCATGAAGTTATGGGAAAGAGTAGTGGAAGCCAGGCTGAGAGAAGAGGTGACCATCTGTGAGCAACAGTATGGTTTCATGCCGAGGAAGAGCACCACAGATGCCATATTTGCTTTGAGAATGTTGATGGAGAAGTATAGAGAAGGACAGAAGGAATTGCATTGTGTATTTGTGGATTTAGAGAAGGCGACGACAGGGTGCCAAGAGAGGAGTTGTGGTACTGTATGAGGAAGTCAGGTGTGTCGGAGAAGTATGTAAGGGTGGTGCAGGACATGTATGAGGACAGTGTGACGGCAGTGAAGTGTGCAGTAGGTACGACAGACTGGTTTAGAGTGAAGGTTGGACTGCATCAAGGATCGGCCCTGAGCCCTTTCCTGTTTGCAGTGGTGATGGACAGGTTGACGGACGAGGTCAGACAGGAGTCTCCTGGACTATGATGTTTATGGATGATATTGTGATTTGTTGTGAGAGTAGGGAGCAGGTTGAGAAGAGCCTGGAGAGGTGGAGATATGCACTGGAGAGAAGGGGAATGAAACTCAGTAGGAGTAAGACAGAGTACATGTGTGTGAATGAGAGGGAGGGCAGTGGAGTGGTGCGGTTGCAGGAGAAGAGCTTCAGAAGGTGGAGGAATTCAGGTACCTGGGTTCAACAGTGCAAAGTAATGGAGAGTGTGTTAGAGAAGTGAAGAAAAGAGTGCAGGCAGGGTGGAGTGGGTGGAGAAGAGTGACAGGAGTGATTTGTGATAGTAGGGTATCTGCAAAATTGAAAGGGAAAGTTTATAGGACTGTGGTGAGACCTGCGATGTTGTATGGTTTAGAGACAGTGGCATTGAGTAAAAGACAGGAGGTGGAGCTGGAGGTAGCAGAGCTAAAGATGTTGAGGTTTTCGTTGGGAGTGACGAGGATGGATAAGATTAGAAATGAGTTTATTAGAGGGACAGCGATGTAGGATGTTTTGGTGACAAGGTGAGGGAGGCGAGATTGAGATGGTTTGGACATGTGCAGAGGAGGGACATAAATTATATTGGTAGAAGAATGCTGAGGATGGAGCCACCAGGTAGGAGGAAAAGAGGAAGGCCAAAAGGAGGTTCATGGATGTGGTGAGGGAAGACATGCAGGTAGTTGGTGTAAAAGAGGCAGATGTAGAGGACAGGGTGGTGTGGAGACGGATGATCCGCTGTGGCGACCCCTAATGGGAGCAGCCGAAAGAAGAAGAAGAAGAAGACTCTTGATAAGAGCATCTGCTATAAATGTAAATGTATTAACCAGAAAAAGTTCCTTAGGGTGTTTTGAAGATTAGTGCTACATGTGTGCCTGCCAAAACATATACCTCGTTATTCAAAAACCGGACAGAAAAACATAAATTTCACGCCTTGTTATTTAATATATTATTGAGCAGCTACTACAGATTATTTAGGACATAAAGCAAAACAGGCAACATCCTGTCTGAACGGATGGAAAAGTTTTATAGCAAAACTGCTGATCAGGCAACATCTATGTCTGAACGGATCAAAGAAATTCGGCTTAAAAAAAAATCTGTCTACACAAGAATTTTCCAAAACATTTCCGCTCGCATGCCCATACTGTGTGTGCGTAAAGACGCTATACACTCTGACACTTCATATACTTCGAATTTATATCAGCTGCAAGTGAATAGAATGGGTCACATGACTACAAATACCTCACTGTTTTTGTTTTCCACTTGGTTTTCTTAACACGACATTTTCGTAGGGAAAAGTCACCTTGTTGAGAACAAGAGCCAAAACGGAGTAAAAAAAAAAAACCGGATTATTGAGGACATTCAGACACTCAGATGGAGAATCCATGCATATTTATTTATTCAAATGTGTTTGCTCGCAATGTCTTCTCAAACTAGTTCCTAATATGTGTATTGATGGATGTGCAGTCAGTGTGTGGACTGCACCTCGGCAGTACACTACTAGACCTTTTAAATATGCAGCATCAAACCTAGAACCTTCTGTGTATTTTGTAGTCATGTGGATGAGGATGCAGTGATGATGTTTAGGTGCAGAACAAAACAGTTGACCCAACTGGGCCTAGAGACCTGTGGAGTACGGATTCTTCTGTCCTGCTCCAGCAAAAATGTTATTTTCTCTCGTTTCCGCCAGAAATATTTAAAATTTGTCCCCCTCCTGGTGGCAAAAGCCCACAAGTAACATGTATAAGCAGTTTAATTTTCAATGCACTGACTGCTTCTCTAACTGGCAAAAACTGCAGTCATGAAGCTGATAGTACTGATATGTTCAACTTTCATTTAATTAGTAATGCTGAGTTAAAAGTGGTAGGGTATATAAAAATTCTTCACACTTCGTCCCGGTCTGCCCCTGGATAGTGTCCTCTTCGATTGGAGGCCACTCTGTGCAGCTGGGGATGGTTTCTCATCAACCCCTTGGGTGGTTCCTTGAAATTCTGGAGTAAGAACCAGAGCGTTGAGGATGGATTGGACTGTAGGTAATGTCAACAGTCTGCTACACTGACTCAGGACTACAGTTTGCATCTGATCACCATCACTGCACCTCAACATCGTTTATCTGTAATAAATGGACAGTCAGTGCCACACAGATGAGGACGGGGTTCCCTCTTGAGTCTGGTTCCTCTCAAGGTTTCTTCCTTATGACATCTCTCTCTCTCTCTCTCTCTCTCTCTCTCTCTCTCTCTCTCTATATATATATATATATATATATATATATATATATATATATATATATATGTATATTCAATTCCTTTTAGGAAATAATTTATGAGAGAATTCAATATATTCTGACTTTTAATTCAATATATTTGAACATAATGTATGCTGGAGGTGCGGTTGTGGCTCCAGTGAAAGGAGACGTGTTGAATTGTGTTAATTGGGTTTTGTGCTTTCGTAATGACATTTATTCTCGCTGTATGAGATTCCTGTCTGTGATGCAGCGCTCTGTTACACTGTGTTTCTCTTTATTGTTGATGATTTCGAAAGCCGTGGCGTCTAAATGATGGTATTAAGAGGTGAATTGACAGGTAGGACACCACTGAAGGCCTGGGTGTGAAATGCACTCCCTGCCACTGGATTAAAAACAAACCTATAAACAAACAGCTAGTACCCAAGAGGAGACTGTGACTCGACGGAGATTCCCTTACCTTAGCTGGAGTATGGATCCAGATAGCAGCGTTGAACAGGATGTGGTCGCAGAGCTGCTTAAGAAGAGGCGCGCCATGACTCAGGCCGTCCAGGTACTTCGCGAACCCGAGAACTGCTCCAGCACGGCCCTGGTGATGTGCACCCGCGACGACTACACAACAAAAGTTCACTGTCAGTTAGTTTGAAACGGTTTGACTTTGGAGCACCGAGTGGACTTTAACTTTGCCAGAAGTTTGTAGGTGATTAGCGTTGGATGTGATGGCACCTGTGGGGTAGGTGTGAGCTGTGAGTGGGGCAGAAACAGATGGCGAGCTGTGTGTGAACGAGACAGCGAGCAGTGGGAGTGTTGCTGTACTGAGACCATCTCTCAGATGCTGTCTCATTGCAGCTCCTATTTACACAGGGACAAAGTGTGGTGCTGTTCCCCTCCTACCTGAGCCCAAGGTGAGGAGGAGATATGGAAATGAATGAGGAGAGAACGTGGCTCTGTCTGACACTGCACCTAATCACCAAGTTATTTCCTTTTTTTTTCTTTTTCATTCAACTGATTATTTTAATGTACACGCAAAAGTAGTAATAAATGTACTGGCATATACTACAATATATATATATATATATATATATATATATATATATATATATATATATATATATATATATATTAACTAAAGTTAAGAAAATAATGGAGAATGAAAAGAAATTAGAAAAAAGGAGAAGGAGGAAAAGAAAGACATGCCTAAATGAAGAAGAGGAAGAAGGAGGAGGATGTGAATACAAAAAGAAACGGGGGAAAAGGAGGGTGATGAAGATGCAGAAATAAAAAAGGAGAAGCTGAAGGAGGAGGAAAACAAGGATGATGAAAAAAGAAGGAGATGGAATATGAGAAGGAGGAAAATGAGGACTGAGAGAAGGAAAAAATGAAGAGGAACAGCTGAACAATTTTGAGGAGTTTGTAAAGAACATTAGACAGTGGATGCTTGATAACTTCCTTCTGCTTGATCTGTATTAGATGGAAGGGTTACTTGGTCCACATGCTGCTAGAAGTAAATTTTGGGATTATGTAGCATGTCTGGGTAGTCTTTCTGTCTCAGTGTGTACAGCAGTAAAATAACTTGGTGTAATTATTTACTCTCGTCTTTCCTTTGAGGATCTGTTCTCCAGGGGCGCTGTAACATGGCTGTCCATGTGCTCTGACCATAGCTTGGTCAGTTGGGAGTTGGGAAATGTGAAGAAAAGAATTTCACTGTGCTGTAATTTATGTGTGACAAATAAAGGCTATTCTATTCTATTCTATTCTATTCTATTCTATTCTATTCTATTCTATGCTATGCTATGCTATGCTATGCTAAATAAGCTTCAGTCCTCACCAGTACCAGGAAATATGACCACATCACCCCTGTTTTAATTAGTCCACACTGGCTCCCAAATAAATCTTGCATTTACTATATAATACTACTATAGACGTATAAAGCACTGAATGGTCTCGCACAGTATTTGAGCGATCTTTTGATAAATTATGATCCCCGCAACTACTTAGATTAAAGGGTGCAGGCTATTTGTTGGTACCAAAAATAATGAAGACTACAACAGGGGCAGATGCAGGAAAATGCATAGGAGGAGGAGAAGGAAAAAAATGAGGAGGAAGATGTGGAGGAGAAGCAGGAAAATGAAGAGGAGGGGGAGAAAGTGGGAGGAGGGTGAAAATGAGGAGGAGGAAAATACATAGGAGGAGGAAGAGGAGGAGGAAAATAAGGGGAAAGATATAGAAGAGGAGGAGAAGGAGGCAGAGGAAATGAAGCAGAGGAGAAGGCGGAGGAGAAAAATTAGGAAAAATAAAGGGAGGAAAATGAATAGAAGGAAAGTGAGGAGGAGGAGAATGAAAATGCATAAAGGAAGATGAGGAGGAGGAAAATAACGAGGAGGAGAAGCAGGAAGAGAAGGAAGAAAATGAGGAGTAGGAGGAGGAAAATGAGGAGGAGGAAGAGGAGAAGGATATAAAAATAAGCTTGAGAAAATAAAAGAGAGGAAGGAAGAAAAACTGAAAAAAAACAAAACAAATGGAATGATGGGATGCAGAGGAGCAAGGAGGGAAAAAAAGAGGAAAGAAGAAGAAAGAAAAGAAGAATAGTGTGCAGATTTTCCTGGTGAAAAACCCAAGTGAAGTGAGTGGGAGTCAGTTTGAAATAGAAAAGCTGCGTCTCTGAAGGACCAGTGCGATGCCACACCACAAGCCCTTCAAATATCACTGTTATTTTTACATGTAGCCTGAGTTCTAGCAGAAACGAGTGGAGTAGAGAAGTAAGACGAGACGAGGTTTACTCAGCATCATGTCTAGACATGTAAAGAAAATGTGGATTGACCTTGGAAATGTTTTTCAGCTTGAAGCATTGTGATCTGACATTGAGTTTATATTGAGGTCAGATTGAAGAGAGAAAGAAAGAGAGATGAAGAGAGGGATCGAAAGAAACCTTCAGTTCTGCATTGCAGTTCATTTCCTCAAGAAAATATTCTTACATTCAGATTTATTCGAAGTTCTATGTTTAAATTAAGCCTGTATAATATCTACAGAAATATCGAAATGAACTCTTATAGTCACCTCCCACGTATTGTATAGTATCTCTACAACCTATTGTCAAATAATTCCAACTGAAATTGATGGATAATTTTTATGGAAATATAACTAGTTCCATTCATTTATCTTTATATTATTTGACACATTTAAATGCATCTTATTTGGTTACAGTGAAACAGTTTTTTTTTTTACAGTTGAATTGGTACAAAACTGGAGAGGATTTGAGAAACCCTGCTGTCGGGTACAGTAGTATATGAATTAGCATTTCATTCAGAGATAAAATTCGTCTCTACGGTGGCAAGTTATTACAATTGCAATGTTCAAGCAACATCAGTCCCCTTTACAATCCCAATAACATTTTCTCACAACAAAATTGCATCATGTGAAAAAACTTCTTTTCTAACACTAGATGGACAAAAGTACTGAGACCCCCTGACTGACCTTTCCAGCTATATGTGCTGTCCTCAAACATCTACCGCTAAGTAGGAGGTGCACAATTGTATAAGATGTGTATGGAAATGGAAATTTTCCATTCGCTTGAACTAGGAGATGCAAACCTGTTCCAGCATGACAGTGTGCACAAAGCTAGCGCCATGAAGATATGCTTTACAAAGGCAGGAGTGAAATATCTTCAGTGGGCTGCATTAGAGATCTGACCTCAACCCTATTGAACACCTTTAGAAATGTACTCAAGCAAAAGTACAAATATTTAATATATAAATAGGCATTGGAACACCTGACTTTTCCAGCCATTTGTGATTCATCCCCAAACTGTTAACGCAAACTTGGAGGTACACAATTTTTTAGAATGTCTTTGAATGTTAGCATTTATTTTTTATTTGCTTGGAGTGGAAGATCCTGAGGTGCCTGAACTAAAGCTTTGATCTTATCCTATTAAACACCTTTGGGATAATTTAGAACATTGACTGCACACCGGGCCTCCTCAACTCACCTACATCAGTACCTGACCTTACTGACACCTTTAGAGGAAGAATGAGCACGAATCTCCCAAGCCACACTCCAAAATGTGGTAGACCTTCTTCTCATTAGAAGTTATGATAACAGCAAACAGGGCCAAAATGATGGCAAAAGGACTTTTTGTGTGTCAGGAATTATGCATTAAAGGGAGATTATTGTAGTTTAGTGTTTAAGGCATTGGACTAATGATTAGAAGATCGCAAGTTTAAATTTAAGCGCCAATAAACTGCCACTGCTGGTGCCTTGAGAAGGGACCCACTGTTGGTGCCTTTAACCTTCAGCTGCTTCGTCTTTCTGGATAAAGGCGTCCGCCAAATGTCGTAAATGTAAATCTAAACATGGACTAAATGTGGAATGCTTAAAAAGCACATACAAATCTTATGCTCAGGTGTCCACAGACTTTTGTCCAACCAGTGAAGGTTTAAAGTATGAGAAAAACAGTAATAATTACCTCTTAGGGCATTCAAAAATGGACTCATTGATCAATTTTCTTACTTTTATACACTATGAACCTAAAAAAATCTTTATATTCCATTAAAGAAAGCAAGGACGAGTACAAACTCATCCGAAAGCATATATCCTGCAGTAAGAAGGCAGTTTTTCCAGGTAATATCTGCGCAAATCCTTTTGGATTCATGTTAGTTAACTCATTTCCTGTTTAAATATTAAACATGACTGACTATTTTTATGTATTTTCAATTAATAATTGACAAAGGGTGCTACATTAAAGACTTTGGTCAATTAAACGTGTAATTGTGTAAAATAATGTACAGTCAATTCAAATATCTCACAGGTGTATAGTACAGAATAGTATTCAAAAAGATATGATATGATCAAGGCTGCTATAAAATCCATAAAAAGAACACAGAGAGATTTGTCCGAATTAGAGCTTTTGCTAAATGTTTTCATTTGACTGCAGTTACATGTATTAAATCCTTACAAAGGTAGTAGAACTGCATTTACACACATTTGTGGTCATGAGGTCCTTCTTTCCTATTGATTTCCCTCTAATTTCAATCAATTTTGTCCCAGTCTTTAATTCTGGATTTGTGATGTTACTGTAATTACAATTGCACAGGGTACTAGACAAAAGGAAGCTATAAAATTGGCAAAATGAACTGACAGGTGAAAAAAAAAGGCAGCACCAACCTTTTCCAACAGGTATCCAATCACCAGGAAGCCTTTTCCTCCAAGCATCTGTTCCTGCATGGCCACAGAGCTCTTCAGCAACTCCACCAGGAAGCCCAGGAGACTGGCACTGTCACAAAGCACACACAAATAAATGCGTCATCCTAAATAGAATTATTCCTATGAGAAAAGGGCTGCTATATAATGGGATTAATGTATTTCCCAGTTGAAAACAGCAGAAGCAGCAGACGTGGTGTTTTGAGTAGCAAAATTGTTTCCGTGTTCCTCTGTATGGTTTTCTTGTCATTTTCTATAACTTTTTATAATCACTTTAAATGCCTCTGTTACTGCTCCGGTCCTGTCTCTGCCACTGTTTTGTCATCGGTCAGTTATCAAGTGTGTTCACCTATTTCTTGTTTTTGCTTTATGATGTTCAGAGGGTGGGAAAAAAAAGCCTTTCTACTATTTTTGGTACATTTGTATTTTACTTTCAAAAACTATTGATCATTTATGGTTATAAAAAGTCTCTGGACCTCCTGAACATAATATTGGATTGTGATTTTTGAACATCCTATGCCACACTTATTCTCCATTTGCTGTTATAATAACCCACCCTATAGGAAGATGCTCTATTAGATTATGGAGGGTATTTGTGGAGGTTTGTGCTCATTCATCCACAAGAACATTAGTAAAGTCAGATAGTAATTCATCCCACAGGTGTTCAATAGGGTTGAGGTCAGAGCTCTATAGCAGGAGATCTTTCACTCCAACCCGTGTAAAGCATATTTTCATGGATCTGGATTTGTGCACAGAGGCATTGCCATGCTAGAGCAGGTTTGGATCTCCTAGTTCAATTAATGGGTAAAGTTAATGATACATTATACCAAAATGGATTGTGTGCCTCCATCTTTGTGGTAAAAGTTTGATGTAGAATCACATATAGCTGGAAAAGTTAGAGGTCCCAATAATATTCTCCAAACAGTAAATGTATATTATAGTTGAATTTTTGTATTCTTAGTTAAATACATTTATAAAAGAAAAAACTTTTTATTTTCTTTATACTTTCATTTCCATTTTATTTATTTTAAATAATTTTATTAGTTAAATATTGTTGCTGAAATTACAATCATATTCAGAACATCTCCAACAAAAAAATAATCACACCAACATAGAGATCATTTAATAAAAAAAATAAATAAAATAAAATATAGGTGAAAATCTAGTTACATGTTGTAATCTGGCTAGTTAAATTCGCTAGCTAGTGCTAGCATGAATGAGTGTTTTTACCTTTTATTTTTATTACTAATGTATCTTAGCATTTATTTCAGAAAGACTGCATGACCTTTATGACAAATTCTAGGTTTGTCAGAGTTAGCGTCTTCCTTATGACTGTGCTTAGTGAACTAGCGGGTCAAGTGGGATTGGGTGTGATAAATCTATGGTCAGATCTTTTCATCAGATACAAATATTTACATTTTACCATTGAATACTTAAATATGTTTAAATGTTGATGTGCATTTCATAAAAAAAAAAAAAAGATTTTGCAAGTCTTTTAGGAATTTTTCTACCCATTGGTGTGTCATTTTCCTTCTTTCCTCTGTGTGCCATTGGTCTTCACAATGTCTGAGGACAGTTCTAATTAGCTCCTTCCATTCATCCCTATGTTCTACCACGTGTGATTCTCCAATTGTCTATAATAAAGACCACTAGATGACTAGTTTACCTACTTGAGTCCTGCCTCGTTACCATGAACATCGTGATTGCTTTTGGTTATGAAAGCCAGTGAATGCAATACTAGACATGGCTTTTAACATCATTTTCAGATTTTTGAGCATTTTCTGACCTCAACAAAACCCTGGAGGGAGCATGATCATTTATAGAAAGCAAGTATTGGCAGTTAGCTGAAAGAAACACGCCATAAATATCCACACAGTGACTCAAGCAAAGCTGGTACTAAGAGTACCCGAGTCTCTATATAATAACCAGTGTTTGTCCAATTTATCGGTTTCGCCAAATCATTCAGTTAATCGGCACCAACAGTTGATTGCTGGAACGATCGGCAAAAATCTATACCGTTAGTTTTTCCGGGTTGCATCTGTTGCCCGAGCGGCTGAGAGTATTACTTTTTGTTTCAGTTTGGATACATGCCTTTTAATTTCCTCAATATTTATTAATATTATAAATACATTCATATTTATTTAATTTAGCACATTTTCATTATTCAGTACTGTTTTTTTTTTTTTAATAAATTACTATTTTACATGGAGTGTTATGTTTGTGTTTTTATGTAGTATCCATTTTATAAAACTATCGGTTGATTAATTGGCAAATACGGTCCAACTTAGCTATCGGTATCAGTAAAATCTACTATCAGTAGACGCCCAATAATAACCAATAGATTTTTGTGTGCTAGTGGAGATTTGGGTGAGATTCTTTCAGCCATGAGTAAAGTCAGGTATTGATGTAGGTGAGGTGAGGAGGCCTGCGGGTCAGTCAGCGTTCAAATTCCTCCCGAAGGTGTTCAATAGGTTTGAGGTCAGAGCTTCTGGCCTGCTTTTTTGCAACATGCAAATACATTCAATTGACAAGACTTTCTCCTAAAAAATAACAGGGAATTGATTTTGTATCAAACATGGTGAAATAAGACAAGGATAGACAAGGTCGCTCACCAAACAGCGGTTTCCACCTGACTCTCACTGTGCTGATGGAAGTCCAGCTGGGAGAAAAGAGGGAAAAGCACTTGAATGCCCCCGATGGAGTGAATGGCGCTGTGGATCGAGTGGGTGATGATTGCCTTTACGTCCTGCAGAGGAAAAGACAAATCTTCAAAAGGAATTTAAAATGATAAAATGGACATTTTTGTCCTAAATTAAAGAAAAACAAAGAATTTATTGATCGAAATACATTGACTTTGTCATAGTTATGATTTTTGATGCATGTTTTCAATAGACAAGAAACTCCTGATTTGAACTTGTCACAACACCCGTGGTCTCATTCGCACAATTTTTTGAAGTAGTGTAAAAGAAGGTTTGTTGATCATAATAATTGTAATAGATATCAATCAGTGATTGACTCATTGATATCATTTTATTAATAGATTGTTCTAGTGAGAGTAACATTTAAGTCTTTTCACTTAAACTGAGTTGATCTTGTGAAGAAAATAATAATAGAAACATTAAAGCCATAATAAATCATAGTACTTTGGATACATTTAAAGGCAAACACTTCTGTACTTTCATTCAAGTGAAAGTTTAATGGGAGGAGTTTTACATTTACTGGAGTCATATTTTCCTCATATTTTACCACCGTTTATTTCTATAGCACTCAGCAGTCAGCCATGATACAGTGCCCCTGGAGCAGAGAGAGGTAAAGGCCTTGCTTTTGGGTCCAACAATAGAAGCATGGTGGTGGGGGCTCTAAGTCCTGACCATCCAATCTGTAACCCAGGTCTTAACACTAATCCACCACTTTCCCACCAACTTGCACCAATAAACTTTTTGAATTTGATAAACCCATTGTTCTGTTTTTTTGGTATTTTTCATTTGAAGGTTTTTCAGTCCGTCAAATCCATCTTGTGCATGGCCCTATTTATCAAAAGCATCAAAAGTTAAACTACATGCAGAAATCCTCCACTGAGCTCAGTAAAGGTTTACAATAGCTGACTCACTCTGTATAGACGTGTTACTGTATGTTGCTATGGTTACAGTTATTTATAAGGCAGCACATTTATTTAGAGTGGTAATTAAACTGACTGGTTTCAAAACACATCTTCCAGCCACTCAGCATTTAGACAGACCGTGATGTTTTAATACTCAAACACTCAAAAGTTTTATTATAATCATAGAACTTTTTCTATACACACAAACACACACACTCACACACTCACATACCTGTAGCATGAGAGCATGTGGCGAGTGGACGAAGATCGAAGCGTTCTCTCTGGGAGAAGACTCCAGACACAGCTGAGCGTCCGTGGCTTTAGCGTTGTAGGTAAAGCAGATGCTGCTGGCCAACTTGCCATCGTACAACACCTGCTTATGGTGCTCCGCCAAATGGATATCGCTCTCAGACTTAAACTTAAATGTGCTCTGTGGAGAGAGAAAGCAAAAGAAAGTTCCAGATGAACAAATAATACAGTATAAACATCTTAACAGCTACAGAAGACAATCTGTCCACGTCGGAAATTAATAAATAAATAAAAAATGCCAGCTTTCTGTTGATTTAATTCAATTCACTAATGTTTGTGCATGAGTTTATTTAGAGGCCATTAGATTTTAAATATTGCCAGTTACTGTATAATTCATTCACCGAGATAAAGTGCAAAAAGATTATGCTTATTTAGATGGATTTTATTTAAGAGCTGTGCCTATATATTAAATAAATACATATTAGTACTAGAGAGAATTGATTTTTTTTTAACCTTTTCTGCAGCCTGTTTATGACAGGCTTTAGGCCATATTGATGTGATCACCTCTTTCAGCTGGAAGAATGTGTAAAAAAAATATAAAAATGGTTTTTCCCGAGAGATGCTTGGCACTTTTAAAAAAGTATGATAAAAAAGTCGATATTTTGAATGAATTGTAATAAATAGATATTGGATACAGAGAGGCAGAGAGTGAAGCCTGTGCCACATCTCTATTAATAATGAAGCTGTAGGAGTTAACGAATTGCGCTGTTTACATTGCGTTTCTCATATGAAACTTTATTGCAGCCTGTCAATGAGAAAGTGAGGGAATCCAGATGTGACCACCTCTGTCTGTTAGAGGAATGAGTCATGTCATTCATATTCAATGGGATTTGTAGACATTTTTCCTGAACTTTGAAGAGGTACAGTATTAGGGACATAGAAACTAAGATAATTTGTTTGTGTGTTTGTGTGTGTTTGTGTTCCACATCTCTTTTCATAATGACGCTGTAATATTTAACACCTTGTACTGTTTTTGTTACATTTCTCATATGACCCTTTATTGCAGCCTGTCAATGAGAAAGTAATGAGGAACCAAGTCAAGTCAAGTTTATTTCATCCAGTCATCCAGTCTTTTAATTCTTTAACACACTCAGTTACCCAAGCCAATTGAGATGCATCGTGTGGCTTAGAAGAGATATATAGCTGGGTATCATTAGCATAACAGTGGAAGCTAATCCAATGCCTTCTAAAAATATTTCCTAAGGGAAGCATGTATATTGTGAAAAGCAGGGGTCCTAGAACTGAACCCTGTGGCACGCCATAATTTACTTGCATTAACCTGGATAGCTCTCTATTTAAGTCTACAAAATGGTAACGATCAGGAACCAGATGCGACCACCTCTGTCAGCTGAATGAATGTGTACAACCTTTAGATTTGGCCAAATATGAGAACATACTGTGTGTTTCACTTGTCTAAGTTTCCATTTTTTGTCAGCAACATGCTAGCCAGCTAACTGTTCTGAGTGATGTACTGTACTGTATAGTCAATTTTATAGATTTACCAAGCAAATATGTATGTAGATGATCAGTGTAACTCATTAAAAGGTAAAAAACTTTGGTAATGATTTGACATCACTTGCTGAACTTAGGGATGATGAGCCCATCCTGAATCCCTTAGAAGAAACCTAAATTGAAGAAATGCCTATTTTTCTGATTTGTTTGTTTCTTTGCTTTGCCCTCAACATGAAAATGCAGGAAATTATATATTATAATAATTATATTTTATTGATTTCAGCTTTTAATCATTTGTTCTAGTCATGTGAAGACATTCTCACCATAGACATAAAGTCTGGCTATGTGTATCTGCTAAATGCTGTAAATGCAAATATGTAAAGGTTTATTGTAGAACAAGTCTTGGCTAAAGCAGAAGCCTGAATTGTTGCTGGATGTTCTTCTATGCATTACTTATAAAAGTGCAGCTTCAGATTTCTGTGTGCATTTTGCTTTTTACACTGCACCACAAAAATGAAGCTGGAGTTAGCACCGAAGTGCAAGGCTGACAAAAGTGAACACATTTACAGCAATTAGCAGGAGAAGCCAATGGATTTTTCACAAATGAGGCAGTCATTAAAACACATACCACTGAGTTGCAAGTTAATTCAACAGACTTCACACTTACAAATGCAATTCAGTTGGAGCTGAATTTTAAATATACAGTACAAAAGGTATACTATATATATATATATATATATATATATATATATATATATATATATATACACACACACACACACACACACACACACACACACACACACACACAGTGGGGCAAAAAAGTATTTAGTCATCCACCAATTGTGCAAGTTCTCCCACTCAAAAAGATGAGAGAGGCCTGTAATTTTTAACATAGATACACTTTAACTATGAGAGACAAAAATTTTTTTTCCGAAAATCACATTTTTTCGATTTTTAAAGAATTTATTTGCAAATTATGGTGGAAAATAAGTTAAAATAAGTATTTGGTCAATAACAAAAGTTCATCTCAATACTTTATAAGTTATATACCCTTTGTTGGCAATGACAGAGATCAAACGTTTTCTCTAAGTCTCCACAAGGTTTTTACACACTGTTTGGTAGTTTGGCCCATTCCTCCATGCAGAGCTCCTCTAGAGCAGTGATGTTTTGGGGCTGTCGCTGGGCAAAACGGATTTTCAACTCCCTCCAAAGATTTTCTATGGAGTTGAGATCTGGAGACTGGCTAGGCCGCTCCAGGACCTTAAAATGCTTCTTACGAAGCCACTCCTTCGTTGCCTGGGTGGTGTGTTTGGGATCATTGTCATGCTGAAAGACCCAGCCACGTTTCATCTTCAATGCCCTTGCTGATGGAAAAAGGTTTATACTTAAAATCTTACGATACATGGCCCCATTCATTCTTTTCTTTACACGGGTCAGTCGTCCTGGTCCCTTTGCAGAAAAACAGCCCCAAAGCATGATGTTTCCACCCCCATGCTTCACAGTAGGTATGGTGTTCTTTGGATGCAACTCAGCATTCTTTCTCCTCCAAACAAGTTGAGTTTTTACCAAAAAGTTATATTTTGGTTTCATCTGACCATATGACATTCTCCCAATCCTCTTCTGGATCATCCAAATGCTCTCTAGCAAACTTCAGATGGGCCCGGACATGTACTGGCTTAAGCACGGGGACACGTCTGGCACTGCAGTATTTGAGTCCCTGGCGGCGTAGTGTGTTACTGATGGTAGCCTTTGTTACTTTGGTCCCAGCTCTCTGCAGGTCATTCACTAGGTCCCCCATGTGGTTCTTGGATTTTTGCTCACCGTTCTTGTGATCATTTTGACCCCACAGGGTGAGATCTTGCGTGGAGCCCCAGATCGAGGGAGATTATCAGTGGTCTTGTATGTCTTTTTCTAATAATTGTTAACACAGTTAATTTTGTTACTGCTTCAAGCTGCTTACCTATTGCAGATTCAGTCTTCCCAGCCTGCTGCAGGTCTACAATTTTGTTTCTGGTGTCCTTTGACAGCTCTTTGATCTTGGCCATAGTGGAGTTTGGAGTCTGACTGTTTGAGGTTGTGGACAGGTGTCTTTTATACTGATTATACTGATAACGAGTTCAAACTGGTGCCATTAATACAGGTAACAAGTGGAGGACAGAGGAGACTCTCAAAGAAAAAGTTACAGGTCTGTGAGAGCCAGATACTTATTTTCCACTATAATTTGCAAATAAATTCTTTAAAAATCAGACAATGTGATTTTCTGGATTTTTTTTCTCATTTTGTCTCTCATAGTTGAAGTGTACCTATGATAAAAAATTACAGGCATCTTTCATCTTTTTAAATGGGAGTACTTGCACAATTGGTGGCTGACTAAATACAGTGGAACCCGGTTATCTCGCCCTCGGTTACCTCGACAACCGACGTCGACGTTTTTGAAGTGGAACCGCCAAATTCTCTTTTTCTAAGCATTTTTTATCGGTTATGTCGACTTTTTTTATGTCGCCGAACCCTGTTATCTCGAGCACAAGGGGGGAAAAATTTGCCATTTAACGTCGGTTATCTCGATGCAGCCGCAGAAGAACTCGCGGAAGTGGCGGAAAAATCAAACCTTACATATGCTACAGGTGTTGTATTGTATTCTGGTGAATCTCTGCTGTTAGTTAGTGCACATATGCCTTTTGTTGTTAAATGTTATGCGATGAACAGGAGGCGAAAGCCGCGCTTGCCGGCGCGGAACGTGTGATGACCATCCAAAATCATAGAATGAACACCGGCAGGATCGGGGGCGAATCCGCGGTGTGCTTTGGGAAGAAAAAAGCAGCCGTTGAGAGAGTGCCGGTGGGAAGGCACGTACCGGGATACGCATGCGCGATAACAACGACTGCTGTGAACCAACATATACCAACAATAACGGACGGTGAGAGTGTGGAAGTTTAAATAGGAGCTGGTGATGATGCTAAACGAGCACCATATGTGCGCGATTGAAGCCGGGAGATTCAGAGAAAGCGGCAGAGAAAACATCTGACACGCTGAAGGGGGCCGAAGGGGGTGTGGCAGGTGGATTCCTGACAGATAAACATGTACTGTATGTATTTTTATAGCATGCCTTCATCAAACAAATTGCGGCAACGCTGTTGTGTAAAAAAACCCTTCAAAAACACGAGCATGCACATTCTCATTTATTAACGCACATCATGTACATAAAGAAATTTCAAGCACGTTAATATACTGCCGCCATTTTGATTTTCGTTTATCTCGATCATCGGTTACCTCGGTGCTTTTTGGCGACCCACCAGGACATCGACATAACCGGGTTCCACTGTACTTTTGCCCCACTGTGTGTGTGTGTGTGTGTGTGTGTGTGTGTGTGTATATATATATATATATATATATATATATATATATATATATATATATATATATATATATATATATATATATATATATATATATAATTCTCATAGGTTACATTATTATTTATTTCTTTAAAAAAAAATTGTATTCATTAATTTGTTCATTTATATATTCATTTATTTATGTGTTAACATTGTGGAACAAACGCCTAGCTTTGCAAATCATGCATTTTCAAACTGGTTAAGTGAAGTGATGCTCACAACAAACAACTGACTAAGGAGAAAAAAATTGAGGTTGAGGTTTGTAAATTATTTAATTTAGAGGTCATTAGATAAAAAAATTTTGTTAGTTTTAATTCATGCACTAAGATAAGGTGCAAAAAAAGGGCACTTATTTGGATAATTTTAATAAATAGCTATATCTATATATTAAACAAACAAACAAACAAATAAATAAATAAACAATTCTTGTTGCCAGCTATTTAGACAGAGTAGAGTTTTTTAGAGAACAGTTAATCTGTACTGCTATACAAGCTGCACATTGATACTCTAAAATATATATATATATATATATATATATATATTAGTTTTTCCCTCCAAGAGTAAAGCTGTATAATGAAAGTGCCAGTAGAACCCAGCCATTAGGGGGGCACAAGCCAGTGCACTCTTAGTGCCGGTCCCAAGCCCGGGTAAATGGGGAGGGTTGCGTTAGGAAGGGCATCCAGCGTAAAACATATGCCAAATCAAATATGCGGATCACAAATGAGAATTTCATACCGGATCGGTCGAGGCCCGGGTTAACAACGACCGCCACAGGTATCGTTAGCCGACAGGGTACCGGTGGAAATTGGGCTACTGTTGGCCGAAGGAGGAGAAGGAGAGGAGGAAGACGTCTACAGAGACGGCAGGAAAAGGAGCAGTGTAGGAGAGTAGAGGTTCGGGTTGGTACTTTAAATGTTGGTACTATGACGGGTAAAGGGAGAGGTAGCTGATATGATGGAGAGGAGAAAGGTAGATATGCTGTGTGTTCAGGAGACCAAGTGGAAAGGGAGTAAGGCCAGGAACATTGGAGGTGGGTTTAAACTGTTTTATCATGGTGTGGATGGGAAGAGAAATGGTGTAGGGGTGATTCTGAAGGAAGAGTACAGTAAGAGTGTAGTGGAGGTGAAGAGAGTTTCTGATAGGGTGATGATCGTGAAGGTGGAAGTTGAAGGATGATGATAAATGTCATCAGTGCCTATGCTCCACAAGTTGGCTGTGAGATGGAGGAAAAGGAAAGATTCTGGAGTGAATTAGATGAAGTGGTAGATGGTGTACCTAGGAAAGAACGATTGGTGATTGGGGCAGACTTTAATGGGCATGTAGGTGAAGGGAACAGAGGTGATGAGGAGGTGATGGGTAGGTATGGTTTTAAGGAGAGGAATGTGGAAGGGCAGATGGTGGTAGATTTTGCTAAAAGGATGGAAATGGCAGTGGTGAACACGTATTTTAAGAAGAAGGAGGATCATAGGGTGACGTATAAGAGTGGAGGAAGGTGCACACAGGTGGACTATGTGCTATGCAGGAGATGCAACCTGAAGGAGATTGGAGACTGTAAGGTGTTGGCGGGGACAGTGTAGCTAGACAGCATCGGATGGTGGTCTGTAGGATGGTTTTGGAGGCGAAGAAGAAGAGGAGGAAAGTAAGGATTGAAAGAAGAATAAGATGGTGGAAACTGAAGGAGGAAGAGTGTAGTGTGAGGTTCAGGGAAGAGGTCAGACAGGGTCTTGGTGGTGGTGAAGAGGTGCCGGATGATTGGGCAACTACTGCAGGAGTGATGAGGAGGCAGCTAGAAAAGTACTTGGTGTGACATCTGGAAATAGAAAGCAAGACAAGGAGACGTGGTGGTGGAATGAGGAAGTGCAGGAGAGCATTAGGGAAAGAGGTTGGCAAAACAGAAGTGGGATCGACAGAGTGATGAGAAAAGTAGGCAGGAGTACAAGGAGATGCGGCAGCAGGTAAAAGGGATGTGGCGAAAGCCAAGGAAAAGGCATATGAGGAGCTGTATAAGAGGTTGGACACTAAGGAAGGAGAAAAGGATTTATACCGATTGGCCAGGCAGAGGGACCGAGCTGGGAAGGATGTACTGCAAGTTAGAGCAATAAAGGATGGAGAGGAAATGTGTTGACTAGTGAGGAGAGTGTGTTGAGAAGGTGGAGGGAGTATTTTGAGCAGCTGATGAATGAGGAAAATCACAGAGAGAGAAGGTTGGAGGATGTGGAGTTGGTGAAGCAGGATGTAGATAGGATTAGTAAGGAGGAAGTGAGAGCAGCGATTAAGAGGATGAAGAATGGAAAGTCGGTTGGACCAGATGACATACCGTAGAAGCGTGAGATGTTTAGGAGAGATGGCAGTGGAGTTTTTAACCAGATTGTTTAACAGGATTCTGGAAGGGGAGAGGATGCCTGAGGAATGGAGAAGGAGTGTGCTGGTACCGATCTTTAAGCATAAGGGAGATGTGCAGACCTGCAGTAACTACAGGGGAATTAAGTTGATCAGTCACACCATGAAGTTATGGGAAAGAGTAGTGGAAGCCAGGCTGAGAGAAGAGGTGACCATCTGTGAGCAACAGTATGGTTTCATGCCGAGGAAGAGCACCACAGATGCCTTATTTGCTTTGAGGATGTTGATGGAGAAGTATAGAGAAGGACAGAAGGAATTGCATTGTGTATTTGTGGATTTAGAGAAAGCGTCGACAGAGTGCCAAGAGAGGAGTTGTGGTATTGTATGAGGAAGTCAGGTGTGTCAGAGAAGTATGTGAGGGTGGTGCAGGACATGTATGAGGACAGTGTGACGGCAGTGAAGTGTGCAGTAGGTACGACAGACTGGTTCAGGGTGAAGGTTGGACTGCATCAAGGATCGGCCCTGAGCCCTTTCCTGTTTGCAGTGGTGATGGACAGGTTGACGGACGAGGTCAGACAGGAGTCTCCTGGACCATGATGTTTGCAGATGATATTGTGATTTGTGGTGAGAGTAGAGAGCAGGTTGAGAAGAGCCTGGAGAGGTGGAGATATGCACTGGAGAGAAGGGGAATGAAAGTCAGTAGGAGTAAGACAGAGTACATGTGTGTGAATGAGAGGGAGGGCAGTGGAGTGATGCGGTTGCAGGAGAAGAGGTGGAGAAGGTGGAGGAGTTCAGGTACCTGGGGTCAACAGTGCAAAGTAATGGAGAGTGTGTTAGAGAAGTAAAGAAAAGAGTGCAGGCAGGGTGGAGTGGGTGGAGAAAAGTGACAGGAGTGATTTGTGATAGTAGGGTATCTGCAAGAATGAAAGGGAAAGTTTATAGGACTGTGGTGAGACCTGCGATGTTGTATGGATTAGAGACAGTGGCATTGAGTAAAAGACAGGAGGTGGAGCTGGAGGTAGCAGAGCTGAAGATGTTAAGGTTTCCGTTTGGAGTGATAAGGATGGACAAGATTAGAAATTAGTTTATTAGAGGGACAGCACATGTAGCATGTTTTGGTGACAAGGTGAGGAGGCGAGATTGAGATGGTTTGGACATGTGCAGAGAAGGGACATGAATTATATTGGTAGAAGAATGCTGAAGATGGAGCCACCAGGTAGGAGGAAAGAGGAAGGCCAAGGAGGAGGTTCATGGATGTGGTGAGGAAGACATGCAGGTAGTTGGTGTGAAAGAGGCAGATGTAGAGGACAGGGTGGTATGGAGAAGGATGATCCGCTGTGGCGACCCCTAATGGGAGCAGCCGAAAGAAGAAGAAGAAGAAGAAGAAGAAGAAGAAGAAGAAGAAGAAGAAGAATGAAAGTGCCAGTAGAACTCAGGAGTGCTTTAAACACACACAGAGAAATAAATCAACACTGAAGTGATACAATATTGCATAATGCATATTGGATTCTCGGCTGAAGTGACTCTTGGGAAAAGGGACACTTATTTTTATCCTTCTAATAAATCATCGACTCGCATGACACCTGAAACCATTTTTAACAAATAGCGAACATGGCACTGATGTGCACCATTATAACTCCCACCCCAGCGAAAAAAAAAAAATCTATATCCAAAATCAATTTAAAAAAATGCTTGATTAGAAAAGAAAAGATTTGCTGGACGTTTAGGGCCGGCTCTATGGGTTCCTGTCAGGTTCCACACCCTGCTGGAAGTAACTGATGATGTAATACTAGCCTTCTGAGGACGAAAAAATAAATGCCCAAACAACATTTATCTTCCATGTCAGTGGGGAGGAAGCAACAACAAGAGAGAAGTTATACTGTGAAAAACCTTCTGCAGTCCAAAAACTATTACAGACACTTAGCAGTTGGCTAACGCAGCAGAGACGGCTTTAAAAACTAATGGTGGAAAACCGATTCCCACTGCTTTCCCTTTGCTCTGTCTGTTTATTTGAGTTAATATTCATGTAAATGTTTTTTTTTTTCCAGGGCTTTTTAATGGTGCTTTCTAATGCGCAATAGTGTAGATTATGATTTTATGTAATTTAAAATTTTTGGTAGACTTTTAATTCAAAGTATAACTATTTCGCAAAACAGCCTAAAATTATAACTAAAGCAAACATTACATCATTTAAAGAAATGCCTATACATGGATTACAGATGTTTTACAGCTGTCAGAGATTAATTCATTTTCATATTCTTTACTTTGCTTGTGCTCTCTCTTTCTCTCTCTCTCTCTCTAATCCCAGGGAGATTCATAATAATAAGAGAAAGCTGATTGGCTGTTGCATGTTGGTGTCAGGGATCCACCAGCCACACCCTCACTTGAACCACACATTCCTCCTAGCAGCTCCCCATCCTACTAATCATGCACACCTGACTCTCATCAGCTCACACTACATAAGCACACACTTCCAAGCACTCCCTGTCCGTTCTACCGATTAGGCTGGAGAACTGACTGCTCAGTCTATGGACTGGTTCGGTGTGGATTATCACCAAGGACTTATTTCATTGTGGTTCTACTCTGTGGATATATCTTATGAACTGCGCTTTGCCTGTGCATTCTGTGATTCCGTGATTCCTGCTGGTTTGGTTTATCTACATTCCCTTCATCATTAAACACGTCTTTGTTCTGTTGAACTTCGGCTTCTGATCGCTCTTTTAGCCTGACAGTTGGTCTCATTTGTAGTTGTAATACAGCGAATTATATTGGGACTAGCAAAAGAAAGAACTACAACTACTAGTGTTACAGGGCATTGGAACATTGAAACCTGTTAAAAATTAAGACCTAGAACAATGAATATAAGACTTTTTAAGGCCCAAACACCTAAATTACAACCTAAATTTATTTATAAGACCCTGTGGAAACCCTTGTGTTAATAAAGTCAGGTACTGATGTAGGTGAGGTGAGGAAACCTGGGGTGCAGTCAGGTTTATCTCAATGTAAAGCAGATCTTCATGGAGCTGGCAATACCACAGGGGCATGCTGGAACAGGTTTAGCTCTCCTAGTTAAGGTGAAGAAAAGATTCAAGGACACTCTATATACAATTTTGTGAAACCAATTTTGTTTTAACAGTTTTTGGAAGATCCATATATGGCTGGAAGATTCAGGTGTCCCAATACTTTTGTTAATATATATATTTCAGTGCAGTTTTTCTGGCAAGCTTTTTAAGAAAACCATGCACCTTGTATTTGTTCAATGATGCATTTGTATTTAATTGCAACTTTAGCGTAAATGTTCTGAAAGCCGAGACTAAGAATCTAATCAAAGCTGCCTGCTCACATTCACAGCAGTACAATCCAGTGGTATAAATCTATAACATATCTTCTGGAGAGAGTTGGCTCGGTGCACCACAAGTGTACACGCACAGATCTATTGTGTTGCTTGAAATACACTGGTTTCCAAAAATACTCAGTAAAAAAATAAAAAATAAATCAATCTCCACCTGTAAATATATTGTGTTTTCTGACAGATACTAAAGATAATTTGTGAAGCTAGTCCAACACAGTGCCTAGTGCAGAGTTACCTAAAAAAAATAAATAAATAAAGCAAAAACAGTGTAGAAACTAGAAGTCGAAAGCTGCCGCAGGTCCTAATTACAGTAACATTAACACCCATTTTAAAAGTGATCAACCCAGCTGACTCAGATTTAGCCTCAGGACACAATTAAAAACGAGCTTGTCAGCACAAAAAAGCTCCAAAACACAACAGAATCGAGCAAACCAAAGACGATAGATCAGATTCTGGATGGAAGTCTGTTCTAAGACCCAAAGCAAGAAAGATTTGCTCCGTGTTCTGTTACATTTCTGGAAAAATCCCAGTGGAATTCAAAACAACAGGTCCAACCTCTTCATATTCGAGTTGTTTTACAGTGAACCCTTGACTTCTTTCTTTTAAACAGAATACAGATACTCTGCTTTCTGTTTCTCATAGGAATTGTTCAACAAAACCAGAAATCTGATGTAAGGTTTATTTAATAGAGGAACAATGATGCAAGAAAGTATTTCATTTTATGCTTATTTTTATATTTTTTTGTTTGGACTGCGTAGAAAAAATCATTCAGCTCTAGTTAAAATTTTGTAGCCTTTCTGTAATGGTAAATAACTTCAGCTTCGAAGTGAAAGGATTTGGAAAATTTTCCATCAAACACACTGCAGTCAGATTCTGAAATCACTCAACATCATGGTATAACTAAAAACTCAAAAGACAACCCTAAGTGCCCTTTTCTTAATCTGGGCTTCCAGACATTCATTAAAGCTTCTAATCACTTTATGCCAGAGGTCCCCAAACACCAGGTCACAACCCAATACCAGGCTGTGGAAGAGTGGCTACTGGGTCACAAGTACAGTGGGGCAAATGTCTATAGATATCGACCCCAATGTAACTAAAGACATGGCCTGGCCTATCCAGGAGGCCTAAAGAATGGTAAACAGTGTGGGGTAGTATACTGTAATTTGTTAATAATTGAAAAATTAACAGAACATAATTCAGCAAAACAGAGCAATTTACAGTACCATAATGTATAAACTATTCTGTCAGTAATCTCACAGAACACGATGCAGGGAGAGATTATTCTGGCAATGTCAGTCTGTGACTAGGTGAGTAAGGACCCAGATGCAGGATGCACACAGGAAGTGAGGAAAATGCAGGCTATATTGGGGCACAGGCAAAGGGGCAAAGGCAAAAACACAGTCCAATAACAGTCCAGGGTCAAAAACACAGGCAAACAGGGCAATGCAGGTAAGACAAAAATAAAATTGAAAAACAGTCCAAGATTCAGAGATACGGCAAACAGAGCACCCAAGGGGCCAGTCGAACACCTTGGAGAAACTCAAGGGTGGAGCAACGTAGTTAGCAAGGATTGGGCGCGGAGTGACTCTGGAGCAGAAAGGCGCCCTCAGCAGGACTCTGGAGCGGAGCGGCGCCCTCGGCAGGACACTGGAGTGGAGCAGCACCCTCGGCGGGACTCTGGAGCGGAGTGGGGGCATGCTCAGCAGGGCAGACAGGCTTGGGGGCATGCTTGGCAGGGTAGAAGAGCTGGGCGACATCCCCAGTCAGGCAAGAAAGCTGAGGTTGGGCACCCCCCCAGCAGAGCTCAGGGGGCTGATGGACAGCCGATTAAGGAGGTTATTCAATACCATTTTGTTTGCCAGATATTGTTCATGACGCACCCGAAAATACTCAGTTCTCTGCTGGGGCTGAACTTCAGAATGTCCACCGTCTCGGTTGGGTCCCTGATTTGCTGGTCTGCGGCGGAGCAAGCCCAATGCTTTAATACATCCGCTGGGTCCATCTTTTGTCCAGATTATTCTGTCAGTAATCTCACGGGACACAATCCAGGGCCAGATTATACTGTCAGTAATCTCACGGGACACGATGCAGAGCCAGATTATTCTGTCAGTGAACTAGGGTGACTAAGTGAGTGAGTACCCAAATGCAGGATGCACACAGGGAGTAAGGAAAATACATGCTTTAATGGGGCACAGGCAAAGGGGCAAAGGCAAAAACACAGTCCAAAAACAGTTAAGGGTCAAAAACACAGGCGATCAGTGCAATGCAGGGAAGACAAAAACAAAATCAAAAAAGATTCAGAGATCCGGCAAACAGAGCAACATAGGCAGAGCAGAAAAACAAAAAAATAGTCCAGAGTCCAAACCAGGTAACTAGGGAGGCAGAGCAGACCAGAGGTCAGAAACAGGAGCAGAAACAGGAACAAGAACAGGAACAAGAACAGGAACAGGACCATAAACAGAAACAGAAACAGAAACAGGATCCAAAGAAGGCAGGGTGGCAAGAATAATCCCAGGGGCTATAGGAAGCCGGTGAGATAATCTGGCCCCGAGCTAAAGTCCGTGGCATAATGGCCGCTGACCCGGAAGTGCGCGCCTTGGAACCGGAAATGTGTCCCGCAAAACTGGAAGTGCGCACCGTGTGCCCGGAAGATCCTGACATAAACAGTATATCTGTATGTAGCAGGGGGCACATAGATGAGCGCCAGTTCACAAGTGGGGGTCCAAACTGACCCATTTGAAGAGGAATTTCAGATTGTTTTATTTCAACTACTGAGTGTAGCTTAATGAGAAAAAAATCCTTTATGAATGATTGCAAATACTTTCTAAATGCACAGTGTGTTTGTATATATACATATATATATATATATATATAATATGTATATACACACACACACACACACACACACCACACACACCACACACTAACCTGCCAGTCCACAAGAATATTTTTAAAACTGGTCCATGGTGTGATGCTGGGCCCAGAATTTAAACAAGATCGGAATTTGTCTCTCTAAACCCCAGCAAACTAGCATCATGACTAGCATTGCAGAAACATTGTATTACCTTTATTGTCATAAATAAATAATACAATAAAAATGTTTACAAGCCATATGGCCATGGACTGCTCGCCTTGAAAAACCTCCATTTGGCAACCCTGTAAAATACAGATCTTTTTAAAAATGTGTAGGACTAAGAGGATCACACCAATGACATCATATAACAGTAACTGGTTACAGAAATGTCAAAAATATGCCGCTCTAGGAACATGAGCTACTTGCAAAAGTTTTTTTTTTTTTATAGCCAGGGAAATAATGTCTTTTTCTGGGACAGTTACAGACCTTATAGCTTGGCCCTAGCTGATGGATGGCGAAGATCTGTGCCGGGTTGAGAGCTTCGCTGAACACGTAAATGGCACCGAGCTGTCCACAGAACACTCGGTTAGCGTCTGCTGTCTCCGACGAGCCCAGGAAACATTTGTCATAGCTCTGTGATGAAGAGAGAGAGAGAGGAAGAAAGAGAGAGAAAGAGAGAGGGAGAGGGGCAAGCATAGAATATTGGAATGACGTTGCGGAAAAAAGAATGTAGAAGTGATTTTAGAGAGAAAATGTATCAGGCTCTACAGATAACAGGATGTAGATAAATGGAGATTTAGAATACGGGAGCAAAAGCTTCAAAAGGTTCGCAGCACAAGCATTAAATATTAGATTTTTTTTTTTTTATCAATTCAAATCAAATCTAATCTGAAATCAAATGAATGAAGTCTAAACTTTTTCTATTTGCTTTGACAGAAAGTGAGGGTGCTACACCTTTCAAGCTTGATAATTAGTCACAGATGAAAGATTACAATGTAAGATAAGAGGGTGGGGTTTGGACCATCCAGTGGGTTCATGCAAAGCATCTGAACATTTTTCAAATACTCCAGATTCAAAATCAATTAGCTTATGCACTATTTTTATTGGGGACAGTAGAAGTTTTGCATCCAAAAAGAATAAAAGGTCTTATACAGTTCTTTTAAATTTGCAGCATTTGATAGATGCCCTTATTCAGAGTCAACTACAATTTTTAATTATACAACTAAGTAATTGATATATATATATATATATATATATATATATATATATATATATATATATATATATACAGTGGTCCCCCGGTTATCGAACGGCTCGGCTATCGAACATTCCGGTTAGCGAACGGTTTTTCGAATGAAATTTCGGTCTGGTAAATGAACAAAGTTCCAGTTATCGAACGCCACCCACGCTGCCCAACCCAGCGCGAGGGGAAGAAACTGCTTCCGCTTCACCCATCGCTGAGTAAGCATCTATCGCAACTTCTGTTTGTGAACAATATTAGTGATATTTAGCGGTAAGTACAGTAATCATTTTGTTTCTTACTCTTGTAAAGTTGTTAATTTATACTTTTACCGAGCCAACACAAAATACCCGCAGAGATCGGGATAATCCGGCAAAGGCAGTCCATAAATAATATCCACGGTGCTTTACGGAGGAAGCCCGATTGCGATGAGCTCAATGTGGGCGGGGCACACATGAGCGAAGGAAAAGGGCATTCCCTGAAGCAACATGACAGCCACCGTAGGGGGCGTGGCAGGGGATTCCTGAATATTAATACGGCTAAAAACAGGAAAAAATGGTTCATTATTGGGTATTGGTGGAGTTCGGGAACGGATTAATTGGTTTTCCATTATTTCTTATGGGATAATTAGGTCCGGTTTTCGAACATATCGGATTTCGAACGGTTTCAAGGGACGAATGAAGTTTGATAACCGGGGGACCACTGTATATATATATAGGAATCTACAATTTTCATAGTCATAAAAAGAAAAAAAACTCTTTGAATGAGAAGGTGTGTCCAAACTTTTGGTCTGTACTGTATATATATATATATATATATATATATATATATATATATATATATATATATATATATGCATGCAGTAAAAATGGGTAGTCATCTCTCTTCCTAGGTTCTAAAGGCAATTAGACTCCAGGTTTGGATCTTGGACACTCTATGATTCAGCCAATTTTGTTTGAAGAACGAAAAAAATGCTGCACCTACTAGATACCGTACACTGAGGGTCTAAAAGCTGTAAATAGTCAACCATGCCTTTGCAACAAAGTGGGAATGTTGCTTATTTGTGATATCAGAATACTTTTTCCCCTGTCATTTTCATTTTAAAACATATCTCTGCTTAAGCTTATGAATGCATCTTTTGCTAATTGTTATAAGAACAAAGTCAAAAGACATTATATGTATAAATGTGAAGTGGATGTAGGCACTGGAAGTTTTTAATATAAAAAACAAAAAATATTCAAATACTTATTTCCCATCACTGTATTTTTTTGTTGTTTTGTTTTTTCATCTCTTCCTTCACACCCTCTCTGTATTGTAGCCTAGCTAAAAAAGTTTTTCTATTTTAATGATCTCTTTGTTCCATATGATAACACATTCCCATCCCCATCTGTCATGGTGACAAAAACGTATTCAAACAAACGTTTTACAGCACCAGAGCGATGGGAGGCAGCGTCTCAAGCTAAAATGGAAAAATCAGAAATAAACATGCTTTTGATTGAGCATTGAGAAAAATGGCTGCATGTGCTGGAGTCTAATTTCACAGCACAGTGGCGATCAAACAGCAGCTCGAGGCCGAATCAAAACAGGAGATGGGTGTGAACAGAATGCACACTTACATCATTAGTGTTGACATGCCAGGCCATATCGCCGTATGAGACCAGCTGTCCATTGACGTAGCAGCGGATTTCACTGTTCCTCCAGCGGTTGTAAATGTGTACGATGCTGATCATGTACCACTGAGAAGACCAACGGAGAAGAACATGTTTAATGCATTATTGCTGTAGAACGTCCCACATTCACACTTGCTTTTAAAGACACCGTTGAACCCGAGAAGAAGGCTTATTTGCATAGTGACTATGACACTTTAATTACGCACAATCTGTGGCTCACAATAAGTGTCCATCTCTGGTTCATGTTCATTTTCATAGCTTGCATCTATAAACAATTTGAACTAAGAGGTGACCTCTACTATTGGACACATAAATTTCAAAGAAACAGAGCAAGTGTGGCATCCAAGGCAGTAAATTCTAGAGGTCTAGGATATGAATAATTGATCAGACCAAAAAAGCAAAAACAAGACTGGAAACAGTGTGGTGGCAGTAGGAAGAGACTACAGCAGCGATTGAGCTATGCAACATGACAAAACATGTTTCTTCTAGGCTTAGGTACAGTTTACTTTAAAAATGTGTTGCCCACCTGAGCATTGGGCTGCTTATCATTTTAAGAACTGACAAACTCCTTTAATATGCTTGCTGTGGACTATCACCTATCCGTTTTCAAAAAGCTCAGACAAGCTCCCGGTCTACAGGGATCACCACCCACTATCAGAAGTCCTGCTAAACAGGTACGTCAAACGACATTTCTGACATTTCCGGGTCAGTGTCCTGCCATAACAATACCAGAGTGTAGGGCTCATCATTCAACCTGACAAATCCAACAGTGATCCAAATAAGCTTCAAGGTTTCCTGTTCGAATGCTAATTATACTTCGTCACACAAGATGTTCAGTCTGACAAGGACAAAGTGCTTTAACTCTCTTCTCATGGGTGAATCATGATGAGCCACCGCTCTCCTGCTGGAAGTGAATGAAATGAGCAAGATCTCATTGCCACTTTTCATTAAGGGCTTAGCGACATTGAGGTGGAGCAGCCGACTTACCCTAGACCCCCTTGTAAGGTTGGCTTTTTAGCTTTGAAAGCTGTTTACTGAAAGAAGAAAAGCCACCATCAGTTCCATCAAATACGACATCAAAGCAATGCAACTTAGCAAAAACAGGTTTTCCTGTGACCTGCAACACCAGAACATAACTGTTTTGTCATTTGCTTCCTCCAAGTCATGCTCTATTCCTATTATATTGATTCACTCATACACTATGAAATTTTATTGAAAAGTTTCGAGACGAGCTCTGTTTCCAAGAAAGTAATTTATTTATCTAGGTTTACACACTATCACCTTTAAAATAGTCCCATTTCACAGCAATACGACACTCAGAGTGTTCCTGACACTTCTGGAATGTGTCCTGGAATGTGTCTTCTATGTTGTTCTTCTGCCTGCTTTGAACACATTCTCTTAGGTTGTGTTTGTCATTTCATGAACGCTATACCCACAGTTGTGTCTACAACCCCCCATCTTTCATGACATACATTGTGGTGAACAAGGACACAGCAGGTTTTAATGAGTTTCATCAAGCTTTCACCACACAAGGTCATGCTAGAGGAAAACAACAGCGGCTTCTCTCTTGTAGACACAGACCCTACAGAAGACTAAAGAACAATCAATCCAGGTTATATAAATATTATATGTAGTGTCAAACCTATAAACCTATCTTCTTCTTCTTTACGCTTCTCCCATTAGGGGCGCCACAGCAGATCATCCGTCTCCATACCCCCCTGTCCTCTACATCTGCCTCTTTCAACCCAACTACCTGCATGTCTTCCCTCACCACATCCATGAACCTCCTCCTTGGCCTTCCTCTTTTCCTCCTGCCTGTTGGCTCTATCCTCAGCATTCCCCTATCGATAAACCCCATGTCCCTCCTCTGCACATGTCCAAACCATCTCAATCTCCCTCCCTCATTTTGTCTCCAAAACGTCCTACATGCGCTGTCCCTCTAATGAACTCATTTCTAATCCTGTCCATCGTCGTCACTCCCAACGAAAACCTCAACATCTTCAGCTCTGCTACCTCCAGCTCCACCTCCTGTCTTTTACTTAATGCCACTGTCTCTAAACCATACAACATCGCAGGTCTCACCACAGTCCTATAAACTTTCCCTTTTACCCTCACAGATCCATCCTATAAACCTATCATTTGTAAAACAGAATCATGGGATTCCCAGAAACAGCCACAGCTTTTTCTATATCAGTTTTTCTCATGTTTGCCAAGTTTCCATCAGTTCACTCCATCAATATGTTGTTGTTTTTGTATATTCAGGCTAGAGCCACCACCACGTCTACAACTAAATCAACCTACAGTACAGCAAACCTTTCCCCAGTTTTACCATGCATTTTTGGGGGTGTTTGATAACCCTATTTCAGTTAAAGGTGCTGAAGTTGCGGCAGAGCGTCTACCATTAAAGCAAAGAAGATGCACAGCTGCATATTATGCTCTAAGTTTCTCTCTAACAAGAGTGGCTCGAATAAGCCATTACTTCTTCTTCTTCTTCTTTCGGCTGCTCCCATTAGGGGTCGCCACAGCGGATCATCCGTCGCCATACCACCCTGTCCTCTACATCTGCCTCTTTTACACCAACTACCTGCATGTCTTCCTCACCACATCCATGAACCTCCTTCTTGGCCTTCCTCTTTTCCTCCTACCTGGTGGCTCCATCCTCAGCATTCTTCTACCAATATAATTCATGTCCCTCCTCTGCACATGTCCAAACCATCTCAATCTCGCCTCCCTCACCTTGTCACCAAAACATCCTACATGCGCTGTCCCTCTAATAAACTCATTTCTAATCTTGTCCATCCTCGTCACTCCCAACGAAAACCTCAACATCTTCAGCTCTGCTACCTCCAGCTTCACCTCCTGTCTTTTACTCAATGCCACTGTCTCTAAACCATACAACATCGCAGGTCTCACCACAGTCCTATAAACTTTCCCTTTCATTTTGCAGATACCCTACTATCACAAATCACTCCTGTCACTCTTCTCCACCCACTCCACCCTGCCTGCACTCTTTTCTTCACTTCTCTAACACACTCTCCATTACTTTGCACTGTTGACCCCAGGTACCTGAATTCCTCCACCTTCTGAAGCTCTTCTCCTGCAACCGCACCACTCCACTGCCCTCCCTCTCATTCACACACATGTATTCTGTCTTACTCCTACTGAGTTTCATTCCCCTTCTCTCCAGCGCATATCTCCACCTCTCCAGGCTCTTCTCAACCTGCTCCCTACTCTCACAACAAATCACAATATCATCCGCAAACATCATAGTCCAGGAGACTCCTGTCTGACCTCGTCCGTCAACCTGTCCATCACCACTGCAAACAGGAAAGGGCTCAGGGCCGATCCTTGATGCAGTCCAACCTTCACTCTAAACCAGTCTGTCGTACCTACTGCACACTTCACTGCCGTCACACTGTCCTCATACATGTCCTGCACCACCCTCACATACTTCTCTGACACACCTGACTTCCTCATACAATACCACAACTCCTCTCTTGGCACCCTGTCGTCGCCTTCTCTAAATCCACAAATACACAATGCAATTCCTTCTGTCCTTCTCTATACTTCTCCATCAACATTCTCAAAGCAAATAAGGCATCTGTGGTGCTCTTCCTCGGCATGAAACCATACTGTTGCTCACAGATGGTCACCTCTTCTCTCAGCCTGGCTTCCACTACTCTTTCCCATAACTTCATGGTGTGACTGATCAACTTAATACCCCTGTAGTTACTGCAGGTCTGCACATCTCCTTTATGCTTAAAGATCGGTACCAGCACACTTCTTCTCCATTCCTCAGGCATCTTCTCACCTTCCAAAATCCTGTTAAACAATCTGGTCAAAAACTCCACTGCCATCTCTCCTAAACATCTCACGCTTCTACGGTATGTCATCTGGTCCAACCGACTTTCCACTCTTCATCCTCTTAATCGCTGCTCTCACTTCCTCCTTACTAATCCTATCTACATCCTGCTTCACCAACTCCACATCATCCAACCTTCTCTCTCTGATTTTCCTCATTCATCAGCTGCTCAAAATACTCCCTCCACCTTCTCAACACACTCTCCTCACTAGTCAACACATTTCCTCTCCATCCTTTACTGCTCTAACTTGCAGTACATCCTTTCCAGCTCGGTCCCTCTGCCTGGCCAATCGGTACAAATCCTTTTCTCCTTCCTTAGTGTCCAACCTCTCATACAGCTCCTCATATGCCTTTTCCTTGGCTTTCGCCACATCCTCTTAACCTGCTGCCGCATCTCCTTGTACTCCTGCCTACTTTTCTCATCACTCTGTCTATCCCACTTCTGTTTTGCCAACCTCTTTCTCCTTATGCTCTCCTGCACTTCCTCATTCCACCACCACGTCTCCTTGTCTTCCTTTCTATTTCCAGATGTCACACCAAGTACTTTTCTAGCTGCCTCCTCATCACTCCTGCAGTAGTTGCCCAATCATCCAACACCTCCTTAACACCACTGAGCCTCTCTCTGACCTCTTCCCTGAACCTCACACTACACTCTTCCTCCTTCAGTTTCCACCATCTTATTCTTCTTTCAGTCCTCACTCTCCTCCTCTTCTTCGCCTCCAAAACCATCCTACAGACCACCATCCTATGCTGTCTAGCTACACTGTCCCCTGCCAACACCTTACAGTCTCCAATCTCCTTCAGGTTGCATCTCCTGCATAGCACATAGTCCACCTGTGTGCACCTTCCTCCACTCTTATCGTCACCCTATGATCCTCCTTCTTCTTAAAATAAGTGTTCACCACTGCCATTTCCATCCTTTTAGCAAAATCTACCACCATCTGCCCTTCCACATTCCTCTCCTTAAAACCATACCTACCCATCACCTCCTCATCACCTCTGTTCCCTTCACCTACATGCCCATTAAAGTCCGCCCCAATCACCAACCGTTCTTTCCTAGGTACACCATCTACCACTTCATCTAATTCACTCCAGAATCTTTCCTTCTCCTCCATCTCACAGCCAACTTGTGGAGCATAGGCACTGATGACATTTATCATCATCCCTTCAACTTCCACCTTCACGATCATCACCCTATCAGAAACTCTCTTCACCTCCACTACACTCTTACTGTACTCTTCCTTCAGAATCACCCCTACACCATTTCTCTTTCCATCCACACCATGATAAAACAGTTTAAATCCACCTCCAATGTTCCTGGCCTTACTCCCTTTCCACTTGGTCTCCTGAACACACAGCATATCTACCTTTCTCCTCTCCATCATATCAGCTACTCTCTCCCTTTACCCGTCATAGTACCAACATTTAAAGTACCAACCCTAACCTCCACTCTCCTACACTGCTCCTTTCCTGCCGTCTCTGTAGGCGTCTTCCTCCTCTCCTTCTCCTCCTTGACCAACAGTAGCCCAATTTCCACCGGTACCCTGTCGGCTAACGATACCTGTGGCGGTCGTTGTTAACCCGGGCCTCGACCGATCCGGTATGACATTCTCATTTGTGATCCGCATATTTGATTTGGCACATGTTTTACGCTGGATGCCCTTCCTAACGCAACCCTCCCCATTTACCCGGGCTTGGGACCGGCACTAAGAATGCACTGGCTTGTGCCTCTTTAATGGCTGGGTTCGAATAAGCCATTACTAATGACCTCTTTTTCTCTAAAGCTAAGTTCGCCTGCAAAAATGATTCCATGTTTTAAAATCAATTTGTGAGCCCAGTCTATAAATGCACACCTACAAAAAAAAAAAACTATAGTGTAGGTTTACCAACCTTTTTATTTCTAGCTGCGTCTCTTCGCTATCAAGAAGAAAAAATAATCCATTGCATCAGTGTTTTCTAATAGCGTTGGAATATTCCCAAAAAATTCGATTTCTGTAATTTGTTTTTCCTCCTGAATGACAGCAAAAATAACTTTATTGGATAGACAATGCGAGATCTTTTACCAGATGAGAGGTTTTTTTTTTTCTTTTGATGCCCAGATACACTTCAGCTAACTAAAACTAAATTTAGTCACACCAAGTCAAGTCAAGAAGCTTTTGTTATCATTTCAACCATATATTGAAATGAGACAATGTTTCTCTAGGACCTTGGTGCTAAATTAAACAGCATAGAGCTACATAACAGGAAACAGAGCTAAGGTCTAATCTTCAGAAATATTTTTATGCATAAATATTTCAAATAAAGCCAAATAGCAATAGGCAACACATCCGTCTTAATCAATTTCATGAAATAAACTTCACTTTCAAAGACCACTGAGAGGATCTATTTACTTTGAATCATGAATTAAAATGCCCATTCATTTGACCAAGAGGTCCTGATGGGGGACATTGCGAATCGAAGGAGTGACCTTTCGTGTTTAGTTTTTTTTTTCATTGCAGAGGAACTAGTTTGATGTGGGAGCTGTGTGGGAAAAGTTTTGCATATTCAGAGTCTGGCTACACGCATAATGTTCATATTCAATGCTTCCCATTCAGATCACGTTGTTAACAACTTTATGGTTTAGGGGTGTAACAGTACACGTAATTGTACCGGAATTTTTCGGTACAGGGATTTCAGTTCAATACACGTGTGAATGAAATTCTTTTTACACGCGGAACATAGTTAAAATAGAAGTTTCCTCAGGAACGTATTAAGTGGCAGACTGCAAGTTTGTTAAGTCTTCGTCTCACACTTTGAGCATTTTTTTTATTATTATTATTAAACTTGAAATCATACACAACAATCTATATATATATATATATATATATATATATATATATTATTATTAATCTTTTTTTTTTTTCCCCAATAAAGTTCTGTACTATTTTACATGGAGTGATACGTATGGTTTTTTTTTATCAATTTTGTCCATCAGTTAATTAATCGGTTATCTGCAAGTATGATATAACCTGGCTAGCGGTATCTGTAAAATCCACCATCAGTCAACCTCGAGTTATTAATATAGCGTAACTATTTGTTAGATTTACCCACCAATAATATGCATATGTAAGTAAAAGTTTTGATTTCAATAGCAATGAATAGGAAAAAAAATTCATTATGATAGTAATAATGCTCTTTTAATAGGCAAAATATCTCCTGAAAAGTAATGCTCATTTGTCAACAAAATAATAAACTAATCTAGTATTAGGAGGCAAAATACATACATTGGAAATCATAAGTAAATCTTTTCAGAATAATACTGATAGTTACTCCGACCCTTGTAATTTTCTGTTACAGATCAACCTGACCCCATTAAAGAAAGGAGAAATTATGTGGCTCTTAGAGAAAAAAGGTTTGGGAACCCCTGATGTACCAACACACGGTTCACTATGTGCACTTGGTCAAGGAAAAGGTATACTCTAATGGCAGTGGTATCTTTCAGAAGAAGAATGCTTTCTGCCACACTGCAAAAATTGTTTAGGAATGGTTTGTGATGAATGGCTTGATCAAGTATCTGTAAGTGGTAGCTCAGTGGTTAAGGCATTGGGCTTTGGATCAGAAGATCACAGGTTCAAATCCCACCACCACCAAGCTGCCCCTGCTGGGCCCTTGAGCAAAGCCCTAAAACCCTCCCCTGCTCAATTGTAAGTCGCTCTGGATAAGGGCGTCTGCCAAATGCTGCAAATGTAAATGTAAATATGCTGGACAAACAAATGAGCCTCTCAACATACAGGACTTACAAGATAAGGTCTTGGTGGAGAAACCACAGAACACCTTCAGAGGTCTTCAAGCGGACCATGTCACAATGGTTCAGCACTGTTTTGTTGGCAAAATTGTGACCTACACATTATTAGGCAGGTGGTGGCTGATCAGCGTACTGAACATTTACATTCACATTTATGGAATTTGGCTGACACTTTTCACCAGAGCGACTAACAAAGTGCTTTAAAGCCTTCATCAATAAATACATTTGAATACTGGTTCATTAAGAATACCATCTGTCCAAAACTCTGTTGTGTATATAAATACCCTGGAGTGACATTATGACTAAACCCCCAGTTGCTTTCACCTACAATGAGAAATGTGAAATCATTTGCATGACTGCAAGGCTTTCGGATAAATATTTACCTTCCTCGGCTGGAAGTCATACTTCACGCAGTGCTGGAAGCCTTTTCCTTTGGATTTGAGTGATGTCACGATCAAGCAGTTACCCACAAAATGAGCTGAATAACCAACGCCTTTACATGTCCGAAAGCTAGAGAGAGAAAGAGAGCAAGAAATACCATCTTATTTAAAACACATTCAAATCCATTCAGTAAATTGTAACAGTGTCAGTTTGCGCAACATTACCGCTGAGAGCAACATTCTCTATAAAAGTCAAAATAATTAGATTGCTAATGATTTGGTGAAGCCCCAGGGTAAAGCACCCACACCTTTTTACTACATCCCCACGTGTGTCGAAATCATTGATCATGTCTGCTGCTGTTGCTGCTGCCGCTGCTGGTATTCCCAATCTCTCTATTTTGCAAATGCTAATATATGCGCCTTTAAGCTTGAGTGCCAACTGCATTCAATTTGCTCTATCGGAGTGATTCATGCGCACCAGAGCAAACAGCCTGTTTGACCAGGCTTACAAGTTTCATATACTGGAGATTTGCACAGAGAAAATAATCAATCCTCTAACGCACCGGACAACAGATTTGCATTTAAGCACAAAATGGCATAACTGGATTTTCATACAGCCACATTTTATTCATAAAAAGGATGTCTTCTTCTTCTTTCGGCTGCTCCCGTTAGGGGTTGGCGTTCCTGACACTTCTGGAATGTGTCCTGGAATGTGTCTTCAATGGTCTTTTTCTGCCTGCTTCAAAAGTAACATGTTCTCTTAGGTTGTGTTTGTCATTTCATGAACGCTATACCCACAGTTGTGTCTACAACCCCCCATTTTTTATGGCATACATCGTGGTGAACAAGGACACAGCAGGTTTTAATGAGTTACATCAAACATTCACCACACAAGGTCATGCTAGAGGAAAACAACAGCGGCTTCTCTCTTGTAGACACTGACCCTAAAGAAGACTAAAGAACAATCAATCCAGGTTATATAAATATTTTATGTAGTGTCAGACCTATAAACCTATCTTCTTCTCCTTCTTTTGGCTTCTTCCATTAGGGGTCGCCACAGCGGATCATCCCTCTACATACCCACCTGTCCTCTACATCTGCCTCTTTCAACCCAACTACCTGCATGTCTTCCCTCACCACATCCATAAACCGCCTCCTTGGTCTTTCTCTTTTCCTCCTTCCTGGTGGCTCCATCCGCAGCATTCTCATACCGATATTCCCCATGTCCCTCCTCTGCACATGTCCAAACCATCTCAATCGCCCCTCCCTCATTTTGTCTCCAAAACGTCCTATATGTTCCGTCACTTCATTGAACTTGTTGTCTATGCTCCTCAATTCCAATGAAAATCCCAACATCTTCAGCTTTGTTAATTCCAGCTCCACCAGCTCCACCTTCTGTCTTTTACTCAATGCCACTGTCTCTAAACCATACAACATCTCAGGTCTCACCACAGTCCTATAAACTTTCCCTTTCACTCTTTCAGATACTCTTCTATTACAAACTATTTTGTCTCTAGTGTCTTTGGACAGCTCTTTGGTCTTGGCCATGTTAGTAGTTGGATTCTTACTGATTGTATGGGGTGGACAGGTGTCTTTATGCAGCTAACGACCTCAAACAGGTGCATCTAATTTAGGATAATAAATGTAGTGGAGGTGGACATTTTAAAGGCAGACTAACAGGTCTTTGAGGGTCAGAATTCTAGCTGATAGACAGGTGTTCAAATACTTATTTGCAGCTGTATCATACAAATAAATAGTTTAAAAATCATATATTTTCAGGATTTATTTTTTAGATTATGTCTCTCACAGTGGACATGCACCTACGATGACAATTTCAGACCCCTCCATGATTTCTAAGTAGGAGAACTTGCAAAATAGCAGGGTGTTCAAATACTTATTTTTCTCACTATATATATAGTGGAAGTAGTAGTAGTTAGTGTGTCCTATTACTGATAGGCAGCGAACATGTTAGTGAGTGCATGAAACAGCGTGTGGTGATGAAGTTTCTTATAAACAAAGGTGTAAAACCTGCAAATATCTACAGAAGACTTCAACGCTCAGCTGCGGTAAGACATCTGAATGGTGTAAATGTTTCATAAATGCCTGTACACCCATCAGTAAACCCAGTCAGTTTTCAACACACAGCAGTCATTCCTATGAACATTTAGCATGTGGAACGTCTGATCCTGGATAATCGACAGATATATCCTGTTGTGAAACTGCACAAGAGAAACTAACAAATCTTTCTATGTTGAATCCTTCCAGGCATTAAATGTAGCAGGGGAGTATGTTGAAAAGTACAGGAACGGCCCTCGTAAAATAGTGGGAAAGAAAATAGAATAAGAAAAGCACATCAAAACTTCTGGATTCTACCAGAATAAAGAAACCATGGTATGATTTATCAATAGTTATACCCAAATGTTGTAAAATTCTTAAATCCAATTGGTCAAAAGGCTCGATCAATTGTGCCAGCTGCAGGGTTGATATTAATACACCTCTTCTTATACTTAATCATTTCTACAGTAACGGCTCATGTTTAAGCTCTTCTAAAGGAGCACATTGCAAAATCTATGTAATAATAAATAGATTGAAAAAGTGCTATTTAATGTAGAAAAATTAAACTTCTGTTGAAGTTTTCACTCAGAAAGTTGGAGATATTTAACAGTCAAAGTTACAGCTATAACTTTTCAATTTTTAGGCATAGTAATGTACTGGTCCATTTTTAGTCCACATTTAGTCTTCATATTTTTCGGATTTTAGAGTGCGCTTATGGAGATTTTATTTTTAACCATCCACAAGGGTGTTAGGAAAGTCAGGTTTTGATGTACAGTAGGTGAGGTGAGGAGGTCTGGGGTGCAGTCAGTGTTCCAATTCATCCTAAAGGTGTTTAATAGAGTTGAGGCAAAGCAGGAGATTTTCCACTCCAACCCATCTTCATGGAGCTTGCTTTATGCATAGGGGCTTTGATATGCTGGAAAAGTTATAGTTTGGGTCTCCTAGTTCTGACTCTCCTGTCCATCCTTATTCATCTTGGAATTCATGACACAGCATGGCGATGGTTTGCTGAGTAGATGATTATATCAGGGGATATTGAGAGGACATTTTTGCTATTTCCAGACTCTTCACATGCTCACCCTCTCTTCTGTTCTTCCACTGTATTTGCTGAGCTCACGCCTTAGCATTAATTGTCATACCATGCTGTTCTGATGATGCTCAGCTCACCTGACCTTTCTTTCCTCCAACACTTTCAATTCTGCACAGATCTCAGCATGTCTGGCAACTTTTGTGATGGATGGCAGCTCATCAGCTGAACTGAACTGCTGTTTATCCTTGTAGACACATACTTGTGTCAAGATCTTATGATCTCTCTGGACAACTCTCAGATCTCGCAATCTGTCACTGCACGCAACCTTGGAGTCACAGTGGACAATGAACTGTCCTTATTGTTTTACATTACTAAACTCAATCCCTAGGCAATGTCTTCTAAAATATTTAAAATCTTCTAAGCCATTTTCTCTACAGCCACGCTCTCATGACAGGAGTTTGACCTGGTGCACCATCTGACCTCTACCTACTAATCCAAAATACAGCTGTAGGACTTCTATCTACTCAAGTTCACCCATAGAAGAGTATTGTTACAGGACGCTCCCCTCACTGTCTTCTAGAAAATATGGAACATTGATAAATACTGCGATTTTGCTACTTGATCTGGAAATCACACCTTTTCAGTGGAGCATGAAGAATGTTAATCTTCTGAATGGACTTAAGTATCAGAAGAATTGATCTGAACTACAAAAGCATTGAGAACTCCATTTAAATAATGGATGCAGTTTATTGTTCCATCCTACTGCACATCAGACCTTCTAAAGCAGAGAGACTCCTAAAGTTCCAGACACACAGTGAGAGAATCTTGACTCCAAACACTGTCGCCTGAACCGTGGGGTTACACTTGTGCTCCCGCCACAGCTTTTCATCTAATGCTGTTTATGAATTGACTTCAAAATAGCAAGACACTGCAGTGAAGGAAAAGTAAAAATTTTTGCCATATAGTTTTTCATAGTTTTACCACCAACATAGTTGCACCACCATGTGGCAATCAAAACAAGTTCAAAACAGAGCGAATAAGCTACCATGTTTTCCAGACTATTAAGCGCACCCATATATAAGCCGCACCCACTGAATTTGACAAAGATTTTAATTTTAAACATAAATACGCCGCACCTGTCTATAAGCCGCAGGTGTCTACATTGAAACTAATGAACTTCACACAGGCTTTAATGAAAGACAGTGTCTGTACATGGCTTGTATCTAAACAGTAGCCGACCAAGAAAGTCATTGTTCACTGTCCTCCTCCTTCCTTTGCGTTTAAAAATCACCATCGGTGAAGCTTTTCTCCCGATGCCGTGCAGCTCAGAACACAGGTGAAGTGTGTTTTCATGCCCGGTTGTTTTTAGCGTGACGAATGATTCACATTTCCTGTAGACAGTCCGAGTGAGCGGCAGGTCAAACGTCAGGGGATAATCCATATTTATGATGTGGTGCGGCCCGATTCAGTGGGAGCGCATCTGATTTAATATAAAGAGTTTCATTGGTTCACCTGAACTTCTTCGGCAATTTCATTGGTCTAATGTTTTGGTGCTCAGTTTTTTGGCATGAAGTTTGTGAAACCAGAAGAAACCCAGGAAAAAATCCATAAATTAGCTGCTTCCTTGTTTAAGCCGCGGGGTTCAAAGCGTGGGAAAAAAGTAGCAGCTTATAGTCCGGAAAATACGGTACTTAAGTACAGTAATAATTTACATTTACTTCTTTACTCTCCTCCACTGGATATCCTTTATCAGAAAAATGTACTTAAGTACTGTCCTCCAATGCTCATTTCACTTATAGCTATTAGATATTACTTATAAACTTATAAATAATGTATGTAAACTTATAATAATGTAGCTTAGTTAATGAAAATGGAAAAAAAGTTATATGTTTTTGACATGGTTCTGTATAAAGCAGAGGTCCTCATCCACCAGGCCATGAACTAATACTGAATCATTGACATTTGGTAGCAACATTTTTCATTTTACTTTTCAATTTATTGACTTTCGCAATCTTCAGGGTGTTTTATAAAAAATAAATTAAAAACCTTACTGTGCCAATTTCCTGCATTTGATTTCCTGCGTTTTTTTCTTTATACATCGATAAATTAAGCTCCTGCTAAAACTAAATTATGGTTGAATTACAGTTTCATTCTATATACCATAAATGAATGGAACTGCACATTATTGCACTGGAAAATATCAAACAATTCCCCAACCTGCCACAATGAGTGTTACTTCACAGTGAATGAACTATACGTTCATAAGTGCCTATACACTGATCTGGCATAACATTATAACCACCTGTATAATATTGTTTTGGACCCCTTTTGCTGCTAAAACATTTCTGACCCGTCGAGCATTAACAGCATGAACTTCTTCAGCAATTTAAGCTTCCTTGGAGCACTTTTGATAGGTAGTGACCACTACAGACCAGAAACACATCATAAAGCTGCAGTTTTGGAGATGCTCTGACCCAGTCGTCTAGACATCTCAGTACTTGCACTTGCCCATTTTTCCTGCTTCTAACACATCGAATTTGAGGACAAACTGTTGACTCGCTGCTTAATAAATCCCACCCACTAACAAGTGCCATGATGATGAGATAATCAGTGTTATTCACTTCACCGCTCATAATGTCATAATGTCATGCCTGATCGGTGTAAGTTTTTTCCTCATAACGTTAAGTTTATCCCTATTGGAAAAAAAGACCAAAAAAAACTCCCTCAAATGGTATGAGGAAGAAAACTTGAGGGAAATCAGACTTTAAAGTAAGCCGATCCTGATGTGGGTGGCACCTAATGTCCATTTACAGTTCCATCATTGTTGATTGGTTGTACAGTTGATCATTGTACTGCTCAGTGATTTACCATATCATGCAAATGATGACACCTGTGCTCAATGAGTAGCTTGGAGTGTGTGTGCAGTCTGGGAGTTCACAGCGGCCATTTTTTCAAGGCCACTGGAACCTGGACGTCCTAACTGATATCTCCTTCACCTCATTATAGATTTAGAAGGATTCAGAAAAAGGCAGATCTTGAACAAATAGAATGCCTTTTATTTGACCATTTCAGTCCTACATGAATAATAACAATCCTCTATGAGCACTGGTGTTTGTTCAGTGTGCTAAAAAAAGAGTTGTTCATTTTATTTGTAACATGCTGAGCTGAGAAAATGGCAAATGTTTTCCTTCTTATGCTGCCTGGCAATTACAGGGGCTTTTTTTCCCCCTTCGGTACTACATAGTAATTGCCACGCAGGAACATCATCTTAAATAACAGCGACTCCTGACTCCTGACTGATCTGCTAGGCACTGAACCTGGCTCGGTCGCTCTTTGGCTAAGCGTGTAACATTCATCAAACCCGCTTTCCTGTCGTGACTCACAGTCGCTTCGACAACATTTTTTAATCAAAACACTGCAAACAGGATCTACTGTAAACTGCCAAAACAACATCAAGTGTCACTTACAAATAAGCCTACAAATAGCGTTTATGTGTGAGTGAGGAAAATTCGTCTGGATTTTTGTCATGTATTTGTCGGGGACTAAGAGAGAAAAGACACGATCTAAGCACAGGAGATTCACAAAGACACAAAACAGAGCAGGTTTATTTTATTATACATGAAAAAAGTCAGAAATAACACACGCATGTTTTTTTAGGAACATAAAAATTAATGCATACCGTATCCGTAGCGTGGTTCATCTGTAATATATAAAACGTTCTTTGTTGTTATGATGCAGGTTATATGGTGATAACGTGGCATTTCATCACCAGCCCTGTTGTTTTTCTCTCTCTTGAAAGTAATAAAACAAAGGTTGCGTGCCTGTCGTGTTACTGAGGAAACACAAGGCGTAAAACTCCTCAGTCCTGAAGACTTTGCAATGGCACAGCAAATGTTACAGCTTCAACTTCGACTCTTACAAACCTCAGAAACTGAAGACACCTTCCATACTTCAGGTTAAATAAACTTTTCACTGCAATTTCGACACATCCTTTATTTATTTATAAGTGTCCCTAGGAATCAGATGTTACTATACTACTTGTCTTTTATGACTACTCAATATGGACAAACATATTGGGACATGTGTCTTTTCCAGCCATTTGTGGTTCTTTCCCAGATTATTACCACAAAGTTAAAGGCAGACAATTGTAATAAGATGTTTTTTGAATGTTTTAGCATTAAATTAATCCCTGCACTTAAACGTTGTTTCATTTCACTGTGTAATGCGTCAGCTATATATGGTTGAAATGAAAATAAAAGCTTCTTGACTTGACTTGAAAACTGTTCCAGCAGTACAATGCCAGCTCATTTAGAGAAAACACTGGATATTTAAGGCCTTTGAATTGGTTGTACTGGGATATCTGGATGCTGTCGTCGTCCCACTCTCACATATTTCCAGAGATCCCTCATGTCTTTGTTACCGTTAATCACTGTACAGTGTCATTAAACCTGAAGTTACTGTCAAGAATTTTGAGAATGGATTTGGACTGTAATTATTATCAACAGTCTGCTAGAGTAGTGCAGGTCTACAGGTTGCATGAACAGGTTGCATTTAAAGGCTTATCACTGAACACCTCAACAATGATAGAACTGTAATGAATGCACATTCCGTGATGAGGATGGGGCACCCTTGAGTGTGGTTTCTCTCAAGGTTTCTTCCTCATGCCATTTCAGGGAGTTTTTCTTTGCCACAATCGCCACTGGCTCGCTAATTAGGGATAAACTTACAATTATAAGGAACAAACTTTTAAGCACTAAACTGCTACATTCCTTTAATTCAACTTCAGACCTGCTTCATCTCGGTAAAGCTGCTTTAACACAATGTCCATTGAATTGAATTGAACTTGCACCTATTTTATCGGACAGCATAAATTGCAAGAAGCTTCTGGAGGGCTGAATAATGAGCAGGTGCGTCGAACGAGCCGTGTTAAAGCAGAGAATGGTTTGCATCCCTTTCAGCACAAGGTACCGGTGACTGAAGCTGGAAATCACTTACATACAACACAATTAAATTGCACTGCAAATATAAAATTTTAATCGACACATTTGCATTCTGACGGCGGTTCAGAGACACTTGTTTACAGGGATTTTCCGAGCTTTTATAACTGCTTAGGGGTCTGTGAGTATGTGTGTGTATATATTTGTGTGTGTGTTTTTGTAAATTGCTGCAATATGTGTGAGAGAGAGAGAGAGAGAGAGAGAGAGAGAGCTCTGAAATAAGATTAGCAAAGCACATCAACACCACACGGACCTTTTAGCTTGTCAAGTGCATGAATACAAATGGGCTTGAACAGAGGCCATATGGGGTTACGTGTAAAGTCTAAAGTTTACATACACAAAGTTACAGCAATGACGCAATTCTTCATCTAACTTCAGGACGGCTGATAGATACATCACATGACACCTGTTTTCTTTCTTTTTCTTTCTTTCTCTCTTTCTCTCTGTCTTCCTCTCTCTCTATCTCCTCCTGTTTCTGTCTTTTCACTACTTCAAAGGCTTTTATATCCACATGCCCTCCGGTCCTCACCAAACACACACACACACACACACACACACACACACACACACACACACACACACACTCACACGCTTTTCTCAACCCTTAGGCTTTGCTCCATGCATCCTGGGACTTCTGCTGATAAAACACAAAGCTCCCAGGCTATTTATGTAGGCGTTAATTACCCACAAGTCTCTACACAGAGCATTATTTCACTCCTCCAATTAATATACTCTCTCCCTGCGGAGCTCCACCTCTGATTCCAGGATGTTTCGCTCACCACAGATTCGTGCTCGCATTCGTTTAATCAGCAAACTCTGACCTAAATCTCATTAATGTTAACTAATCCTCTACATCATCTAAATCCATTAGCCGAGCTCATGCTGTACAGGAGAAAAAGGGAGAAGCGCAGATTCAAGGACATCGGCGTCTGATGATGACATTAAGCCGTTCATACGTTAATCCTCTTAAATATTTCAGCTGTTTTTGTTTGTATGTTTGTTCTAGTCATTTAATCGTCATGCAGACGTGCAAAGGTAAACAACTCACCAGTAAAGGTAGGGTTTGTCCTTGTCCACGCTGATGTTGTTAAGGGGATCCATGCGGAACCAGGTGTTGAGACTGAAGCCGTTTTGGTAAGGCCACTTGGCGATGGGAGGTAAAGCAATCGCCTGGGAGAACACGTGAGATAATGTTTTAGCATTTTTTTAAGACAACACAGGACATAATCTGGGTTTGTCCAAAATGTCACATGTTTTTTATTGAATATGTGAATGTCCTATAATCGAGTATAAATCAGAAGACAGACTGATAGACCTGATAGAGTAAACGCTGCCGATGGACAGTGAGACGTATAATCAAAAACACTTCTCACCCCAAACACAGACTATTTATTCCTCCACTCCTCTACTATCTGCCAAATGCTACAGAAGGCTTTACTGTCACACTAGCAGGCTTAAGAACAGTCTCTTACCATCAGATGTCAGCCTTCTGAACTCTCAACTCAGATGCTAATCTCAATCTCAGACACTTGAACCTGTACATTTCCACTTTGACCTCTTTCTCTCTCTCTCTCTCTCTCTCTTGTCATTTTGTGTGTGTATATATATATATAGTTCAATATTAATAATGTAAAGTGTAGGTTTATCATACATATATATTTTTATATATATGATGAACCTACACTGTACATTATTAATATTGCCTGCACTTAGTCTTCGTTATTTGCCTAACAGTGGTGGTGGTAGCTTAGTGGTTACAGCATTAGACTTAATTAGACTTATCCATAATGACTTCAAATGATCCTATTGATACAATTAAGGGGGATGTGAGGGTTAAGGGTCTTGCTCAATGCATTAATGACTGAACCCCCACTTACTGTAATTCGTCTAGTCCTGTTCCCAATATGTTATTATTCCATTTTCGCTGTAACAGCCTCAGTTTTTGCTACAACACAGATCACACACAAATCTGTATCAGCAACATATCCACCATATATAGCACTGGTAATACTTTCATTTCTGAATCCAAAGTTTGGCTGAACCCTAACCACCTTAGACTAATGTACACCCAAAGTTTTAACAACTAAACACTAAACTCAGCTAGAGTTATTTCTGCAATCCATCCCAAACTGTACCTGCACTTGCCCTCCTCATTTTCAACTCTAGTTTTAAAATCCATCTACATCTTTATTTCGCCAATCTCTGCTTCACAACTGTAATATTGCAAAGCTTTAGCCCACGCTCATCCCTCCACCACACCTTTATAACCTCTCGCTTCGACTATTTAAATTCTTTCCCCATTGTTCTTCCTGCCAAAACAATCTCAAGACTCCAAAATTCTTCCAAAATTGAACTTCTAAATTTCACATACTTCTTCTCTTCCACACCTTTCACACAGGCTTTATTCCCACCTCCACTACAGTCTAACCAGAGCAAAGCAGGATATTGTTTATCTTAAACTAGATATCTTTTAGATAGACTAGATTTTATCTTTTACAAGATATCTACATCTGAAATATTAACATCTGACAAAATATTAATGTTTTATATAATAGCTAATAATATCAAAAGATGATAGAAAATTTGTTAAAGTTTAAATTGAAATTTTTATTTGTCACATACACATTTATACAGAGTACATGTAGTGAAATGCTTCTTACGACTCCAACATGTAACCATGTAAATACAAATAGAATATAAAAAATCAATATAAATTAAAATAAAGTATAAAAAGTATAAAGTATAACTATAAAACTAACTATTGAAAATAGATTTAAAAATATTATAATATAATATAATATAATATAATATAATATAATATAATATAATATAATATAATATCTCACAAAAGAAAGTGAACCCTTTACATTTTAGCAACCTTTAAGCAACATTTTATTAAATGTTCTTAAGGTTAAAATACTTTAGAAATGTAACTTGGATATATTTTAGAGTTAATGGGCAGAGTCAAAGTGCAGGGTGTATTGAGGTATTGTTTGAGGAAGTCATGTGTGTCAGAGAAGTGTGTGAGGGTGGTGCAGGACATGTATGAAGACAGTGTGACAGCAGTGAAGTGTGCAGTACAGTACAGACAGGTTCAAGGTGGAAGTTGGACAGCATCAAGGATCGGCTCTGAGCCCTTTCCTGTTTGGAGTGGTAATGGACAGGTTGACGGACGAGGTAAGACAGGAGGACTGTTTACGGATGATATTGTGATTTGTGGTGAGAGTAGGGAGCAGGTTGAGAAAAGCCTGGAGATTTGGAGGTACACGCTGGAGAGAAGGGGAATGAAAGTCAGTAGGAGTAAGACAGAGTGCATGTGTGTGAGTGAGAGTGAGGGCAGTGGAGTGGTGCAGATGCAAGGAGAAGAGGTGGTGATGGTGGATGTGTTTAGGTACCTGGGGTCAACAGTGCAAAGTAATGGAGAGTGTGTTAGAGAAGTGAAGTGAAGTGGGTAGAGAGGAGTGATAGCAGGAGTGATTTGTGATAAAAGGGTATCTGCAAGAATGAAACGGAACGTTTATATGACTGTGGTGAGACCTGCTATGTTGTATGGTGTAGAGGCATTGACTAAAAAACAGGAGGTGGAGCTGGAGGTGGCAGAGCTGAAGATGTTGAGGTTTTCGTTGGGAGTGACGACGATGGACAGGATTAGAGTTTATTAGAGGGACAGCACATGTAGGACGTTTTGGAGTGAAGGTAAGGGAGGTGTGATTGAGATGGTTTGGACAAGTGCAAAGGAGGGACATGGGGTATATCGGTAGGAGAATGCTGAGGATGGAGCCACCAGGAGGGAGGAAAAGAGGAAGGCCAAAGAGGAGGTTTATGTATGTGGTGAGGGAAGACATGCAGGTGGTTGGTTTGAAAGAAGCAGATAAGGAGGACAGGGGGGTATGAAGACAGATGATCTGCTGTGGCGACCCCAAATGAGAGAAGCCAAAAGAAGAAGTAGTGCAGCCTGTATAGCAGTGCAGATTTACTGTATACTCAATAACTCTAAACTAAACTAAAATGGTTGCTGAAATTTGAGGGGTTCACTCACCTTTGTAAGATATTGTATATATGTATAAATATATACAAATTAGACAGAAAGGGATGGATATATATATATATATAAGACAGAAGTCCAGATTTAAAGTGTCACAGTGTGATTGTCTCCATGTACTGATATTAAATTCAGTGTGCCAGTCCAGTGTTAAACTTGTTAAACACTTGTGCTATTTGTGCACATAATTGTGCAACGAAGGAAAAGTGAGACAGGTCCGGCACCACTTGCTGTAGATGTCCTGCAGTTCAGGGGGCTCGGTGCAGATGGTACACTCAGCTGACTGCACCACTCTCTCTGGAGGGCCGCCTGTCCTGAATGGTGCTGTTCCCAAACCCGGAAGGTATGCTACCCGTCAGGACTCTCTCAATGGTGCAGGTGTGGTCTTTAGCACCTAAAAGGGTAGTTTAAATTCCCTTAAGCATCTCAGATGGAACAGACACTGTCGGGCCTTCTTCACCAGAGTGTTGATGTGACAGGTTCTGGGTGATCTTAAGTCCGACTCCAACTTATAGGTGTGTTTAGAGGGAATTATAGTGCTAAACACTGTAGTCTGTAAAAAAAAAAAAACCCTGTAGTCCACAATCAGCATTTTCGCATAATTCCTTTTTCTGCAGTTCAGGTGGCTCATCATTGTGTGGAGAAGATGAGCAATGGCGTCCTCAGTGGAGCGGTTCTGGGGGTATGTGCACTGTAATGGATTCAGAGTGTCCGGTAATGAAGCTTTAATGAAGTCTTTGACCATTCTTTCAAAGCACTTCATCACTGCTGAGGCCAGACCTACAGGGTGATAGTCACTGAGGCAGGCGAGCTGGGGTTTCTTTGAGATAGAGTGGACTACAGGCTGTCTTAGTGAGAGGTAGAAAATCTTGGTGAACACCGGTGCTGGTGGTGCAGGCTTTCAGAACCCAACCTGTAATGCCATCTAGTCCTGCTGCCTTCCTGGTATTCACTTTCCTGAATCCCCTCCTAAATTCATGCTCTGAGATGATGAATGTGTTTACCTCTCCCTCCGGCTCTCTCAGTGTGCATGCTGTTTGTGCCGCTAGCACCATTAGCTGCAGCCTTGACGCGAGCATAGAAGATATTTAGCTTGTCTGCCAGAGAAGGGTCTGTATTCCCCATTCTGGAGGATGGTATTTTATAGTGATGGTTCTTAGTCTTTGCCTTCATGTTGAAACTGTGACTCTAGTTTCCTCCCGTTGCACCACTTCACTTCAACGTTCACTTCAGCATCCTTCACTGCTCTGCACACACTGTGAGATGCAGCCTTGTTCTTGGTGTTGAGCCCCGCGTTGTAGACAGCAGAGCGGAATTTCAGAGCATTGCAGATAGTTTTATCCATCCACAGCTTCTGGTTGGGAAACTTTCTGATGATGGATTTTTTATACCATATTATCCTCTAGTTTCCCAATAAATCCGACAACCACTTCCATAAACGTGTTGACATGATCAATGCTGCACCTGAACATGTCCCAATCTGTGTCATCTAAAGCATTCTGTTAAAACCTTTGTTTGTTTACAGGCACGAGGAAGATGGCAGCATGGTCCAATTTTCCAAATGATGGACATGATTGTGCCTTGTCCTTAAACGGTGTGTAGCAGTGGCCTATTGTCCAGGCAATGGGCTGAAAAATTTGGCAGTGTGTGCTCGAAGTTGGCATTGTTGAAGTCCCCAATGAGCACAGCGTTCCGATGCTGTGTCTGATGTAGTGTGAGTGCATCATATAAGTCCCATATTGTAGCGTCCGTGTCCGCTTGAGGTCGAATATAAGCGACGCTGACTATGACCGAGCCGAATTCCTGAGGGAGAAAGAAAGGGCGCCATTTGATGGTCAGGAATTCCAGACTGGGCATAAAATAGGTATAATGATTGTGCTGTCACACCAGTGGTTGTTCACCATCAGACGCACTCCACCTCCCCTTGACTCCCCTAAATTCATTGTTCTGTCCATGCAGTAAACAGAGAAAATTCAGCCATCTGGAAAGCAAGGTCCAGTACCGCTGGGTTCAGCCATGTCTTTGTGAAGCAGAGAAGGTTGCAGTCCTGAAAGTCTCTCTCGAAATTAACCCCTGCACAGGGGTCATCGAGCTTGTTTTCCAGAGACTGGATGTTGGCTAACAGGATACTTGGTAAGAAGCGCAGTGTGTGCGTGCCCTCAGGCTGCTACTGATGCCGACTCGTTTCCCTCACGGATGCCGGCATGGGTCGCGTCCTTTGTTGTTCCTCAGGATCTCGCTCGGCCAACATGGGTCCGGGTTTAAAAACGAGTGGATTGTAGACCAATATATAATAATAAATACGTAATAAAAGCTATTTTAGATAAAGAAAATGGTAGATATGTATATAAATACAAAAAATAAACAAAAACAAAGAAAGTGTATTCAGAGCAATCGTGATGGCAGCCGTTGTAACCAGCGCCATCTTGAATCTTTAATAAAGAACAATGATGGTTTGTATTAGTATTTCTATAGTAACCACACAGGGAAATAGCAGGTGAATGGCATAATAAAAGCCTTATGATAAATAGACTGCAAATATTTCTGTAAGATGAGGTTTATCATTTCTATAAGGTGAGGTTTCTTTAGCATTTATGAAAGAAGTCCATTGAGAATGCTTTATAAAGTCCACCACAGGGCACGATACATCATAAATTGCCATTCATAGATTTAAAAGAAAAAAATCTAATTCGTGGCATTTTGCTGTAATAGAAGAAGAATGAACCACTTTGGGACGTAGTGGTGTTGGAAACGAATACATGTCAGAGTAGTCACTCTACTTTCCATCACCCTGTGATCACTCAAATGATTTTATTCCCTATTTTTATGGATAAGACTGACTAAAAGGAAATCAAAGTGACAAAAAATAAATAAAATACAACATCCATTGTGCATTATGTTCGACTCACAGCAGCACTGCGACCTGGGAAGTTGAAGAAAGCATCTGGTCCATGTCTTTGTGGCAGCTGATTCAGGACAGTAAGCAGCTTCACCGCATGTCTCGGCTGCACACAATTCATACAGCAGAGAAGGTTTAACAAATATTAGATCATTACTGTAATGGCACACATTACTGTCATGAAATACAGTATATTACTAGCAAAAGCAGTAAAAAATAAGGATGTTCACTTTAAGAAACCAAGTTAATAAGTTTTAAGAACGGATTTGTAGTTGGCGTTGGTTAAAATCTAACCTTTAGTTTGCTATGAAACAATAAAGAATGGTAGTGATTGTAATGTAGTGATATTTCTAAGTTCTTAACATATTAACCTACACTGTGCCTGCAGAATGGAGCTTTTGCAGCAATTGGATAATTTTCATGTTTATATTTAATAATAAAAATATATTGTAAGAAAGTGTATATGAACAGTTTATACCCAGTGCTCAGTTTGTTATACACAAAATCTTGAGCCTTCATTGCCTATACTTTGCTTGCAAACCTTAAGAAAAATACGATAAATTGCTCAAATTTTTACACTGTCAATTTTTTGTTTTAGCGTATAAATTGCACCAAATGGCACTTCCACTTTTTCTGTAGTGTCTCTTTTGACACCATCCACCTATAATAACTTAGTTCTTAATGATGGAGCACTCCATCGAATTAGTATTGGAAGGGTCAGATCATCTCTTCCATCCAAATGATTTTTTTTTGAGTCATTTAGTTTATTTTGTTCCCTTGAAAATTGAAAAAAAGTAAAATTTTCAATAATCAGATCCCCCAACACGTCTAAATACGCCAACTTTAACTATAGTTCAAGTAATAAAAATATGACACTGCAGCTAAGAACAACTTATGATAAGAATAAGTAGCTCAACTCTCATATCTTTTGGTCCATGTCACATGACCCCATAATTATTATAACAATAATTTCAAGACTGATTTCATTAGGAGCAAAAAACTTGATCTACTGCATTGTGTATATATTGTGTATATGGAAGTCACCGTTAAAAGAACCAACGACTAGAAGAGTCGAGAGATAAACTACTCAATTCTGTTTTCTGTATATAACCTACAGAGATTTTGCAATGCTTTGCTCATGCGTGTCCAGTAGAAAATGAACAAATCGCTCTTTGAGACAACTCTTCTTCTGAGTCACATAAAAGACTCGTTCAAAATGGACGAATAGTTCATGAACGACCATCACTGCGTTAGATAGAGAACTCCACTCGGTTTAGAAAGTGATAGCTGTGCTGTCGACGTCTTTACTATGGCGAGTACCCACATCGATACCCTGTCAATAGCCCTCGCTCTGACATCAACAGGAAGTCGATATCAGCACAAGCTGCACTCGTTCCACATCCAGTTCTGATCCATGAGATCCATGTCACTAACAGACTTTGGAGAATCGGATCTTACCCACAATCCTCCTTCCCCTCTGAGCATACTGAAGAGCAGCTTCAGTTCCTTCACAGTGATACTGTAGCTGGCCAGGACTCCCAGCATGTCTACCAACAGGTCTAAGAATGTGAGAGAGAGAGAGAGAGAGAGAGAGAGAGAGAGAGAGAGAGAGAGAGAGAATAGTAATGATGATATTGATGCATTTTATTCCTTAAACTGCACCTCCTTGTTTTCTTTTTGTGATTTCAACTATAACTTGACGTGATTTCACCCCAGAGAGTAGACAAGAACATAATCTTTAAGAAGCCCATAAAATGCATACAGCAGCATTTCAGACACTATTGCAAACCCTGAAATAGAAATATTCCTAGTAATATTTATAATAATATCGTAATAGATTAGTAGTTATAGTTTAGTTGATTTGAAAATATAGCAACATGAGTCTGTATTTAAAATAATTATTCAAAACTTTAAATCCAAGTTAAGGCATTTTATTGGCTAAAAAAAAAGCTAATTTATGTTATTATCTTAGTGTGTTCTATTTAAATTAAAGCTGTGGAATACATCAAATATCAGCAATATTTTCACAATAATTTTGTTGATAGAATATTACATTTAAAAAGTCCATAAATAGCAGAAATATATCAAATATTACATTTTAACTTTTAATAATGGCAAACAGTTTCTAAAATTAATTTAAAAAAAATGTATTCAAATGTATCTGCATATGTAAGATGGGGATTATTTGTTTTTCAAAACTCTGACGTATATCAGAGCCTATGGCAAGATAGATAAAAATAGACACATAGGCTGGTGGCAATCTATATACACAATCTAATTCATCAGCTTAAACAGCATCCTGTGCCATGAAACTTCATGAGCCATTATTAGCCTCAGCCTTCAACGGTAAAAGACCTGGAAGTTATTTTAGACAGCAACCTGTCTTTCAAAAATCACATCAACCAAGTTACAAAAGCAGCCTTCCTTAATTTTAGAAATATTTCTAAGCTAAGAAACATGTTATCTATATCTTATGCAGAGAAGCTCGTCCATGCGTTCATGACCTCCAGAATAGACTACTGTAATGCATTACTAGGTGGATGTCCTGCATCATTAATAAACAAGCTTCAGTTAATTCAGAATGCAGCAGCAAGAGTTCTCACAAGGTCAAGAAAATATGATCATATAACCTCAATCTTATCGTCCCTACACTGGCTACCTGTTTCGAATCGACTACAAACTACTGCTTCTTACTTATAAAACACTAAATGGTTTGGCTCCCATGTATCTCTACAGTCTTTTAACATGCTACAATCCATCACGCTCCCTGAGATCTCAAAACTCTGGGCTTCTAGTAGTTCCTAGAATAGCAAAGTCCACTAAAGGTGGTAGATCATTCTCACATTTAGCTCCTAAACTTTGGAACAGTCTTCCTGACAGTGTTCGGGGTTCAGACACACTCTCCCAGTTTAAGTGCAGATTAAAAACTTTTTAGCAAAGCCTACACATATCATACGTCTCACACCATAACCTTGTGCTCCAGAACATCTGATCACATGCACATTATCAAATTGTGCTGTTAATATCATGAACAGCAGCTACGCTAATTCTATCCACTGCTTCTTTTTTTCTCCCCATCCCGAGGCTTCCTGAGGTTTGACCAGCTCCAAACACGTCCCACCTCATGAAGTTAAAGGACCTTTAAAGAAGTAGATGCCGAACTCGCAAACATCCCGTACCATCCAAAGACGTACCAGTGCCAATTGGATCCCACTACATGTGTGGAGTTTCGACATTGGACCTCCTGGAGTGTTTAGAGGCTCTGGCACGGAGAAGCTGGTGTTGGATCTGTGATGATCACAAATGTTGAGCTATTTTATGAGTTGCTCAGTAGCTCCTAGTTTTATAACCATACAGACTGTATAAGACTGTAGAAAGAACATTACTTATAATCACACACTCCAGTACTCATGTTAGTTCTCACTCTCCAGTGTTCTGTATTGTTGAAAGATTTATGATCACACTCTTGAAGTCACCCAAAATGAGGATGGGTTCCCCTTTTGAGTCTGGTTCCTCTCAAGGTCCCATAACATCTAAGGGAGTTGTTCCTTGCCACAGTTGCCACGGCTGCTCATCAGGGATAAACACACACCATTCACCTTAACTGTTGATTTCTGTAAAGCTGCTTTGAGACAATGTCTGTTGTGAAAAGCGCTATAGAAATAAACTTGACTTGACTTGACTTTTCTTTATCTGCCCAAAAATTTGGTATGCAAGTCTTCTCAAAACGAACAAAGCTGAAGCATTTGTGCCGTATGCGAGAAAGAGTGAGTGAGTGACAAAACTGCAAAAGTATATCAGCCATTAAGATTTTTTGTAGTTAAAGATATGATACCTTTCTGGACTGTGGGAAAACCTGGGTTAAAGAAGTCAAGAAAAGAAAGAAACTTTTCGTGAAAAGTGAAGAAAAGAGTGCAGGCAGGGTGGAGTGGGTGGAAAAGAGTGGCAGGAGTGATTTTTGATAGATTTTTGAGTATCTGTGAGAGTGAAAGGGAAAGTTTATAGGACTGTGGTGAGACCAGAAATGTTGTATGGATTAGAGACAGTGGCATTGAGTAAAAGACAGGAGCTGGAGGTAGCAGAGCTGAAGCTGTTAAGGTTTTTGTTGGCAGTGACGACGATGGACAGGATTAGAAATGAGTTTATTAAAGGGACAGCGGATGGAGGACATTTTGGGGACAAAGTGAGAGAGGCCCGATTGAGAGGGTTTGAACATCTGTAGAGGAGGGACATGGGGTAGGAGAATGCTGAGGATGGAGCCACCAGGTAGGAGGAAAAGGGGAAGGCCGAGGAGGAGGTTCATGGATGTGGTGAGGAAAGACGTGCAGGTAGTTGGGTTGAAAGAGGCAGATGTAGAGGACAGAGGGGTATAGAGACGGCTGATCCGCTGTGGAGACCACTAATGGGATCAGCCGAAAGAAGAAGAAGAAGAAGATTTTGATAGCACTTTTATGTCTTTGGTGTGAGTATATATATATATATATGGAGTGTGTTTATGGATTTTTGTAAACCATATGCACAGGAGCATTGCTATGCTTAAACAGGTTTGTGTTTCCAAGTTCAAGTGAATGCAAAATTTTATTATACCACATCTAAAGACGTCAAGTGAGTGCTTCCAGCTTTGTGCTAACAATTTGGAAAAGAACCACATACAGCAGGAAAGTTTAGGTGACCCAATTTTGAAGTGGAACCGCCAAATTCTCTCTTTGTCTTAGCATTTTCTCATCGGTTATGTCGAATTTTTTTATGTCGACCACACCCTAATACCTCGAGCACAAAAGAGGGCCAAATTTGCCACTTAACATCGGTTATCTCGATCCCCATGAACAATCGCCGGCTTTTGAAAATGTTAGTTATCGATGCCACTTCACCATCTCACTCATCATATTTTTTCATATATAAGACGCGTCTTATACAAAGTTTTAAGTACCCCTCACCCAGGGCGCGTCTTATATTAGTGGGTGTGAGTTTCAGGCACAGTGCCGTGCAGCCGCAGAAGAACTCGAGGAAGTGGCGGAAAAATCAAGCCTTACAGATGCTATCTTGGAGGAGGAAGCACAGGAGTTAGCCATCACTGTCCAGGAATTCTGAGATTACATAGAAATCGACAAAGACGTCGTTACTGATGGCGTGATCACCGATGAAGACATTGTATCAAGTGTGCAGTCAGCACAGGCGAGCACATCTGCACAAAGCATTTTAGACTTTGTAAAAAAACCATAGTAACCGCGTGTAGGATACTTTTCAGAGCTGTGTGTCAGAGTGAAATGACTCGCGAATTTAATTTTGACACTGGTTAGCTTTTTGTAAAAACGAACTACATCCCGCAAGTTTTTGGTGATTTTGTGAGCGATCTTTGTGTTTGCAATGTTATGGAATATAATAAAGATTTGTATCGAGAAACGACGGTGGTTTGTATTGTATGTTGGTAAATCTCTGCATTTAGTTGGTGCACATATGCCTTTTGTTGTTAGCAAACATGTATGTACATTTTTATAGCATGCCGATCGCTTCATCAAACAAATCACAGCAACGCTGTTGTGTAAATAAACCCCCAAAAACACAAGCATGTACATTCTCATTTATTGCTGGACATCATGTACATAAATTCCACATGTGTTAATTCATAGTTTTGATGCCTTCAGTGTGACTCTACAATTTTCATAGTCATGAAAATAAAGAAAACTCTTTGAATGAGAAGGTGTGTCCAAACTTTTGGTCTGTACTGTATATATGTTGATTGGAGAGTGGCATGTCATTTATATCATATTTTGTCAAAGAAATTTCCATGGGTGAGTGCCTTATCAGAAAATCTGAAAAAAAGCAAATGCCATGACATGAAAATATGCACATCAATTACAGAAGACGATGACGAAGAGGGAAAAAAAAGGCCATGACAATCTGTCATTCATAGACGGCAGTGTAAATGTAATATTCCTTTAAACTGCCATTCAATCTCATTACGAATCAGTTTGCGACAAATGAGACCTCTTCCCTAATCTCTCTCTCTTTCTGTCCCTAAGCCTGTGTCTCCACTGAATTACAATGTGAAAGAGATATCACCCTAATCCTTATGTCTCTCTCTCTCTCTCTCTCAGTGCTAATGCTAGCTCAGACTTTCACAGAAACAGATTTCTCTCAGTGGCTTTGCTAATATCTCCTGCCTACTGTTCAGAGAAGCTTCTCTCTCATTATCACTGACCTTATATTTGGTCAAGTTCATAACAAAGCTGTATTTTGTTTATTGCACCACGTGGGCCTGATGCTAGGATTAGCTAAGATGCTGTGGGGAAATGAGCTTCTGCTGCAGCCCAGCTTATTATGTGCAGTTAATAAAAAACAGGTCACTTTGACCGGTACCACTTTTATCAAAAATAAAGATAAAAAATAATAAATGAACCCTCTATCGCAGAGGTCATTGACTGGAAGGATGCAGTCTGGGAAAACTACAGAGGAGCAACTGGACATTTATGCAGATAGCCCTTAGCTAAATCTTGCAGCATGCAGATATTATATTTGCAGCATTTGGCAAACAGTTTTCATTTAGAAAGACTTTTATCTCATTCATACAACTCAACAGTTATGGGGTTAAGGGCCTTGCCCAGGGGCGGCAGCTGGGTGTGGCTGGGAAATAAACTTACGACCTTTTGATCAAAAGTCCAATGCTTTAACCACTAAGCTACCACCTTAATATTATTAATATCACATTATATTCATGACAGGGTTCCTGGTGGTCTAGTGGTTAGGATGCGGCGCTCTCACCGCTGCTGCCCTCGATCGATCCGGTCAGGGAACCAACCCCAGCCATTAGGGTTGCACAAGCTAGTGCACTCAGTGCTGGTCCCATGCCCGGATAAATGGGGAGGGTTGCGTTAGGAAGGGCATCCAGCGTAAAAACGTGCCAAATTGAACATGCGGATCATGAATACGGATGATCCGCTGTGGCGAACCCTAATGGGAGAAGCTGAAAGAAAGTTTTTACATTAATATTCATGACAAATATCAATAAAAGGGAAAAATATGATCTCATTGACTTGGCATAGAGGTTGGTATATGGTGTGATGTCCATGATGGCATGATGAAACCAAACATTCTGTATTGATAAAAAGTTCAGAGGACGACAGCCAGATTGACTCATGCTGACAGGAAGGGTATAGTAACTCAAACAATCACTCAATTTAACTGTGGTGGGTAGAAAATAATCAAGTGATGTATTAGTGTGAGGAAGGTTTTTCTGGGATAATCTGGGCTCCTAAATACCAATCAAGTGTCATGTGAGTGCATCTGCCATTGGCTAATTCTTAACACGATTAGCATTGCTAATTAAGCACTGGTATATTTGTATATTCTGGACAAAGTCGAAAGTCCTACCTGCAATCATGTCATCGACGGAGCTCATCTTGAGCAGCACGAGCTGGATCAAGCCCACCTCGGTGCAGGTCTGTAGGTTGCGCATGCTCTTGCGCAGGATGGCCGTGAACATGCTCCAGATCTCGGCTTGGCACGTGACCTGACAGTGCTCGAGAAGCTCTACCATGCACACAATGCTTTCAGTGTCCTGAATGATGAAGTTCATCTCCAGGTCAAACTCGCCGCCTACCAACTGCGGAACAAATAAAAAAGAGGCGATGCGTTAGCATGTTCCCGAAAGGTGTTTATTAGCATGCCAAGAGGAAGAAAAGTGGATCATATCATAACACATCGTATCCTGTTCTGTCATGTCTGGATGTCCGAGTCTGTTCAAAAATATTTAGCAGCCATTTCAGGTCAGCTCTATAATCATCAATAACGATTAGCAATGCTTGTAAGTAATAAGGCCTGATTTTATTTTCGTAGTTCGCCAAGCATGAAATTGACCACCATATTCCTTGCCTGAGACACAAAGTAGCCTTGAGCTTTCTTTACCCGCAAGCAGAAAGGCAGGCATGTGGAAAATAGGCTGTGAAATCTTGCAGTAACATTAGCATGATAAATAGACAATAGTGTTGGCTGGATTGGCAGCTCCGTCGAGATCAGAGGATTGCGACACCCTGGAACGGCTGCTGTTTTTATTCCGGCAAGAGACTGCAAGAAAGCATCTCTCTCCTCTACACCACTGAGCAGCCAGGCTGATGCTGTGCTTACATCAGCTGTTTGCTTACATGATTTGACTGACAGACGCCTCTCCGCCATACTCATGTTTAGCTACAGAACAGATGAGGAGTGTAATGACGAATAGGCTTTTCAGTCTTGGGCTGTGGGTAAAATTTGCACAACTGTGTCGGCAAAACTGAAGGCTAAGAGATTTCCTGACCAAAAAAAATCCACTGAAACATTTCTCAATGCATGCGATTATTAAAGCTTTCAAGCTACTTGTCGCCGCTCAGATGAAATGTGATGGAAGCCATATTTACTCTCTTAGGCACTTTTTTAGTAAATAATGATTTGTCATCGTGGCAGCTGTTTAGAAGCTGAGCTACAGTGTAGGCGCAAGGGCCATCTCCTCAGACAACATGTGGATTAACCCTTTAACATGTGGAATTTCTCTTTAAACATTTTTACTTCTTCTTCTTCTGGAGTCTCCATAGCCAATAATCTATCTCCATTTCACTCTGTCCTCTACGTCTGCCCCTTTCAAACCAACCACCTGCATGTCTTCCCTCACTACATCCATAAACCCCATATTTGGCCATCATTTGGCCAACAGTAGCCTAATTTCCACTAACAATACCTGTGGCATTTGTTGATAACATCAACTTCGAACAATCCGGCATGGAATTCAGGTTTGTAATATAATAATAATAATAATAATAATAATAATAATTATTATTATTATTATTATTATTATTATTATTATTATTATTATTATAATAATATATGATAGGTCCCCTGGTGGTCTAGTGGTTAGGATGCGGCACTCTCAGCGCTGCGGCCCGGATTCGATCCCCGGTCAGGGAACCAACCCCAGCCACTTTCAGTGCCGGTCCCAAGCCCGGATAAATGGGGAGGGTTGCGTAGGAAGGCATCCAGCGTAAAAACATGTGCCAAATCAAACGTTCGGAGGATCCGCTGTGGCAACCCCTAATGGGAGAAGCCGAAAGAAAGTTTTTTTATTATTGCCTGAAGAAGGCAAAAACATGCAAAAATAAAAATAAAACATATATAGTAAAATTATATTAATTGTATATTGCATAAGAAAGACACAGTAATGCTTTTAACAGTCTTTAAAAATTGGAAATAAAATAATCTGCATTATTGTCATGAAACCATTACACATCTGATGACTCATCAGAGTTATCACCAACGGAAAGCAAACTATTTAAGAAACACCCAGGAACAAACCTAAAAGACAAACAGGAAGCATACTTTATAATTCCTTTATGTTAAATGTACATATTTACTTCTTAACGCACCTTAGTATCCATTGTATTTATATTATAAATAATTGTATATTAATACACGTTTTTTAAATCATGAGAAGAAAATCAAAATCACTTGTTTTTCCTTTTTTATTTTCTTGCTTAGCCGAAAACCCAAACATTGTTAACTTGCTAGCTAAGGTGATAAAGAATCTGGAAAGTTCTGCGCTAATTCCTTTACTTTGGTACTTTGGCAAACAAAATAATGGCGATAAGTCCTCCATGAGGATCGTTTGTGTATTGTGTTCTGTGTCTCAATATTTTCCAGCTCCCACATTTACAATCTGAGATCACAGAATGAAAGAAAATGTAATTGATTTACAGAAAGATAAGAGTTTATATATTTACTAAAGGTCCAAAGTAACCTAGAATGTGTGCTTTTAGAGAATGAGGGGTTATCAGTGAGCAACATTCTCTACCGCGTTTTTATTAACACCAGCGTTCAGAAGCCGGGCCGCTGCATTCTCAACTAATGAGCTTAATTACACACTTGCTTCCGATGAGTAATTTGTGCCTATTGTGTTGGGAGAGCTGATGGAAATGTAGTCTCAAAGACAGGATGAACCGAAGTGTGCAAAACCTGGCAATTCATAGAGCTGTGAAATTTATTTTGGCTATTAGCATGCTAAAAATATTTGGGTCATTTGGATATTCCAAAAAAAGTCTATAGCTCAATATGAACTGATAGTAAGAGTCAGATCTGAGTCTTTAGTTTTCATTCTTTCTGACTTCTATTTCTGAATCATCACTTGGATGTTAAAATGGAAAATGAGCTTCTAGACGTTTCATTGTGTGCTGTTGGAGTCCTAATCAATCCAGATGTTATTTAACCTGAAGCTTAATACAAACAGAACTTAATGACAGATGGCTCAGCAAACAAATGCTAAGTAATGCTAAATAAACAAGAGTGTGGCCTGTACTTGCTCTTATTGCTTTAATTTCTTACACTACCTCTTGTTTCACACTTAGGTTCTATCTACAGCTGATTTACTAACTTACAACCAGGGGTGGGCAGTATTTATAATATGTATTTCAAATACGTATTTCAAATATAAAATAGGATTTTGTCATTTGCATTTGATAGGGTTGATAAAATGGCTTCATATTTTTCATCATATTTTTTACTTAATCAGCAGAGTGTGTGTATGTTGGTGAAGGAACAGATCTAATAGACCAATTGTTGGAAGGTTTGCAAAGAAATTTCAAGCTTCCTTGGAGAAGTATTTTTTACTTTTTTTTAATACAAAAATGCAGCAATTTATATGGTGTGGCTGCTGTATTTTGTATTTTATTTTGATACACTTAAATTTAAGGTATTTGGTATTTTGTTTTAAAATACATTTTGACGTATCTTTGCCCAACCCTGCTTACAAATATATGCTATTTATTCATTTTGCAACATAATTCATTAATATAGACAATATAATATATTCATTTGAGCTTCTGCAGAAGCAGAAATCCTGTAAGGTGGGAACTTGGTAGCTGCCTGGTTTGCGAGAGCAGTATAAATCACATATATTACTTTAGAATCCTCTCAGAAATGCTGTCAGGCTACTGTCTGTTAGCTAGATGATTCAATTTGGCAGTGTCCATTGGAAGTAGCAGTGAAGATTACAAATTTGACCCAAAATTCTCTCAGATATTCGGTGACAAGAGCTAATAAAATGCAGTTAGCGTCCAACTTCTTTTTTCGGCTGCTCCTATTAGGGGTCGCCACAGCGGATCACCCGTCTCCATACTACTTTGTCCTCTACATCTGCCTTCAAACCGACTACCTGCATGTCTTCCCTCACCACATCCATAAACACTATAAGACTATGTTATAAGACTATATAACTATAGTAATATTACGACTATTAGGTCAATTTGGATCAAGACTGAACACATCCAAGCTTTCACTTTACTTCCCCTGTAAGCTAAATAAGAATTTTACACTTTCTCTACTCCAAGCTGTGTAGCATCTAGCTAACTAATAAGTTTATATTACTTTATATTTAAGCTACCTAGCTAGAAAACTAGGTGGAAATTTCCATACACGATTGAAAGGAATGTGATTGTCCGAGCGGTGGTTTGTGCTGATTAGCTCTGTGCTATGCTGATAGAAAACGAGTAAATCAGGTCATTGAATTACCATAATGTATTCATCATTTAACATTTAGTTTGATGGACTTTACTTAAGTAAGTATCTTCTTTTGCCCTAAAATCACACAGATCACCAGACATGTAATTTTGTGGCATTTTAGCATATTGCTTCATTTTTTACGAAAGTGGAGCAGCGCTGAAACTGAAAATGAATACATGCTCAGTAAAAAGGAAAGAAATCAAGGCTAATTCTTTATCCTTTTTCCCCCACAAATTGCCTCACAAAAATACAAGAATAAAGTATTAACTGCTGATGTGAATGTTTGACGATTTGCGCCAAATATTTTAAATAGTGAATCATCTGAGCCTCTTTTGTCTCAAAGAATGGCTCAATTCTGAGTGAAATGAAGATCACGAGAGATTATTATGAAGTGATTTGCCGATTTTGGGAGCCCTGAGCTAATCATGAAGTAGGGGATTCTTAAAAATGAGGGGTTTTTTTTTAAAACAAACAACAAAAAAGTACACTGTATGGCCAAAGGTATCAGAACACCTGACCTTCCACTCATATGTGGTTCTTCCCCAAACTGTTATTACAGAGTCTGAGGCACACAATTGTATAGAATGTCTTTGGATAATGTAGCATTACATTTTCCCTTATTTTGAACTACTTTAGGAGACCCAAACCTGTTTCAGCATGACAATGCCCCTGTGCACAAATCCAGCTTCATGAAGATATGCTTCACATCGGGTGGAGTGGAAGATCTCCTGCTATAGAGTTTTGACCTCAACACTATTGAACACCTTTGGGATGAATGTAAATGCTGACTGCACCCCAGACCTCCTCACCTTTTCACCTACATCAGTACCTGACTTTACTAACACCATTGTGTCTGAATGAGCACAAATCTCCACAAACCCACTCCAAAATCTAGTGGAACATCTTCCCAGACGAGTGGAGGTTATCATAACTGCAAATGGGGACTAAATGCCAAATAGGATGTTCAAAATCACATACCAATCTTATGGTCAGATGTTACCAAACTTTTGTCCATATAGTGTATAAAAAATAGCAGCATAAATACACATGGTTCAGGTTTGTTCTAAGTTTCTTTAAGCTTTTTGAATGCACCAGAAACAAAGTTTTTATACTTTTTACTTCACACATTTGATATGATACAAAAAGTGCTCTGTCATAAAAAATAAATAAATGAAAGTAAATCTGCTCATGTTAGTTTAATGCTATATGTAAATGTCACCTCAGTCAGCAAAAACAAACAAACAAAAAAAACGTGGACCCTAAATATCTGCCCCCAATAGCACCCACAGGCAAGCATCCCCTAAAGAGATCACAAAGAACTCAACACACACCATGCAGACTGACGGTGAACCGTATAATGTGAAGGATGACTACAGAAAATGACTACAGTGTGGGGAAATTAGATAAGACAAACTCAGTGAAGTGTGAAAATGACAAAGAAGGAGTAGCAAAGAGACAAAATGAATGGCAGGAAAAAAGGATACCAGTTGCTGTTATATCCAGTTATTCGCCTGAGTACTAGCTAACAAAAAACTAGCAACTTTTAGAGTTTAACCAAACTTATTAAAATGAAGATAATGAGAGGTTGTGAGGAGATGATTTGTCATTCTGAGGGCCATTAGCTATTCAAGAAGTAATTGTTTTATTCGTCTACACAAATGTACATGCAACATGGTTCAGATTATTAATATTGTTTTTTTAATCCAATAGTGCTATGAAAAAAGATGATCCGCTGTGGGGACCCCAAATGGGAGCAGCCGAAAGAAGAAGAAGAAGAAGTGCTATGGAAAAGTTACACTCTTTCTAATTTTCCTGAGGTAAAGAGTGATCAAAATTCATTCAGACATTTTAACATAATAGACGACCACCTAAAGTCACACTTTTTATCCATTTATAGTTACACTTTAGGTTGTAGGACGAGGTTAGGTTTTGTTCTCAATTACATTATCGCAGATATTAACAGCTCTTTCATTTTTTTTTTCTTTCCTCCTTCCTTTTAATACTTTTATATTTACGGTATTTTGCAGATGCCCTTATCCAGAGTGACTTACAACTGAGCAGTTAAGGGCCTTGCTCAAGGGCTCAGGAGTGGCAGTTTGGTGGTGCAGGGATTTGAACTTGTAACCTTCTAATCCAGAGTCATTAACCACCTTATCTTCTTCCTTGCTAATGTGTAATCGTCCTTCGTTCCTTCCTTGTAAATAACACTGTTCCTTCTTTTATTCTTTGTAAATCAACCCTTTCTTCCTTACTTCATTTATTCTTCCTTGCTTCTTTTTCTTGTCAACCACCCCATCATTTTTGTTCTTTCCTTCATCCTTCTTTCCTTCCGCACTTCCTTTTATATTCCTTGTTAATGAACTCTTCCTTCCTCCTTTTTTCCATTTCTTCCTTCATTCATTCAATCTTTTATTCCTTGGTAACCACCCATTCATTTGTTCCTTCCTTCCTTCCTTCCTTCCTTCCTTCCTTCCTTCCTTCCTTCCTTCCTTCCTTCCTTCCTTCTATCCTTCAATTTTTTTATTCCTTGTTAATCAGCCTTTTATTTGTTTGTTCATTTCTTCCTTTCTTCTTTAATTGCTTGTTAATCACCCCTTTTTTTTCTTCCCTACTTTTAAATGTGTAATGTTACCACAAAATAAACCACGTTTTCATGCCTAAAAAAAACTAAATGCATTCTATTGTTACTTGTGAAAACTGTATTGGTTTTTTAATGCATGTTTCTTTTCTTACAGATAATCTATAAAAGATAGATTCACATCTATACTAGGGACAAGTCAATAACATTCACACAAGTCTTTCTTGGTCCTCAGCCTGAAGACACAAAACTACCCCTCCCTCAAAGGCTGGCTTTAGGAGATTCACGGTTGCCATGGCTACATGCAGCGGAGATTGAACCATTTCTTCGTCGAGAGCTCGCACTGGACGTGGAAGTAGATAGAAATAAATAGAGTCCATGTCCTATTTCCAAGTGAATGAGAATGAGGGAAACAAGAAGCCCCAAAGGTCTCGAGATGTGGGGAAGGAACAGGTGGTGTGTCTTATCTATTAGCTATAAATATGTTGCAGGGTTGCAGAGAGGTGCTTTCTCCACTCAGTGTGTATGCTGATGAAAGCTGAAGTCCAGACACTCCTGCTGGGAAAAGGGTTTTTTTCGGTTAAAATAGAGAAACTAGAGCTAGGGGGAAAACAGCTTCAAAACAAAGGGCGGGGAGAAAGTAAACTATCAATCTTAGGAATGAAATTGATTTTCTGATTCAGTTCTTCAAAGGGAATACTCACAAAAAGACAATATGGTGTCTCCAGTGGGCTGTTTGCAGTTTCTGGGGTCAGGCTTGAGAGTAACAGACAAGTAGATGAAATTATAGAGGAGAAATCAATGTGAAAACAGCATCAAGAATTCCCGAAAGACTCCCAGTACAAGAAAGAAAACTTATTGTTGTTGTCAAACAGGAGGGTTGAGTAAAAAATGTCCCTTTTATTTTCGTGACGTAACTGATTTGTGCTTCCTTAAAAAAAAAAGGGAGAAAATTCACTTTTTGAAACCAAAATGCCCAAACATACTGTGCAAAGGATGGGTTCTAACCAAAAACTATTTCTAGAAAAAAAAATACTTAAATATATCAGTGGCGGGCCGTGCATAACTGGGCCTTCAGTGTGGACTTACCCGAATTAATCTAGCTCTCAATACCACCACTATCACGTTGCAATTATAGAAACCATCAATACAATAAAAAAACGCAATATAACAACATGTGGCACTACAGAGATATAGGCATTTCACATATTGAGGGTGAATACTATTTTACTAAAGCAAGAAACCCAGTTAAGACTCCATACCTCTACACTACAACTGCAACTGTACCACCTACATCATCTGGAGCAGTTCAGAATCAATTTTTGTCTAATAACATGACAAAAACATAAAAAATTTAAATAAAATACAAACTACTCACCAGAGATGCAGACTTATAATTTGCACTGCTCTTTAGAGGCTGATATTCAGTGGTACCGCTCGTATTCACTGGTCTGGAAGTGGCGAACAAACACTTTCCCAGGATGAGACAAGCTAGCTAGCTTCTAGGTTGGCTGACCTCCTCACGATGTCTAGCTTTTATGAAAAATGGATTTTTAAGAATGTCCGAGACCAAATCAATTTCTCTTCCTCCGTAGGCGTAAAAAAGTCTAACTCAGATGTACTCATGTGGGCAGTGCTACAGAAGTGTTTTGCCAGTCAAACTTGCCTGTAACAGTTTCCCTCTGAACAACCAATCAGAGGACGGAAAAATGCTGATGCTATTCTGGGCCCAGCTAGCTGGCCCTGTGAGTCGAATATGAAATCTGATTGGTTAAAGATACAGAACTAATTCTTAAGGAGACTTTGGTAAAAGAGCCAGCAGTGTTGACCTATTTGGGGGCGGGGGGACGAACTTGGCAGCAACACGCACATGTTTAAATCGCACGTGAGGATCGCCTGGACTCTTTCAATTGGCGCACCGACAATGGCAGCAATGTTTCGGATGTCCAACAATCATCATGCACAAGTTGCCAAATGGTTTCGACATTTTGGGGGTTGAGCTTGGTAAAGGGCTTCCTGATCTCTTGTCACCTTCCAGTGATGTTCCTCCACTTTTGAAGCGAACATTCTGCTTAAAACGCCTCGAACGACTGATTGAAGCATCACTGCAAACTTGCCAAATTATGTAAAACATCTCTGTGGCAGATTTGCAGAGTTTCATGCAGAATTTCACGTTTGACTTTGTTGTGATGTAATAGCAGACATGGTAATGCACGTGGTCGGAATAACACTAGTTGCACAGCTCCTGATGTACACAAGACGATGTCTTTTGTCACACTGACTAACTAAGGTCAGTGTTCCCCGTGACTGTGCGTGCAGCTTTGTCCTGCCATCTGTTGGTGTGTTACAAAACTAGCCTTGAAACTTTTTAAAACTACCTCGTATTAGGGGTGAACCCGAGTAATAAAAGATTCAATGCTTCAATAGGAGCCTGATTCGACCACCGCAATCTAATCTTCACAGTAGTGTTATTAAACGAGGATCATGCTATTTTAAATATATGGAGATTTCACACAGAACTACAGTTTTTCTTCCAATAAGTTTAAATACAGCCTATTATGATAATGCTGTAAATAAAAAGTTAACAAAAAGAAGCTTTCATATTATGAAATTTCTTTTTAAGTTCATGAATAAATCCAACCCCAATGTGACAGTTTCACTTTTTATGATCCGTGACCGACACGAGAGCAGCAGGGATTTAAATAATGTCTGGGAAAAGGAAATCTAAAGTGTGGACGCACAACAACAAACATTTCCTTCTACTTAGAAAGGGTTTCTTACCAAAAAGGTTTGCGGCAAACATATGACTGTCCACCTTTTATTTATATAATGAATCTATTAATTGATGAATTTTGGGACTTATAATAATATACACTATATTGCCAAAAGTTTGTGCACATTTGGCTATAAGTGTGGTGCTTTTTGAGCATTGCATTTTACATTGAGTCCCAATTTGCTCTCATAATTCCCTCCACTCTTATGTGAAGATGTTCCACTAGATTCTGGAGTGCACTTGTGGACATTTGTGTTCACCAGTTTATCAATTCATCCCAAAGGTGTTGAGTAGGGATGAGATCAGAGCTCTATAGCAGGCTACTCAAGATCTTCCTCTCCAAGTCATGTAAAGTATATCTTCATGGAGCTCTCTTTGTGCACGGGGGCTTTGCCATGCTGGAACAGGTTTGGGTTTCCAAGTTCTAGTGAACGCAAAATATTATTATACTTTATCCAAAGATGTCCTATACAATCGTGCCTCAGCTTTGTGGTAACAGTTTGGAGAAGAAGCACATGTGGCAGGAAAGGTCAAGTGTCCACAAATTTTTGCCAATATAGTGTATATCCTTCTCTCTAGATCCAGTATTAGATTGATGACGAAAGTTTATCTAGTAGTGCAGGAGCATCGCCAAGACTAACTTGAAGAAAGCTAGATTTGTGATCCCCAGTGTCCGAGAAGACAAAAAGAGAAATCACGAACAAAATTGCAGTTGGTGTTGGATTTTTTTTTGCAGGTGGACGCTCAGTGGGTAAGACATTGGACTTTGACTCAAATGGTCACAATTTTAAATCCCAGCACCACCAAGCTGCCATTGCTGGGTCCTTGAGCAAGGCCCATAACCACTTAACTTTTCATATGTAAGTCCCTTATGATCAGGCCTTCTGCCAAATGCCATAAATGGAAATGGGTACAGCTATAGGTTCTTGAGAACAATACTGAAGAATACAAGAATCAGCTCAAAACATGCGAGCATCTTTTTTTTTTCTTTAGTTTAAGCTAAAAATCCACCCAGAAAGTCAATAAGGTCGAAAGATTTCATTTCATTCTACTTTATTTTTTTGCTTTATCTCCTTGTTTGTTAGGCAACTAATATTGTATCCTCCCTTCCACCTGTTCTTAAAAACTAAAATCAGTTTGAAAATGATACAGAAAGCTCTTCACCTCTTTCTCAAAAAATAAAGACTCCTGGATCATGAGAGGGATTATAGCCAAGAGTGCCTTGTTCTGTTCCTTCCCCAGATCAGTCAATACATACAACAATTCAAAGGTCAGTAAAAAACAATAGAGAGAAAAAAAAAAATGACTTATTGTTCCATTTGCCCCATTTATTCTAGTTAGTGTTGGGCAAATCTTACCTCTTGTCCTGACTGACATACACATTTATATACATGTAGTTGTATAGCTAGTATAGCACCTTTACACAATTTAATCAAATGCAATTATAAACTGTATTTCATCCTTAATGAGCAAACCATTGGTGAAAACTCTGAAATGATATGAGAAAGAACCTTGTGTTACGGCTTCTTTTTATACGTCTAGGGTTGAAGCTGTAACATTCATACTGTGATCCATTCTGTGAATAGGCCAGGGAAAAGGACACGTAAACCAAGTATAATATAATAGGGTTTATTCAAACAATGAGGAACAGAAGGGAATGGCAAATTATATACAATATTTACCCTAATCAAAAACCAAAGCATAATAAATAATCCCACAGGAGAGAGAGGCGGAGAGTGGCGCTAAAGAAAAGAACACAACAAAACCAACCCAACTACCTCAGTAATAAACCACTAACCTAACACCAAACAAAATTCTTCCAGCACCTCTACACGCCCTAGCTTACCTACTCTAAACTAACCAAACTACAACAGTAGCGCACACTCCTAGCTAGTGTCTCTATACATAACATCATCTACGTGTTGCAAGATGTAAGTCACGTGACATACTACCTGCCCAACACTCCTGGGGAAAACACAAGGGTTGTTGTCAGAATATAACCACTCACAAAACAAACAAGATAACAACATTCAACGAATCAACGATTGTTGTACAAACCCAAGTCAAAAGGGCAAAATACAATAAACAATCAATGCTTCAAACACAACAATGCGAAAACAAATGGTGCTCATGGTGCTCTCTCCAACATTCCTGCAGTCCTCTTTTAAACCCCAACAGTTTACTGGATTGGCCACAGGTGCAGTCAGGTCACACACGTTGATAAACTCCCTAGCCAATTGCAGTCCAAAGAGGGCGGAACCTTAAGAAATTGACAGGAAGGTGAACCAATAGAGAGAGACAAACACCCACACACATGAACATCCAATGGAACGCAACACTCCCACCCTTTAAGAACCAACCAGCTTGGTGACATGTCTAAACTCTCGAAAGAGCATCCGCAAAAACGTTCTCAGATCCATTTTTATATCTAATTTCCAAATTATAATTCTGGACTATTAGAGACCACCGCATTAAACGCTGGTTCTGATTGTACAAACGGGATAGAAAAACAAGTGGATTATGGTCAGTAAATACGATGATGGGTAAACTACTGGATCCGATATATACCTCGAAATGTTGTATAGCAAGCAACAATGCAAGAGTTTCCTTTTCAATTGTGGAATAATTTAACTGGTGTTTATTAAACTTTCGTGAAAAGTAGCTAACAGGGTGATCTATACCATGTACATCCTCTTGCAGTAGAACAGCGCCAGCTCCAGCAGTGCTTGCATCAATTTCTAGTTTAAAACCTTGAGAGAAATCCGGAGCCAGAAGAACAGGGGTATTACATAGAGTCTTTACACAATCCATCGCATACTTACAGGATTTAGACGGGCTAAGCAACGAAGTGAGAGGGCTGACAATAACCGACAATGTACAACTCCCTACGAGTTGTAGGCACAGGGAATTCCGAAATAGCCGTGACCTTGGCTTCTACAGGTCGCACCTGTCCCTGACCCACCTCTTTTCCAAGATAAGTAACCGTAGCTTGGCCGAATTCACACTTAGCCAAGTTAAGCGTTAAATTAGCGCTTGCAAGACGCTCGAACACTGTTCTCAATGAACTCATGTGTGATGTCCAATCTGCAGAGTAAATAACAAGATCGTCAAGGTATGCATTACAATTTGGTACACCTGCCAATACTATGTTCACGAGACGTTGAAAAGTCGCGGGCGCATTTCGGAGACCGAAAGCCATGGCAGTATACTGAAGAAAACTATCAGGGGTTACAAATGCAGAAACTTCCGATGCTCAGGGAGTCAAAGGAACCTGCCAATAGCCCTTTAACATATCAAGCTTACTCACAAAACAGGCAGATCCTATATTATCGACACAGTCCTTCATACGGGGTAATGGATAACTGTCTGGCACCGTTACTGCATTTACTTTACGGAAATCCGTACAAAACCTAAACGTACCATCTGGCTTAGGAACGAGTAAACAAGGCGAACTCCATGGACTATAACTGTGCTTGGCTAGACCAGTCTCTAGTAAATAATTCACCTCCTGACACATTATGGATCTCTTTACTGTATTAATGCGATACGCGTGCTGTTTAATCGGGCGAGCACCGTTTACCTTAATGTCATGCTGCAAAACATTTGTAAGTTTAGGAACATCACTAAACAGACAGTTGAAGTCAGAAATTGATTTAACAATGTCCGCTTTCTGGTCAATAGACATATGCTTAAGAAAAGAATCTAAATTTCTTAACATCTCGGAATTTGTCAACCTTACACATTGCTGAGCAGCATTACGCAGTCCTACGGCATCCTCGTTAACACCGGACACATCGGGGGATGAAATCTGCTCCACAGTTACAGCAACAGAAGAGACGGCTGGTTCTTCAGTCTTTTCCGAAGCTTTTTCTCCTGCGTTCTCCGAGCACGAGTTTGCCGTTTTCTATCAGGTGTATTGATCATGTAGTCGGTTTAGCTTATTTTCTTTTTCACTACGTAAGGACCGTAAAAACAAGCAGACAAAGAAGATCCGGGAACTGGTAAAAATACTAGTACCTGATCTCCTGGCATAAAAGTACGCGCAACTGCTTTACGGTCATACCTGAGCTTCATGCCCTTCTGCGCAATGAGTAGAGATTCTTAGCAAGCGAGCAAGCAGCATGCAAACGATCACGGAAATTACTTACATAATCCAGAACATTCGTTGTTGGACTGGAATCAACTGACAACATTTGTTCTTTAAGAACTTTGAGCAGCCCTCTTACCTGGTGACCAAAAACCAGTTCGGCTGGGCTAAACCCAAGAGATTACTGTACGGTTTCTCTTACAGCGAATAAAACCAGAGGAACTCCCTCATCCCAGTCTCTAGCTGTCTGCAAACGATATTATCGTAGCATTGATTTTAGTGTCTGATGAAAACGTTCTAACCAACCTTGGGATTCTGGATGGTACGAACTTGAAACACGATGAGTAATCCCCAAAGACTGCAATACTTGTTTAAAAACCTTAGATAGAAAATTCGTACCTTGATCACTCTGTACAATTTTTGGTAGGCCGAACGTAGTAAAGAACTTCACTAAGGCCTAAATAATAACAGGAGCGGTGATTTTTCTTAATGGTATCGCCTCTGCAAATCTAGTAGCTATACACATGATAGTTAACAAATACTGGTTACCCGATTTTGTTTTTGGCAACGGCCCAACACAGTCTACCACCACATGTTCGAACGGCTCACCGATGGCTGGTATGGGGACCAGTGGAGCAGATGGAATGACTTGATTCGGCTTTCCGGCCAATTGACAATCATGACAAGCACGGCAATAACTAGCCACATCCTTTTTTAAACCTCGCCAAAAGAAGTGTTTTAGAACACGTTTGTACATCATTGTAACCCCAAGATGTCCTGCAAGTGGATGATCATATGCTAGAAATAAAACATGCTGGCGATAAGGAGAAGGAACAACAATTTGATACACCGTATTCCAATCTAAATCCATATCTGTTTTGGAGGACCATTTTCTCATCAACATGCCATTGTCAATAACATAGGCAACTTTCTGGTCTTTAATCACATCAGAAGAAACAACGGAATTAAAATTAAGAACTAGAGATTTGTCCTTTTTCTGCGAAGCAATAATTTCCTCTCGAGATATAGACAGCTTTGACAATCCTACATCACTCACAGCTACTTTAGAACTCTTCAAATTATCCTTGTGTTCTTCAGATACATCAGAATTTTCAGGTTTCCCATCAGAGAAAAGTGGAAGAATAAAAGAATCAGACAAATCAACTACATCACCCATCTTTCGAGACTGAGCGCGAGTAACCGCACATGCAGGAAAAACATCAGAGTTAGTCACATCCTCTGACTGACAGAAAATATCAGGTTTATCAACAACCTCTAAAACAGGCATTACTTTACCACCCGCCAAATCATTTCCACGGATAAAGTCAACACCGGTTACTGGAAGAGAAGGACGAACAGCAACCCGTACAAACCGGTACATAATTTGGACTGCAGATGTACTCGGTGCAACGGCACTTTTACGCAACCCATCTCAATACCCTTTACGATGACACTCGAACCACAGGAGGTATCCTCAGAAAAATGTAATTTCTCTGCCACAATAAATGACTGCATCGCACCCGTGTCTCTAAGCATTTTTATTTCTTTCTGATCCTCACTATTACCCGTCAAAGAAATAAGCCCTTTAAAATAAAAGGAGTGCAACTGTCATCAATCCTTTCTTCACAAGGCACCGCAACGGCTGAGTTAAGAGTCTTTACAAATCCAACACTTTTAGGTTGGGATTGCGTTTTACGTTTTAACGGCAAACAATCAGCTATTACGTGACCAGATTTATGGCACTAGAAACACTCACGATTTTCCCGAGATCGCGGTGGACCGGATCTAGAATGAAAACTTTGGGATTGGAGAGAAACAGACTGAGTTTTCTCAGCGCGCACAGAAGTGAAAACAGTTTTATGCGTTAAAACGAACTCGTCCGCTAACACAGCTGCATGTGACAAAGAATTTTCTGTTCGTTCAGGTAAACTACAACACGTTCCGGCAGACAACTTTTAAACTCTTCTAATAAGACAAGTTCTCACACCGAATCAAAATCTTTCACTTTGCTAGCAGTGCACCACTTATCGAACAGTATTCCTTTTTCTCGTGCAAATTCTACAAAGGTTTGTATAAAATTCTTTTTATGGCCCCTAAATTTCTGCCTATATGCTTCTGGAATTAGCTCATATGCACGAAGGATAGCAGATTTTACGGTCTCATAGTTCAAACTCTCCTCTAGCGATAAGCTAGAGCAAACTTCCAGAGCTTTACCAAACAATTTACATTGTAACAGAAGCGACCAAACATCTTTAGGCCAGCGAAGGGAAGTAGCAATTCGCTCGAAAGCAATGAAATAAGAATCTACTTCAGATTCTCCAAATTGGGGTACTAATGCAATATGTTTACTGACGTCAAACGTAGGCGAGGACGAATCAACCGGAGGAGAAGCATTAGACTCTGGCGGGGTCGGCTGCGCAGCGGACCCAGCAGCAGCCGCTTTCATCGCCTCCAGATCCAGCTGTCGCAGCCTTACCTGCGTGTCAGCCTCTATTTCAAGCCTGCGCACCTCCAGACGCATGGCTATCTCAGCCTGACGCGTTTGGGCTCTCTCTTGGGCTTCGGATTGTAACCGAGCCAGGCGGACTTTCAGTCGCGCATCCCCTCTAGAGTCAACTGAGCTGGGAGAGAATGGATCAAAGGCCCCTCCGCTGCAGCCTTAGCTATGCCACTCTGTGGATCCTCATCTCCAACAGTGAGAGGCCCAACAACAACGTCACTACAGCTTACAACCTGGCCGGTATCCCCGCCTTCAGCCATGTCTGACATGGGGAGAATTTTTAACTCTACCAAGCGCTTTAGTATTTCACTCTTTATGTCTCTTTTAAGACCTTGTCTATTTACAACGATCTGATAGTGGTCAGCTATCAGGAATAAATCTGGCTTCCGACATAGATCAATCTGCTCTAATGAAGGAGTAACAATGAAATTCGACAAGCTAAACATGGTCACGATGCACAGCCAGCAAACAGACACTACTCCGTAATTCCACGCAAGCACACACGAGTCCACGCAAGTCACCTCGTTATACCAACTCAAACATGGTCAAATTCCACCAGAATTCACAAAATGGCCACAGTATTTTGAGCTATTTGGGAAGATTATCCTGGATGAGCCCCCATTAAATGTTACGGCTTCTTTTTATACGTCTAGGGTTGAAGCTGTAACATTCATACTGTGATCCATTCTGTGAATAGGCCAGGGAAAAGGACACGTAAACCAAGTATAATATAAAAGGATTTATTCAAACAATGAGGAACAGAAGGGAATGGCAAAGTATATACAATATTTACACTAATCAAAAACCAAAGCATAATAAATAATCCCACAGGAGAGAGAGGCGGAGAGTGGCGCTAAAGAAAAGAACACAACAAAACCAACCCAACTACCTCAGTAATAAACCACTAACCTAACACCAAACAAAATTCTTCCAGCGCCTCTACACGCCCTAGCTTACCTACTCTAAACTAACCAAACTACAACAGTAGCGCACACTCCTAGCTAGTGTCTCTATACATAGTATCATCTACGTGTTGCAAGATGTAAGTCACGTGACATACTACCTGCCCAACACTCCTGGGGAAAACACAAGGGTTGTTGTCAGAATATAACCACTCAAAACAAACAAGATAACATTCAACGAATCAACGATTGTTGTACAAACCCAAGTCAAAAGGGGAAAATACAATAAACAATCAATGCTTCAAACACAACAATGCAAAAACAAATGGTGCTCATGGTGCTCTCCAACATTCCTGCAGTCCTCTTTTTAAACTTCAGCAGTTGACCGGATTGGCCACAGGTGCAGTCAGGTCACACACGTTGATTAACTCCCTAGCCAATAGCAGTCTAAAGAGGGCGGAACCTTGAGAAATTGACAGGAAGGTGAACCAATAGAGAGAGACAAACACCCACACACACGAACATCCAATGGGACGTAACACCTTGAGAGGAACCAGACTCAAAAGGGAACCCACCCTCATCTGCGTAACACCAAAGGTGTATTCAATCATTGTTTAGGTTATTAGCTGTTCACTGATGAAGAATTGAATGCAAAACAGTTTATGATAATTGTAGCACAAAGCCATTATAGAAAACTGTTTATCAAGTCAAGTCAAGTCAAGAGGCAATTGAATTTCATTGATTGGATGATTGGGATATTGGGGATCATGTGGGTCCATTGGTCCATATTAATTACAGTCCAAATCCATCTTCCTGGGTCTTGAGTTTAGCATCAAAAGTATATGTGCTGTTCTAATCATCTTAATGATCGTAATTAATCACATAAATATAATCCCATCATCTGAAATTATTATATAGTACGTCGTTTCTGTTTTCATTTTTAGTCATTATAAGTCACAATGTTTCTGCCTTCCAAATTATTAATGCTGCTTTGTAATTATATTATCATTGTAAATTCTGTATTTCTTGTTTTATTGCAAGTATATACTTATTATTTTATTAAAAATTATATTGCATTCCTCCAATTCTATTTTTATTCTCGAATTTTATACCTCTATTCTCCTCTTCCACCATTTTATTATTATTTTTCTGTTCCATTCGATTGCATACAATTCACTTCTTGTCACATTGAACACACTGAAATTTTGTAATAATTTTCATGTCAATTGATAAAAGAATCAAACAGCTAATCACATACCACAATACACTTGTAGTAAAGATACTGTACAAGGAAAGATTTCCAATTACACATATTCTGTTTACGAAGTGGAAGGTACAGCTAATGTCTAAATACTGACCTTTTAAAGTTGCATAATGTGGCAGATTGTAACTCTGGCCTTTTGAACAAGACGTTAACAGGCACCGATACAGAAACCAGTAGAACATGACTAGATAATAAAAAATTATCCATTTAGCCTGTAGCATGAGGGTTCTAAACAACCCCAATCGCAAAAAAGTTGTGTCCTGTTACATTCCAGTCAGAATTGTAAGTAACTTGGGATAATGGGCATCTAGCTAAATGCTGTAAATATTAAAATTTATTATCATATTAAAATCTGGAAAATGGTAGCTTAGTGGTTAAGACAGTGGACTTCTGATCGAAAGGTCATGAAATCACAGCATCACGAAGCTGCCACTGCTGGGCCCTTGAGAAAGGCCCTTAACCCTAAACTACATATGTGTAAGCTGTTCTGGGTTAAAGTGTCTATCTAGCAAACACATAAACAATAATGTAACAAACTGCCTAAACTCACTTCATGGTACAATCCTGAGTTTCAGATTACGGTCATAGATTTTCTCCATGTAGGTTTTTCATCTCCTCTCATCTACAGAGAACTGACCCTAGCTGTGATTGAGTGTGTGCATGTAGAGTTTGTGTGCTCGATGCTGGGTGATAGGCCGGCATCCCACCCAGGATGCATTCCCGATCTTTATACCCAGTGATCTCAGGATCCGCCACGACCCTGTAGGACTCATATAAATGAATGAGTTATAAACGGATTATCTTGTATTTGATTGGTCAGTAGTCATTGATTTATTTCCTGTAATAATGGCAGTAGTGCAGCTGCAAGTCATGTATTTAATTGGTTTCCTAATTCACAGGAACTTCTATGGTTTATGCTGTGCATCTGAAAATAAACTTAACTGACATGGTTTTCTCTTTCTTTATCTAGCCATTTTTGGTTCTTTCCCAAACTTACCACAAGGTTGGAGCCACACAATTGTATAGGATGCATTTGGAAGTGGTATCAGTGCATTTCCACCTGAAAACCTTTCCAGTATGACAATGCCCCTGTTCACAAATTCAACTCCGTGAAGCTCTTAAGCATTTTCCAGATAGAGCTCTGACCTCAATCTCATTGAACACCTTTGGGATGAACTGAAACACAGGCCAGGACTTCTTCCCTCATATTAAGTGCCTGGTATTACTAAAGCCCTTGTGGCTAAATGAGCACAAAACTACACAACTACACTCCAAAATCTAGAGGAACATCTAGGGATTAACTGTGGAACAAGCATGTAGAATCCAAAAAACTGCACAAAAACAGATGCCAAGCGTGTGGCATTAAAATTTAAAAAGACGTGAGGCTGTAATTGGTGCCAAAGGGGCTTCAATAAAGTATTGAGCAAAGGCTGTGAATACTTATGTGATTTTTTTATTTTTAATACAGCTGTGAAAATTTCAAACAAACTTCGTTCGCGTTGTTATTATGGGATATTGTTTGTAGAATGAATTTAATCCATTTTTGGAATAAAGCTGTAACATAGCACAATGTGGAAAAAGGGAAGCGCTGTGAATACATTTGAATGCACCGTATATATGAATGATGATGAATGAGCAAATTTATAAATATTATTGTTCAAACTATTGATTAGCCAAAGCCTAGGCTGATTTATATTTTTAAAGCTCTGGCACTGCTGGAAGGGTGTTCAGAGTCCATGTTGTCAAGTCAAGAAGCTTTAATTGTCATTTCCACCATAAATACAGTAGTTGATGCAGTACACAGTGAAAAAGAGACAACGTTCCTCCAAAACCCTGGTGCTACATTAAACAACAAAGAGCTACAACACACAACATAAAGCTACATAAAGTGCGTCGAGTGAAACCGAGTTTAAACAGTGCAGACAGAGAACATAAGACAGTGTGGGACCAATAACACAACATTCAAAATGGCGGCACCCAGTAAACCTGCTGTAAACTCTGATTATACAGTACTGTGCAAAAGAGGACTATGAACAAAGAGTATTTGTAAACAGAAACACAATGCAGTGCAAAAACAGCAGTTGAGAGGTGCAAAAAACAGCATGTTAACGGAATAATATGATTAAATAGAAATAATTAATAATTAGTGGTGGAATGGATTGAGATGAGTAATGAGTGTGTGTTGAGTTCAGGTTGTAGATTTCAGTAACACACAGTTTTGTACAGTTCAGTTCTGTGTTGAGGAGCCTGATGGCTTGTGAGAAAATGCTGTTCAAACGCGGAGAAATAAATACTGTAGCTAGAGATGGACAGAAATGGACAGCTAGAAGGTAATGTGCAGCACTTAATCTAGCAGAACTTCCTACCTGTCAGATTTGTCAAGAAGGTTCAGAAATGACAGTAACACAAGCATTTTGGGCATTTGTCAGAAGTGTGTAAAAACCGACTGATGTTGAGTAGCCAATAGCACAAAGCCCATATACACCCCCCCTTTTTTTAAGGTAGTAAAAGAGTCATGGCAATGAAATCAGATATCAATATTTCAGGCACTAATAATACACTTGTGTCAATCAGTGAACAGCTGATAACTTTAACAATAATAAAACTAAAATCAGTGGTGCACAAAGTAAACAAACCATGTATTTGAGTTAAAGCAGAGATAAACGAGGTAAAATATGACTAAAGTAAAAGTAAAAATACTCCTTTAAACTTTCACTTGAGTAAAAGTACAAAAGTATTTTTCTTCAAATGTACTTAAGTATCCAAAATAGCTGTAATGGTCCTGTTATCATTTTGGTCACAAGACTCTTTGTTTAATTCAACTTAGTTTATGTGAAAAGACTCTGTTACTCTCAGCACACTGAAGAACATAGAATGATATTAATAAGTCACACACTGATTGATTTCTATTACAATTATCATGAGGTCACGTGTGTTGTGGCGATTTCCAGTCTGGAGTTTCTTCCATCAAGTCAAGTCAAGTCAAGAAGTTTTTATTGTCATTTCAACCATATACAGTGGGGAAAATAAGTATTTGACATCAGCATTTTTATCAGTAAGGGGATTTCTAAGTGGGCTACTGACACAAAATTTCCACCAGATGTAGCCATCAAGCCAAATATTGAATTCATACAAAGAAATCACAACATTTAAGTATACAAGTTGAGTCATAATGCATAATGCTAATGATAAAAATGCTAATGTGTCAAATACTTCTTTTTCCGCTGTATAGCTGATGCAGTACACAGTGATGTATAAAACAACGTTCCTCCAGAACCCTGATGCTACATAAAACAACATAAAACAGCAATCACAGAAACAGAAAACACAGGGCCAAGGACTAGTAAGAAAAATCCTTGCCACATAAAATGCATGTGTGCAACCTGGTGCAAACAGTGCAAAAGACGAGCCAAGACAGTGCAAGACAACACAGGACAGGACAGGAAAATGTTTTGGTTGCTATTGAACTAATGCTGAACTGTATGTTGGTGATCAGTAGATACACCAAGCGCCAATCAAAACAAGTTTAAAATAGAGCGAGCGCTCGATCCTGATTGGTGACTTGCTGCGTTTTTGATTCGTAAATAAAAAGGAATGGCTGTTTTTGCAAAATGTAGTTGAGTAAAAAGTAGTGAAGTTAAAGTAAAAGTCTTCCTAAATGGAAATACTTCAGTAAAGTACAGATACATGAAAAAGCTACTTAAGTACAGCAATGAATTACATTTACTTCTATTACAATTCCTACAGTTACGGATATCTGATGTTAATAATGAGGACAGGTTTCTTATTTTGTCAAGGTTTCTTTCCCAGAACTCCATCAACTCTGGCTCACTAATTCGTGGGTAAACTTATAGGGACAAATTTTTTTTATTAATTTAAAAACGTATATTAGCATTCTATTCATTTCTGTAAAGCTGAACTGAATTAGATATATAGATACAGAAAGCAGCATTGGGCTACACACCTGTTACACACACAAAGCTTTGCAAAGCAGCAGGTAAGGAAAGGGCACATTAATTACGCCGAGCGATAAGTGCAAGCGGTGCGGCATGCTTCTCAGTTACACTCGCCTTCCTCCATAAAGCTTTGTGACCTGAATGCTAATGTGCACCAATTGTGATCGTTTCTCCCAGAGGCTCCCCAGAAAAGGACGGAGCAGAGCTTTTGCTGCGGTATGAATCGTTTTACTTGTTCAGTCCCGCATTTCTCTTACAGTGTCTCTGCATTGCAGTGGGATGAACTCGGGGCCTTCTGCTTATCTCTTATTATGGATTGACTGAGGGAGGGTGTGTGTCCCGGTGTCGCATCCTATTGTACCGTGCTTCCACTTATCTCTGTGAAAGTGTGTGTAGGCACGGGTGGTAGCTTCGAAAGGTAACAGCGCCTGTGTTATAATAATCGTCCAACCAAGCGTCACACTTTAAGATTTATAGCAGATTTCGACTCAATTTCAGTGCAGTTGCATATAAGAGTTTATTGTCCATGACTCTTTCATTTTTACTGGTACTGGTGCAGATAATGTGGTGACAGAAGATTGTCCTCCACTGAACCAGGCACAGCATTTCAGGGCACAGGAAGTAAACTAGCTTGCAGTTTGTGTTGGAACGGCATGTTTCATGTTTGGGAAGTCATATGCGTTTGTTTTTATTCTTCACCTTGCATCATCATTGGTTCAATTTGTAGCAGTTTGAGCTACAGTAGCTTGTTTCATAGATCGGACCACACAGACCAGCCTTCACTCCTCACGCACATCAATGAGCCTCACGGTTCCTTCCTTGGAGCACTTCTTTCTTTCTTTCTTTCTTTCTTTCTTTCTTTCTTTCTTTCTTTCTTTCTTTCTTTTTTCTTTTAGTTTTTCTTTTTTAGGGGTAGACATTATTTATTTGTGGGGTAGACTTTCTCTCTTTAGGGTTATATTCCTTTCTTTCCATTTTTCTCTCCTTTTTATTTTATGGGGGTAGACATTATTTATTTATTTGTGAGGGTATTTTTACTTTATTCATTTTTGTTAGGGATAGAAATTCTTTCTTTTTTCTTTCTTTATTAGTCGGTAGAGATTTCTCTCTTTTTAGGGTTATATGTTTCTTTCTTTCTCTCTTTCTTTCTTTCTTTCTTTCTTGTTTTTTGCCATATGTTGGAAAGTTAGCACTTTCATTTTTTTTTTAGGTAATTTTTCTATATTTCTATTTTTTTATCTCCTTTTTTAGGGGTTGACTATTTCTTTGTGGGAGTAGACATACTTTATTTTTTTTTCAGGTTTTTTTTTCTTTCTGCCTGATATTTCCCACCCACTAACAGGTGCCATGATGAAGAGATAATCAGTGTTAATCACTTCACCGCTCATAATGTTATAATGTCAGAATGTTATGCCTGATTGATGGATGTACTTTTCACTCCACTGTATTTTAATTGACAGTAAGTGTTACCAATTACATTACATTTGTCATTAACACGTCTATACCTGCTGCCTGTGAGCCACTTTTTAGTACTGCTGGCCTTATTTTTAGTCCAAGAAGTACTTTAGTAAATAGTTATAAGTAAGTAAAGTATAGTTTTTGAATAAATTCCAAAACTTTGAGAAACAGCTTTTAAATCTGAATAAAAAATATCTTTCTGCGATATGCATTAAATCACATTCAGCTCCAAATATTTGCTCAGTTTGGATAATTGGGTTTTTCTACACAAACCTGAAGACCCATATGAATCATATTTCATGATAAGAATGGAGTTATTGGCTTTATTCACTTATTACTGGTTGAAGGAGAAATTAAAATGAAATAAAGCATCAGCATTTTTGTCCATCCGTCAGTCTATCCGATTCATCTATTCCTCTATTTGTCTATCCAGTGATCTGTCTATTTATACCATCGTTCATCCATTCCACTGTATATTCATTTAGTCATCCATCTGTCCATCCACTCATCTATTAATGTGTCCAACCTTCTTTCAATGTGGCCAATTATGCATGTTTGTTTATCCATCAATTTATCCATCCATGTTTATAGAGCATCGGTAAGTTCTTTGTAGAAAACCATAAATGCAATATATAACTATTTTACCAAGATCTATCAGTTTATCTGTTTGTCTATCCAATAATCTGTCTCTTTAAACCATTGCTAATTTATCCAGCTGTACATCCATCCCTTTGTTCATCCAACTGTTAATTTATCCATTTGTTTGTCCATCTGTCCATGCATCATCTATCTGTCCATACATCTATCCATCCAACTGTCAATGTACACATTTGCACATTGGGACAGTATATCCATCTCTCCATCTATCTGCACATCCATTCTTCCATCCATTTTTGCATCCAGTCTGCAACTTGGTTTGTTCTCTGTAGATAACCAGAAATGCATCACTGCATTTTTATTTTCTTACATTCAGACACAATTGTGAGTATCAAACTTAAATCAACTCCTTTAAACCATTAAACCGCAGCTTATCTCCATGAGGATACCTCCAGACTCCCATATGTTTAAATCCCATTTAGAATGTCTAAAATCAATCCCAGGCCACATGTAAAACCACTATGACATTGAAGCCCAGCTCAATGTAATGCTATTCCTCAAGGGTCTCTACTCTAAAGCATATTATAGTGCGTAAATCATGTCAGCTGCAGGTCGAGGACGAGCGTAAAGGCGCCGAATGTAATTTTCAGCTATTTTAAATCCGTGTACGACGTCTCTACAACAGAAGAGCGCAGTGGAACCCACTTTGACGTTAGCATATGTTCGTAGAGAATCAGTCTGTCTGAATTAGAGACACAAGCTGAGACAGTGAATGGTGCCTTAGGGCTCAGTCACATCTAATTTCATATCAAAGGTGCTGCCATTACACTTAGATAAAATAGAACATCTAAGACATCGAAGAAACCATGTGAAGCCTTTAATTTATAAAAAAAAAAATTACAGAACATGAAGAATGTGATCTAGTTCATGACTGGAATGAACAATATGTCAAGTTTAATATGTCAAATCCATCCATAGTGTTTACCAAAAAAATATTTCTGTGTGAGTAAAAAACTTTTACTTTTCATGTCTGCTTGAGTAAATGCATGAACTTAAGTATCCAAGTATACAGTGAATTTAACTAATGATGGCCCACTTGGTAAATTTGAGCATAGTCGGCTTTGAAAAATTGTTTTATTGCCAGAAACTGATTGAAGAATCCACAAAAATACTCATGGAAATGAGTAAACAATTGTTAAATATATGTGTGGCACAATTGTTGGTACCCCAATAAGTTTATGAGTAAATATGAAGCATATGAACAGCATGAATTAAATTCCATGAAAATTTTAATTATTTACTTTATTTACTTAGTGCGTGTTGAAGGAGGAATTAAATTTAAATTTAAGCATAAACATCTATTTTTTTGTCCATCAATCCACCCATCCATCCACCCACCATCCATCCATCTATCCATGTTTATGGAACATTGGTGGGATCTTTGCAGAAAACCATAAATGCAATAAACTGTACTTTTTTTTTTAATTGTCATACAACCAGACTAAGACCCATCTGTTCATCTGTTGTCTATCCACTGATCTGTCTATTTATCCCATTGTTCATCCATCCAGCTTTATATTTATCCATTCATCCATCTGTCCATTCAGTCATCTATTTATTTGTCCAACCTTCTCAGTGTCCATAAATTCATTTTCTTCCATCCATTCATCCATCCATCCATCCATCCATCCATCCATCCATCCATGCGTCCATCCATCCATCCATGCATCCATCCATGCGTCCATCCATCCATCCATCCATCCATCCATCCATCTATCCATCCATGTATACATTTCTTTGTCCATCTGGTCATCCATCATCCATCTGTCCATCTGTTCATACATCTATCTAATCCAACTGTCCACATGTGGCACAAGTATTGCCATCCTGATACATTTATATGAATAAAATATATTTTATGTATATTCCAATTATTTATATGTATATTATTTATATATAGATATTTTACATTTATTTACAACCTGTTCAATTCAATTCAGTTTCAGAGATAAAAGCTCTACAGAGATAAATATGTTATAAAGTTAGACTGTATAAGAACCAGACTCAAAATGGAACCCATCCTCTGGAAGGTACCATATTATATATTATAAGTGCAAATGGAGACTAAATAGAGAGTGGAATGTTCAAAAAGTACATACAGCCATGTGTCTGCAGTCTTTTGTCTAAATAGTGTATTATTATAAAACCAAAAGTAGCATTTTATCATCATTAATTATTGCAAGTGATGGACTTTCTTTGTGAACTAAAAATATGATTTATTGTGGTAATGCATTATTTAATATTTAAAATGATGATTTGCTTTTATTGCTACTGACAGGTCATTTAGACTGTTTTTTTTACTGCTGGTTAACAAAATGTATCACAAAGTGCCAGTAAATGGTCCTTTTACTATTAAATATATGTTAAACTTCCTCTTCGTCATATGACCCCATAGTCACACACATCAGATACCGTATAACCACCCGGATGCTACGCAAAATGTTTCAAATCCGATCTAGCAAAAGCATTTTAGCAGTGCTAGTCTCTGTTCCACCAACGGGGTCAAAATAAAGCAATAGACTCAGGGCCATGCATTCAGCTACTGACATGCTAATGAGGCACGCTTCATCATTAACAATTTAAAACATTTGACCCTGTAACCATGCGTCTTTCTTAATTTTCCGCTTCCACAGCAATGTTTGCTTAAATGCATTTTTTTGGGGTTACAATTAACATAAAACTGCTGTGACATTCACCAGGAAAAAAGTGCTTAAAGCAAAAATATACTGTTAGCGTTGCCAAGAAACTTGTTAAGAAACGCATGTGCATGTGATACCGGAAACGAATGCAAGTCCTGAGCAGAAAAATCTGACAGCAAACAGATCCAGAATTCAGATGCTAAATGGCAGCGGTCATGCAATTAGCTAACTTACTACTATTCGTACTAGGACATAAACAAGCAACAATAAACAGAGAGAGGCGTAAAGAATACCTGAAAATTATACGTGAGTAAAAGTATAGATACCTTGCTGCAAAACAGCCCCCGTTACAATTACTCCAATTCCAATACGATTTAAATAAAAGTATCTAATTTGAACAATACTTGAGTATTTGACGATTATTTGACTCATATTGAACTCAAAAAATGCACTAGTCCCCAACGCCAAGACACATGGTGAAAAGCCAAAAACAGTTCATTTGTGAGGTTTTGTTCCCTAAAATACAGAATACATTGTACACCTCAATGCTGCATTGTCATTTTTAGGCTACTTTCTAATTTTACTGAGTATCAAAGATATAAACAACTTCCTCGCTACTCAACAACAGTGATTTAATATATGGACTTTTCTCCACTCTATTTTAATTGACAATCACAGTCACCAAATACATTTTGCACGGCAGCTCCTTTGAATACTAATAGTTCTTTTACTGCGTGACACGATACTGTAATTTTATTCTGGCATGTTGAAGAGGCTGTTGGGCTGATAATTAATGCAGTGTTGAGGTGTACAATTTAATTTGTATTTTAGGAAATAAAATCTACTGTTTTCATACCAACATGTGGCTTGGTGTTGAGGACTTGTCCATGAGCCTATGTTCAATATGAGTCAAATACTCAAGTACTTTTAAAATGAGATACTCTAAGACTTTTACTCGAGTCATTTCGGGAATTGTTGACTTGTAATAGACAACTTTTTGCAGTAAGGTATCTTTACATTTACTCAAGTATGAATCTCAGGTACTCTTTAAACCTCTGCAGAAATCACTCAGTGTAATGTACTATAGCAACAATATATTCTGTTTAATACCTGTTGTACCGCTACTGTTTTGCACATATGTATATTCTGCTATATTTGTTGTAACATTTAATATTTTAGTGTTTTTATATTTTTTTAATCCTTTTTGTGTAATTTTTTATATTTCCTTGTTGCTGGTCTCTGGAAGCTATGCAATAAATGTAGCTGTATCGCTACAATGACAATACATTTTTCTTCATCTTATCTATCTTTATCTTTATGACAGGATTCCAGACTTGTCATGTAGTGTTTAGAAGCCCTGAATGTTCCCCCATATTTGCCCACATTGTCTTTACACTGTCTGTTAATTGTAAAATCACTGTCACCTGTGTCCCATTGCCCCCGTGTGTATTACCTTCTATTACATTCCTTAGTTTCTAAGGTTGGTGGTTTGACAAGGCCATGTCATATAAAATTATTTTCCGTTTTCTCATATTTCCTTTTTTATTTTACTTTCTTCTTGTTTGTTGTTTGTATCTTTGAGGCGATTTTAAAATCTTTGAACTCTCCACTCATATCAGTCTGTCTTTACACTCAGGTCTGGTTCTCATAACATCGCCCTAAGTCCTAGTCACAGCTTTGACATAATTATATAGGCTTTTTTTGGTTTAGATATATTTGCTGCATAACACATAATTGCAATTAGTACTTTTTAAATGAGTCAAGCACATAAGCATTTTTAAATCTCTATGCCAGGCTACTTGTCCAGGGTCTCACCATTCAGCTGGATAATTACATTTTTTAAAAGGCTCCATATTGTCTTCTTATTGTCTGTTACTTGTATCATTACTGCCACCTGTGTCCCATTTCGCCCAAGTTGCATTAATCTCCCACATTTCTTAGCTTGGCGTTTAATGTTGCTAATCCAGTCCATGTTGAGCTAGAGGGGAAAAAAATACTTTATTTTTCACTTTTCATTTTGTACTTTTGCCATTGTTTGGACTCATAACCTTTTCAGACTGTCCTTTAACTTGGGTTTATTATCTCTCGTGTGGTTCATGGCCAGAGTGTCTGGCCGTCATGACACCAACCCAAACCCAAGCCCTGACAGAGACAGGATTTTTTAAAGAATTCTTTTTGCTTTAACACAGCAAGGTTTACAGTACATCATTTAGCTGGATAATTCCATGTCACTAGTTTCTGCTCGAGGTCTTTGTAAATAGGTGTGATTAACTGGATTAATTGGATGACTGCAGTAAAGTGTCTCTTCATGTCCCCTGAAGTGCTGTTTTACACTAGCAATGGCTTTGATCTCCATTTACTAAGAGCTGCCTGTATTTCTCTCATCCACCCACCCAGATTTACTACAGCACTTTAGCAAACTAGTCATAAAAATGGTGATCAGCATGGACTGCATTCTCCTATTACATTTTTTTTTTACAGTATTTCTCAGGTGCTTTGGAGCGTTTCTCGTATCATCCTTAATATTTGCAAACCAGTAAATGCATTTCTCAAAACAATTTGTACAAACAGAACAATACATTGGATTTCTTGCAAAAGCCTGTACTTTCATTTCCTTAGTTCATCTCTCAAAAAAAAGTATTTGTGTCAATAAACATCTCATTCCCATCAGAATGAACAGTCCCTTCGTCATTGTTCACAAACACGATCACCGAAATGTTTAGGCGTGTTGTCAGTGTGATGGGGCACAGTTTCAGGATTTCATGATATAAATTACGGTTTGGATCAGAGGTGGCAAAAGTACACACATCCTTTACTTAAGTAGAAGTACAGATACTCATGTTTTAAAATACTCAGGTAAAAGTTGAAGTACTTAAGTACAGTAACGAAGTATTTGTACTCCGGTACTTTTCTCCTCTAGTTTGGATCACAGTGACTGAAAAAGCACAAAATTTGACTTCCTTCATTTTGGCATCTATGAATTTCAGCAGCAAAAATTCATTTATTTTATTGCTTATTTGATTTATATTGATTTAAGATAAGATGTCCAATTAATCCTGTTCAATAGGGTTAAAGTCATAGCAGGCCAATCAAGATTTACCAATCCAACCCAAGTGTCTCTTAGTTCGAAGCGAAGGGAAAATTACAGCATCCGAAGACTTGTGTGCCTCCAAATTGTGAAAACAGGTTGCTGATGAACCACATATAGCTGGAAAAGTCAGGTGTCCCAGTACATCTATCCATATAATTGCATCATCACAAAGTATTGCATTGCAGTGCAATATACAAACTCTACTTTGAGGGAATTTGATAAAAAAAAAATCAGGAGACTATATTAATCGTCCCTAAATTTTCCAGCATCACTGTATAATTGGGTTTTGTATTGCCTAAAGTATTTATTTTTGGTAGATGACAGTATATATGGTATAATGTGCTATTATAAATTACACAGTCTCACGCTTGACTTTATGACTTATGGAGCACCTGATAATAATCGTACACTTCAGGTGCCTGTGCTTTCGAATCATGAGGGTTTTCCCAAAGAAAAACATATGCTTTATTTTTTTATTTACACCACCTAGACTCTGAATAGGGTAAAGCAGGTACACAGGATGAATGAATAAATAAATGTATGAAGTGCAGTAACTGTGTTGTGCATTTTATACAAATATTTGAATTGAAAAGCCGCTCTGAGGACATTAGAGATAGAAAGAAAACATTCCCTAACATTAGCATTCGTAGAAACATGTGGCTTGCACCAGACAGCTTCCAATACTCTGTTGAAGATCCAAGTTTCTCCTTTAAGCTTCCATCCCGGAGTGGAGTCGAGGTCCATGGAGCCAAGTCTAATCCTGCTTAACTTGAATGTTATCTGTGCTTACAGGCCTCATCAGAAGTGGGGTTTTTCCCCCCCTCCACAGTTGATGAAGTGGAAGACGCTAACCCACACTCTGGATTTATTTCTTCAACTTCCCATCCAATCAAGAAGTGTACAAAATTTAATCTGTTTCCCATGTTCAATTTCTTTACAGACTTTTTGAAGTGGATTTGTGTGGTATCTAAGGAGCTCGGAAATGCCAGTTACATCGGGAGTACGCCGCTCGATGTTTATCTACTACTTATTTTCTTGTACCCCATCTTCATTTGGCATCTTCAGCTGCAAATTGACAGAAAAGGGGAAAAAAAATCCATTTCATGGCTCATCACATTTCCGAGAGCGAGCATCGGGCCTTCGTGATTCACATAAGAATAAGTACAGGAACGGGTTTTAAATGGATGGAACAGAAACGCTTTGAATGCATAATCACATGCAGTTGATGATATGCTAACAGTTTAGCTTTGCTCTTCAACACTTTTTTTAATAAAAAAAAAAAAAACATTTACAAGTTATATTTCAAGACATAAAATCTAGTAATTTGTTTGAAAGATTCCGAATAATTTCAGTTCCTTACTAATTAAAACCTTTTATAAGTTCTATATTACATTCTACAAGGGTTTATTTAAATTTTATGGCATTGTGCCTGCAGATGCTTTAATTATATATAAAAACCTGCATTGGAGTAAATTTTTTCCTTTTGTTACCTTCTGTTTTTGATATTTAAGTCAAAGTTAGACTTAAAAAAAATAAATGATATATTTTGATCAACTATGTCACTATAAGCTTTTCTATAATATAGTATTTTATTATTATTATTATTATTATTATTATTACTGAAAATTAAATAAAAAAATGTCTGGAGACACCAATTTTTTGTACTTGATCTTTAAAATGAAAAAATAATGTATTTATTATTTGTTCATAATAATACAAATGTAACTATTACAATGACAGAAATTAATATTGTGCCATACGTGTTTTAATAATGACAATATTTAAACCTCCAATACAACACTATTGAATTATTGACAAATAAACTGTAAAGCAAACCTTTATACAGTATACAGTAATACATAGTGTTCGGGGCTCAGACACACTCTCCCAGATTAAGTGCAGATTAAAGACGGATCTTTTTAGCAAAGCCTACACATAACATACGTCTCACATCATAACCTTGTGCCCCAGAACATGATCACATGCACATTATCAACTTGTGCTGTTAATATCATGAACAGCAGCTACGCTAATTCCTCTCCACTGCTTCTCTTTCTCTCCCCATCCCGAGGCATCCTGAGGTTGCTCCAGCCCCAGTCACGTCCCACCTCATGAAGATTGTGGACCTTTAAAGAAGTAGATGCCGACCCCGCAAACATCCCGAACCATCTAGAGACGTACCAGTGCCAATTAAATCCCACTTCATGTGCAGTTTGGACACTGGACCTCTTTGAGTGTTTAAAGGCTCTGGCATGGAGAAGCTGGTGTTCGCAAATGTTGAGCTATTTTATGAGTTGCTCAGTTGCTCCTGGTTCCATAAACTCAAATGACTGTATAAGACTGTAGAAAGAACATTACTTATAATGTTACATTCCACTGCTCATGTTAGTTCTCACTCTCCAGTGTTCTGTATTGTTTAAAGACTATAACCACAATATTGATATCACCTGAATGAGGATGGTTCCCCTTTCAAATTTACATTACTGGGTTGCTGTAATATGTTTCCATTGGAGAAGAAAAGGTTATCTGCCTGCCTGCCTGCCTGCCTGCCTGCCCGAGCACATGCTTTTATTCATTATGATTTACACTGAGACTATATATTTATTTATTTGTTTGTTTGTTTGTTTGTTTGTTAATTGCTCCATCTACCTATCTATCGATCTAGCTAGCTAGCCTTCCGCAACTCTAGCTAATATTTTCTATAGAAATTTCTCATTAAAATGTGCCCAATGTTCAAAACACAAAAATAATATTAGTGGATTGTACATGAAAATAGACTTGCTGCATTTTGAATTTAAGCCCCTGAAACTGAGATGAGCTTCTCGGAGAGTCACATTGGCCAATCGACTGATGACCATCAGAGGACACACAGCAAAAAAAACATTCCTGTTTCTCTTAAGATCAAGCTGCACAAAGCCATGCGAGCCACATCACCGAGCAAGACACCATTCAATCAGTCTCTAGATAGAGCATTTGTATGATCTGACTTAGTGTGAAGGCTATATGCCCTATACGGTGTCTACAAGTGATTGTGCAGGTTAAATGCCCCAGATAAAAGCTCTCTGCCATCAGCATAACCAATAGAGATTTATTTATATACGAAGAGGCTTCAACTCAAGGATAAGAACCTACAATATCATGCTGGGGACTCCTGTGGCACGAGGAAGATCAAAATGACCATTCACACCTTCCAATGCAATAATTATCTCCTCAAACTCATTATGACAATGTCTGCTGTAAACCTAATCTGGCACTAAGCTCAGGTCCAGCAAGAGGTGAGTTACAAATGAAAGCAGGCACCTACGTAATATTTGCGTTTTATCTTTCCTGGCCTTTGCTGAATGCGCTCATGTGATATCATAAAAAAACGACAAAGGGGTTTGCAGCTATTAAAACGGACTTCTCCTAATAAATATGCGCGGACACGAATCTCCTACAGTGGCTAGTGACGGCCATTTAATCTATAAACCCATTTTATAGGACGTTTGATCTGTGAAATCATTTTGTGCTCATCGTAACGGGATGTTTGCCGCGGCAGAGCGTGTACTTTGGGGATTCAGTACGCCAACATGACAGATTCTTCTGAGTGATTTAGTCCAGGAAGGATAAGCGATCACAAAATAAACATTAAAGCGGAAATGCAAGATTGTGTGTGTGTGTGTGTGTGTGTGTGTGTGTGTGTGTGTGTGTGTGTGTGTGTGTGTGTGTGAAATACAAAGGAAGTCTCTATGCTCGAGTCTTCCAGTTAAAATGCAATAAAACCAAGCAGTTCCTTCATTTCCTCCATAAATATCAAATCGAAGCGTTAAAGAATCAGAGACATGACTGGATATATTACTGTGCACACACTTCCTGTTTTACTTCACTGATCTCAAGCCATGATGACTTGTTTTTAGTAAACATGCCTGAACGTAGCATTGAGAATTTTCCACACTTTGACCACACACAGGACAGATTCTGGGCTTGTTTTGGGGGAAAAAGCTCCAAAGAAATAAAATTCAGGTTTGATTTTACATTCCATCTGTTGCGTCTGTGCTGGCAAGGATTGCAAATTAATAGACGCTACGGTAGGTTCATCTGTTTGCTGTTTTTTTTTACCAAAATCGGATTGTCTTGTAGGACTTTAATGTTGATATTATTATCAAGGGGACGCTGGAAGATTTTAAATCCTGAAAGATTTCCAAAAATTTCTTTTATGTTGACTTTCTTTTAAATGTAGAGAATTTTTTCACATTACTTGTGTATATACTGTATGTGTGAATTTTTTTACATTAATTGTTACTCTTATTATTAATTTTATTATTAATGATTATTATTAGCCCATGATACTTGGTAATAAATATAATTATGATTTTGATTCTGATTCTAATATCAGAACAAAGATATTTTGTCTTATTGCCTTGAATATAAATTTCCTGCATTGACTATTTTTTTATTTCATATATAAATACATGAAATCAGTCCTGGAGCAATCCAGAAAAGTACTGGGTTGAAATCCACATGTCTCGTGAGTTTATATTTCAAATTATATGAAAATATCAGGAAAAATTAGATGCCTAAAAACATTTATCTGATACTACATCTGGTTCGCCTCACCCAGCCCAAATTTTGGGACAGCTGAAAATAACTTTCTTCCGGCTTCTCCCGTTAGGGGGCGCCACAGCTGATCATTCGCATGTTTGATTTAGCACATGTTTTTATGCTGGATGCTCTTCCTAAAACAACCTTCCCCATTTATCCGGGCTTGGGACCGGCACTAAGAGTGGCTGGGGTTAACCACTAACCACTAGACCACCAGGACAGCTGAAAATGACCCACCTAATTTGAAATGTCAATAGTTGTAGATGATAAAGTGCCATGGATATACATTTCCTGCATTGAACAGTTTATTTCATATATGAATACATGAAATCAGTCCTAGAGCAATCCAGTAAAAAGTACTGGATTGAAAGCTACATGTCTCATGAGTTTATATTTCAAAAATTTATGAATATTTTCATGACAAATGAGATTCCTACAAACATTTATCTGAGACTGTGTCTAAACCTTTTCTCCCTCCCAATCTAGCCACCTGCTAGACTCAGCAAAATAATAAACCATAGGAAACCTTTTTTTAAAGCCTTCTTTGTTTACATTTGCCAATAATGCTTATATATATATATATATATATATATATATATATATATATATATATATATATATATATATATATAATCTTCTTCTTCTTCTTCTTCTTTTGGCTTCTCTGTGGTCTCCATACCCCTGTCCTCTACATCTGCCATTTTAAACCAACCACCTGCATGTCTTCCCTCACCACATCCATAAACCTTCTCCTTGGTCTTCCTCTTTTCCTCCTTCCTGGTGGCTCCATCCTCAGCATTCTCCTACTGATATACCCCATGTCCCCCCTTTACACATGTTCAAACCATCTCACTCGCTCTCTCTCACTTTGTCCCCCAAACGTCCTACATGCTAATATATATATATATATATATATATATATATATATATATATATATATATATATATATATATATATATACACACAATATATTCAGTTCAAATCTTTTATAAATCAAAACATGAACCAGTTGCATTAACAAACATCTTGAAATGTTACTTAAAACTGTTTAAACTCAAAGTTTGTCAAATACTAATGTAGAAGGAAAACCCATAGATTTTGTCAGATCCAGGGCCTTAATAATTCTACAGAAAACTGAAAGCGAACTCTTTTTAACAAATAATTAAATAATGTTAAAGCTAGAGCTGCTATGGTAATTACATTGTTACGTTGTTGTTTCTAAGTTGTCAGTCAGACATAAAAGTGTTAAAAATTTTCAAACAAAGTAAAGGATTCATCCTGCATCTTGCCCAGCATGCTGAAATTAAAAACATAAACAAACTTGCATCATGGAGGTTTCATTGTAATTCTGGGGACTCCAGATCTTCCACTCCAAATCATGTACACCACAGAGATGACTTTGTGCATTTTCAATAGTTTTGGGTCTCCTAGTTTAAGTGAAGGGAAAATCCAATGCTACTACCTTCTGTGGGAAAAGATTTAGGAAAAAGCCACATATGGCTGGAAAAGTCAGGTGTTCCAATCCTTTTGTCCATAAAATGTATATATAATTTTCAAGCTCAAACTCTGTATAAAAACAGAGCAAAGAATCAAAAATTTTAAATGATGATGATGAAGTAGTACAGAAGGTTTTGTTAAAAAAGCAAAAAAAAAACCACACATGATATCCCTGCCTTTGGTTAACCCTTTGACCACACCATCTCTTAAGTTCATCTTCTGGCCTGAGTTTCCTTCAAATTGCCACTAATACCATGCAGCTCCTCGCCTGCTCCTCCTCCTCATGACATGCTGCTTTTGTCCTTGTCTGAGTAATTACTTCTGACCCCCTGCCTAGCAAGACATCAGTTATGGACACATCAAGCTCATTAGCAAAAGACGGGGAACGGATTCATGAGAGCACACACACACACACACACACACACACACACACACACACACACACACACACACAAACACAAATACACACACACTTACACACCCAAGCATTGTGACACAAAATGCAATCAGTTATAATGGTGCTTTGAAAATTATGCTTAGTAATGATCAGTAGTGCGTTTCACTCCCCCCCCCCCCCAATTGAGTCAAACAGAAAGCGGTTCCATATCATTACGTAAATTCTGGAAATTCTAAAGGTTATAGCAATCATCTAAAATGGCGCGTCCTATTCAGAAGCGCCAACTCGATGTAGCAGACAGAAAAGCAGCCACAAATTCCAAATAGCTTCAATGATAAAAGAGAGAAGCCTGAAGTTGATTTTGTTTTTACTAAAACAGCACTTTTACAACAGCTCTTATTGCTGCTATATTCCAAAATTGCCAGGATTTTTCACCTAAATTATAATTATTTTATTTATAACAGACAGAAACGTTGTCCATTGATAGATCTATGTATTAAAAATGGTAACGTTCGCGGATTCGCATCGGTGCGTCGACATGAAAGTTGTGATACAACAATTTTTTTAAGTGTGCATCGGATACAAGTAGGATCAAGTTGGCATCATTTTGATCATATTTGCGTCAATACAAAACTATTTATTTAAATATAATTAGTAGTAGATACTTTATCCTTTTAATATTTAAAAAGTAAGCAATAATTTGTGACGAATATTTGATATGTAGATCGATTTCTCCTCGTCAAACTGTTTCCCAGGGGCATCCTGAAAGTCACATAGAATACAGATTAACATGGCAGAGGTAGAGCTGTAACTTTGTCGAGAAAAAAATAGGAAAAGAACGTCTGGTTTTAGTTCATCTTTTTTGCAATATAAAGGCCTGTTTGTGAAAAGACCATGCTTTGGAAATCGGTGGTTCTTAAGTATATGATTTGCTGTTAGTCTAAACCAAAGAAATAAAAGCTAAATATTTGTACCATATTGAATTTTGGAGCATCATATTTTTTCTATTGCCTCCTATTGCATTGAATCACATTGTGTTGAATCGAACAGAAATCGTATCGCACTGCATCGTAATCGTGTAAAGTCACCCTGCTTAATATACATCTTTAAAGTATCGTATCACTGACTATGCATCGTGATGTAAATCTCACCAGCCTCAGTTATGGAGATGCACATCCCTAATAAGCATACATTTAATATTGTGGACTTCACAGAAACCAGATTCAAGCTCCAATTTTTCATACAAATTACAAAGAAAATCATTTTGTTTTTTCCGAAACGTAAAGTTCACGTCCATATTTGGGCGGTCTGACAGAAAACATCACCATATCAACAATAACATTTTCACCTGTTCACACAAGTCTGTGTAAGCTGTTACCATAGAAACAACATACCAAAGTCATTAACATAGCATCGCTCATGAACAGCAACTCTGAGTAATTATAAAGGAAGAGAATCGCCATGTATAGGATGCTCGTAGAGCAGAAATGAAAGATTTAAATTATTATTAGAATAATAATGCATTTTCAGGGTGACAAGCAGCTGGAATTGTAGGTTATGACCACATTTATGAAATTATCTCTTTCTAATAGGAAAGTTCTAAATAAACAAATAGACAGCAGGGATACAAGATGACCTGAGCTAAATCTTGGGAAGATCGGACATAATTTAAAATTTTTTCTTGCATGATTGTCATACAGAGAAACAAGAATCTTATTCTTTTTGACCAGTAGGTGGTATTAGGAAGAAAATCAGTGCATGGTATTAGATCAGGGTCCTGAAGATGACCATCAATTTTGTGTCAATGTGCAAAGTCAGCGCTGAGGGACATCCTGTTATATCCATCATTCTCTGATCCAGGTTTGTCGGAAAACCATGCGTGCCAAATTTGGTGTTGTCTGGATCTAATTTGTAGGAGGAACAGCAAAAGAAATGTTGGTACAAAATCCAAGATGGCGGAACATCTAATTAGGTGACCCAGAGACATTTAAATTTTGGACGCACGGTACAAAAGTGGGTTTCAATGGTGGCCCTAATGTGTTGGCAGCACTTGACTCAAATTTGGTTTGATTGTTCCTTAGGTTCTTCATAATCAGTATGGCAACTTCCATGACCTTTTATTACAAGAACAAGAAGAAAAAACAAGGTCATGAGTTTTAATCCCAGCACCACCAAGTTGACAAGCCTTTAACCCTCAAATGCTCAGTTGTATTAATAAAAAAAAACCTAAGTTGGTCTGGATAAGAGCATCTGCCAAATGCTATAAATGCAAATGTAAAGAAGAAGAAGAAACTACCCATATTGCTAAACACATTATATGTGGACAAAAATAACTTATAAAGTGCATGGACTCTGGCTGCTTTTGCCCAATAATAATAATTTTAGCTTTAGATTGGTGCTTTGATGGAAAAAATGTATCTTTGCAGATCTCCATAACATGCATCTGTAAAATAAATCAATAATTCGGCCATTTGTTTTATTTATCTATGTAATATAGTCTGTAGTTATTTAAATACCTCTCGATGCATTCAATCTGGCCAATAACTTAAAAGAAAGTAACCTGCATAATTTCATACTTCTGGGTTTCCATTATGTGAATTACACTGACTAATATTATCAGACCCAGTGGTGTATAAACTCCCATACCGCAACAATGTACTTTCTCTTGTACAGTAATGGCACACTAGCTCATAAAGAATGAAATATATACATTGTTAATACACAGTTGTATTTGTATTTACGGGTAAAATGCTTTGCCGTAGCTCAAAACGCAAAATATTATGTTAATACTTGCTTTTATAGCTTACTGACAGTTTAGACTTTAAATAATATGCATTTTAAATGCTGATTTTAATAAAGGTCTGGTATTCTTAGAGTAAAAATGCATTTTTCTCCCCTAAGATAACCTCTGTAACAGTGCCTGCTCTCATTAGATAATATTTATTACCCTGCACATTTAATAGCAGAAGGTAAATTGCATTTAGTGCATCTTTGATAATGGTACAATTAGATCAGACGTATAAAAAAAAAAAAAGAAAGAAGAAGTAGAGGGGCATTCTGGGAAGAGAAGAAATGTAATTTCGTATGCGTTGCCTCGGCTCCATCACACTGATCTGTCAGACTTACACCGGAAAACAAATGAAAAGCCAGTGAATAATTCACATGCAGCGAAGGTGCTTTACGGGTTTCCACTCAGTCTTATGCGCACACACACACACACACACACACACACACACACACACACACACACAGAGCCACCTACAGTATAAATGTCACCAAGGTCTGTACATGAGTTCAAGTCGAATTCTGCAAGCTGAAAGGTGAAAAAAAACAATATGGGAGAAAATGTTTATGTGCATCTAAACAAGGAAAAGGACTGTTTTACCGCTTTGACCTTGTTAGGACATTAGGATTGTCAATGTAGGGAAATCTACTTTTACAAACCTTTTACAAATCTACTTTTATATATATATATATATACTGTATATATAAGGTGTTTAAAAATTAACACACATCAAATATGAACACCTAAAGTGGCTTAGTTATCAAAAGCAAGTGTTACATGTGAAGTTACACCAACAGCTTGTCAGACCTAATCTGCTCCGAAGGCCTCTTAAGTGGCAAAGCGAGGGATATTATACGTGTAATACTGCAGCAATAATACTGCAGAAAACCGTTATCACCATACCTGGGTAAGAATTAGTTTCATACATTGTGCATATGTAGGGTTGTAGTTTTATTATTATTATAATTGGACACACAAACACAGCCTTGAAATCGATAGCAGACTGCACAAAAAGACACACAGACCAAACATTTAGAAGGAAAAAACAATATTCTAACCAAGATTCTGCGTAAGTTGTTGCTTAGGATATCGTTTGTAATAAAAAAATGAAAAAGCCCTCAGGTGCACTATCTACCCAACATATATGAGCTCAAGATGACACAAGAAAGGTTAGTGTCAATGTCAATGACAGCGCAGTAAAGGAAAATGCTTCTCTCACCCATAAAGCATGGCCAATTTTTGCTCTCTAAGCATGTGGCTTTGATGAAGGTTTTGAATGTACTGTAAAAGCTTTTTACTTTTCATATGTACTTTACAGCACAGTGAAATTCTTTCTTTCCATATTCCAGCGATATTAGGAAGCTGGGGTCAGAGCACAGGCTCATTTATAACACAGCATCCCTTGTGCACAGAGGATTAAGGACCCCAGGAGTGGCAGTTTGGCGATACTGTGGCTTGAACCCCCAACCATCCGATCAGCAACCATCCTGGTGATTGGATTACCTCATGGTGCAATGGTGCAAGGTAGCTCAGTGTTCAAGGCTCATGGTTACTGATCGGATGGTTGGGGGTTCAAGCCACAGTACCTTTTGCCCATTTTCAAGAATTCAACCTCCGCATCACCTGGCAGGTTTTTCCTCACCACCACTCTCCCATACACTATAAGGACTCTCACAACCATAGGATTTATATGCGCTTCTTCAACACACCATTCCACATTTAGTCCCCAGTAAGAACTTTAACACTTCCGAGAAGATATTCTACTAAATAGTGGGGGTTTTGTGTGATTCATTCGGCTACAAGGGTGGTAGTAAAGTCAGGTAAGGGTTAGGGTTAGGGTTAGGGTTAGGGTTAGATGTAGTTGAGGTGAGGAAGCCTTGGGTGCATCATGTTCAGTTTGGTTGAGGTAAAAGCTCTATAGCAGGAGATCTTCCACTCCAACCTATGGAAAGTATATCTTTATGGAGCTGTATTTTTTACAAAAGGGCATTGCGATGCTGGAACAAGTTCGGGTCTCCTGGTTCAAGTGAAGGAAAAATGTCATGCTATAGCATCCAAAGACGACCGATACAATTGTGTTCCTACAATTTTGTGCTAACAGTTTAGGAAGCACCCACAAATGGATGGAAATTTCAGGCATCCTAATATATTGTCCACACAATGTATATTCAGTAAATACAGAAAAAAATGCTTTCTATAAAAATAAGAAATTTTCTTTTCATGCCATAACAAAATCTTGTTTATTTCATCTTCTTTCTTTTCCCTCTGAACCCTTTTCACTTTCCAGAAAACGAATAAGTGCCTTTTCAAGACAGTCTCATTTCCCATTTAAATTATATCTGAACCTGGACTTTAATAGAACCGACCCCTATGGACCCACTTTCCCGAAGGATTTGACTCAACACGTTATAAATTGCATTAATATTAGATGGTTGTGTGAAATTTACTCTTGTACTGATGGCAGAAGTCCTGAATACCAAAAAGAGATAGAAAAAGAGGGAAGGAAAGAGGACAAGAAAGAGTGAGAGAATCATGGGCTTTACACATTTACACAAAACACCTTTCCGTTTCATATTCTGCATTTAAACTGCGCTGGAGTTTTTCATTCCCCCCCCCCACAACTTGATTAGTCCTACAACAGAGCCCTGATGGACACCTGCAGATGCAGTACAAGTCAATTAATGACAGACTGCCACCGCGCACAGCCAATCAGAGCCCCTGGGAGAAGACAGATGGTAATGAAGCTGCTCGAGAGACTGACAGAGCTACAAAAGACAAAAAAAAGCAAACCAGGACCTCGATACAAGCTGCAGAGAGAAAATTTACAGAGGGTCAGACAGGTATGAGCACAGACAAAGGAGGACATGGTGCTGATGTGTCATGAGAACATTCTTAATTATGCACAATGGCAATAACACACTTCTTTTATTCGCAAATTCTCGAAAGAAATCATTATGCAGGCAGTATAATTCCGAGGGATGGACATAAAATATATCACTTTGCTCGTAAAATTATTTCTTTAAATAAAATATTTTTTTTTTCCATTAATGGTGAAATAATGAAGAATTCAACAGTGTTTTAGATTTTGTTTTAGATTTTGTTTTTGCACTGACAATTATTATAGGTATCACATCAACAATAAAAAACAAAGGTTTCTTCCAATTCTTACAAAGGTGAATTAATTTTAGTTCTCTGGTTATTGTGATTTTTTTTTCTCTTTTATTTTTTTACATGGACTTTCATGCTAATTGGTAAAATAAAACCAGATGGTTAATTAACTGAACAATAAATTCCTTAGAGCAAAGGCATAGAATAAGATTATTCTACTATAAAAGTTTAATATAATAATTTCCCCAGTGTGTACCTCCTAAATTACAGAATATGCTTAAAAGTATTGGACATTTTAATTTTCCTGCCATATGTGGTCCTTCCCAAAACTGTTACCACAAAGTTGGAGGCAAACAATTGTATAGGACATGTTTTAGATGTAGAGTAGAAACACTACATTTTCCCATCACTTGAACTAGGAGACCCAAACTGTTTCAGAATGACAGCGACCCTCTGCACAAAGCCTGCACCATGAAGATATGGTTTGGTGTAGAGTGGAAGATCTTTAATGACCTTTGGGATGAATGTGAATGCTGACTGCACCCCAGGCCTCCTCACCTCGCCCACATCAGTACCGGGGCTTTACTAACACTTTACCTTGTGGTTGAATGAATCTCACCCAAATCTCAAGCACACTCCAAAATCTAGTGGAACATCTTCCCAGAAGAGTGAAGTTTATAATAACTATCATGAGGACTAAACATGAAAAGGTGATGTTCTAAAAAACATACCAATAGTATGGTCAGGTGTCAACAAACTTTAGTTTTGTATCACTTTTACTATATAAAAATAATAATAAACTTTTCACCAACAGGGAAGTGGCTCAATTTTTAATGCTCTGGGTTACTGATCTGAAGGTCAGCAGTCCAGACCACCAAGCTGCCACTGTTGGGCCCTTGAGCATGGCACTTAACCCTATCTGCTCCAGGGGCATGGTACCATGGCTGACCCTGACCCCAGCCTCCTGACAAGCTGGGCTATGCAAAAACCATATGATGGGATGGCAACTCAGTGGTTAAGGCTCTGGATTACCGATTGGAAGGTCAGGGGTTCAAGCCCAGCTGCCATGCCTGGGCTCTCGAGGGGTGCTGTAACATGGCTGACCCTGCGCTCTGACCCCCAGGTCCTGAACAAGCTGGGACAACAATTTTACTGTGCTGTAATGTATATGTGACAAATAAAGGCTATTCTCTTCTCTACTATAACTCAAGTACATGGTTTTTGTACTTCATCCACCAATGCATTTCATCTTTATTGTTCCCTCTACAAAAATGTCTACCTCATTTTTTTCAATGCCCTAGTGGGGAAGGTGGTAGCTGGTAGCTTAGTGGTTACTGCACTGGACTTTGGATCTGAAGGTCATGAGATCAAATCCGTATCACACAAAGCTACCACTTCTTGGGCCCTGAGCAAGGCCCTTAAACCCATGTCTGCTTGGTTGTATAAATGTCGCTCTGGAAAAGGGCGTCCGCTAAATGCCATAAATGTAAATGTGCATAATGTGCATCAGTGCTGCTACAGAATACGTCTGCTTTAACAGTAATTACTTGACATGCCATTCCGGGTGTTTAATCACAGATAATGTATGCTGCTTTATCCCCTTAAATATGGCTCCCTCTGTGATCACTGCTATTTGAATGGACATGGCTATTCTTGTCAGGGCTGAGAAAATTGCTCAATGCTTAATTTTTTTCCTTCATGTAATTGTTCTACTTTGAACCACTTTCAGTTATAAACGATCTCGCAGAAGAGAAGCTAATTATTGCCTGCTCGTGACTTGATAAATAGGTGAAACCATTACACGTGGTCTCTGTATGTGCTCTGAGGCGATGGAGAAGTTTTATATTTGTGGATCTTCAGACTATTTTTTTTTTCCTTTCAATTTTCTTTTCTTTATTCATCAGACATTGTGTCTGTAGCATCTCAGTAGGGCTCCTACTCGACCTTCCACCTCCTTGCTATGAAGGCTGAACATTCTCTTGGCTAAGTGTGTGTGTGTGAGAGAGAGAGAGAGAGAGAGAGAGAGAGAGAGAGAGGACTACCCTTTCTGGGTGGGAAGTGCACACTGTGTACACCTGCTGCTGTGTGAGAGATTGAGCGTGACCCATGACAGGCTGGTCGGGTCGTATAGGAACAGAGAAGCGAAGGGAGTTCACACGTCATTCTGCTTCTCTATCTTTTACCAGCAGGTTCATAAGTTTATCAGGAGACTTTTAGCACCGAGTTTGTAATCTGTATTCAAGAGCCTCTGTTATGCTAGAGACATCATTAAACACTGTGTGTGTCAATCTAAAACTCACATCCTTCTTATAAGAAGTCCAACAGTTTAAACACAGCTACCTTTTCTCCTAAGAAGGACCAGATATAATGTGAGTGTTTGGTGTTTAGTTTTTGTGTGAACATATAGAAATGAAACTTGGACATATTTTACAGCAGTCGATGCAGTAGAGATTTACTAATCTCTGAAAATAAATCAACGTACAGCCATTATTGTCTAAATAACTGGCAGCAAAAGTGAGTACACCCTAAGTGAACATTTCAAAACTGTGTCCAAAGTGTCAATATTTTGTGGGAGCAACATTGTTATGTAGCACTGCCTGAATCCTTCTGGGCATGAAATTCACCACAGCTTCACAGGTTGTTGCTGGGATCCTTTTTAACTGGTCCATAATGATATCATGGACCTGCTGGATGTTAAACACATGGCGCTTCTCCACCATCCATTTGAGGATGCTCTACAGGTGACTACTCTAAAATATATCCGTTTTATATATATATATATATATATATATATATATATATATATATATATATATATATATAGTAATCTTTAACAACAGTGGTGAGCAAAAAAATCTCAAAACAACAAATCTCGAGCTGGGTTATCAAAAGGAGAAGCAGAAAAAAAAAACATATTTTTGAAGATTTGGAAAATCTTTAACCGAACCAGCTGTGCACGAATGTGCAGGTGTACAGGTGTTCCTAATAAAGTGGGTAATGGTGTGGGTGGGTGGGGTGTGTGTGTGTGTGTGTGTGTGTGTGTGTGTGTGTGTGTGTAATTTTATGGAAAGAACCCAAGCAGGAAAAAATAATCCAAATGCTAGAAAAGCTACAATGTAATGAAATAACTGAAGAACCGAAACCACACAGAAGCTTTTCTGAGAGAAAAACATAATAACATGAATAAATTTAGAGCACAGTTATAGTCAATTAGAGAAGAGATGATTCTCCTGTTAGAAAACAGAAGAGGTTTTATGAGGCATAATTCATATGAGAATGATTTATATTCTGCACAGAATTCCTAATACTTACATCTACACACATCAACATCCACATCTACACACATCCACACACATCTACATCCATACACATCTACATTCATACACAAACACACATCTACATCTATACATCTACATTCATACACAAACACACATCTACATCTATACACATCTACATCTGCATCTATACACATCTACATCTATACACATCTACATTCATACACAAACACACATCTACATCTATACACATCTACATCTGCATCTATACACATCTACATCTACACACATCTACATCTATACACATCTACAATTGCATCTATACACATCTACATCTACACATCTACATTCATACACAAACACACATCTGCATCTATACATCTACATTCATACACAAACACACATCTGCATCTATACACATCTACATCTGCATCTATACACATCTACATTCATACACAAACACACATCCACACATCTACATCTACATTCATACACATCTACATCTGCATCTATACATCTACATCTACATCTATACACATCTACATTCATCTACATTCATCTACATTCATTCACAAACACACATCCACACATCTACATCTACATCTACACACCTCTACATCTGCATCTACACATCTACATCTACATCTGCATCTACACATCTACATCTATACACATCTACAATTGCATCTATACACATCTACAATTGCATCTATACACATCTACAATTGCATCTATACACATCTACATCATACACAAACACACATCTACATCTGCATCTACACATCTACATCTGCATCTACACATCTACATCATACACAAACACATCTGCATCTATACACATCTACATCTACATCTACATCTGCATCTATAAACATCTACATTCATACAAACACACATCTGCATCTACACATCTACATTTGTACACAAACACACATCTACATCTGCATCTACACATCTACATCTACATCTATACACATCTACAATTGCATCTATACACATCTACAATTGCATCTATACATCTACATCTACACATCTACATCTGCATCTATACACATCTACATCTGCATCTACACACATCTACATCTATACACATCTACAATTGCATCTATACACATCTACATCTACACATCTACATCTATACACATCTACAATTGCATCTATACACATCTACATCTATACACATCTACATCTATACATCTACATTCATACACAAACACATCTACATCTGCATCTATACACATCTACATCTGCATCTATACACATCTACATTCATACACAAACACACATCTACATCTATACACATCTACATTCATACACAAACACACATCTACATCTACACATCTACATTCATACACAAACACACATCTACATCTATACACATCCACTCACATCTACATCTATACACATCCACATTCATACACAAACACATCTACATCATACACAAACACATCTACATCTACATCTATACACATCTACATCTACATTCATTCACAAACACACATCTACACACATCCACATTCATACACAAAACACAAATCTACACACATCTACATTCATACACAAACACACATCTACATCTATACATCTACATCTATACATCTACATCTATACACATCTACATCTATACACATCTACATCTGCATCTACACACATCTACATCTGCATCTATACACATCTACAATCATACACAAACACACATCTACATCTATACACATCTACATTTGTACACAACACACATCTACATCTATACACATCTACATTCATACACAAACACACATCTGCATCTATACACATCTACATTCATACACAAACACACATCTACATCTACACACATCTACATCTGCATCTATACACATCTACATTCATACACAAACACATCTACATCTATACACATCTACATTCATACACAAACACACATCTACATCTACACACCTCTACATCTGCATCTATACACATCTACATTCATACACAAACACACA